>NW_026779045.1:350040-700081 GCF_030144855.1 Hypanus sabinus | reverse complement strand
AGTTCAGTGTCTCACGACTGGGGCTTCGTGTGTAATGAGAACTTGGGGGTGACAGGTAGTTCACTGTCTCACGACTGGAGCTTCGTGTGTGATGAGACCTGCGTGGTGACAGGGCGTTCAGTGTCTCACGACTGCTGCTTCGTCTGTGATGAGACCTGGGGGGTGAGAGGGAGTTCAGTGTCTCACGACTGGAGCTTCGTGTGTGATGAGACCTGGGGGGTGACAGGGCGTTCAGTGTCTCACGACTGGGGCTTCGTGTGTGATGAGACCTGGGGGGTGAGAGGGAGTTCAGTGTCTCACGACTGGTGCTTCGTGTGTGATGAGACCTGGGTGGTGACAGGGAGTTCAGTGTCTCACGACTGCAGCTTCGTGTGTCATGAGACTTGGGTGGTGACAGGGAGTTCAGTGTCTCACGTCTGGAGCTTCGTGTGTCATGAGACTTGGGTTGTGAGAGGGAGTTCAGTGTCTCACGACTGGAGCTTCATCTGTGATGAGTCCTGGGGGGTGAGAGGGAGTTCAGTGTCTCACTACTGGGGCTTCGTGTGTGATGAGACCTGGGTGGTGACAGGGAGTTCAGTGTCTCACGACTGGTGCTTCGTGTGTGATGAGACCTGGGGGGTGAGAGGGAGTTCAGTGTCTCAGGACTGGAGCTTCGTGTGTCATGAGACTTGGGTGGTGAGTGGGAGTTCAGTGTCTCACGACTGGAGCTTCATGTGTCATGAGACTTGGGTGGTGAGAGGGAGTTCAGTGTCTCACGACTGGAGCTTCGTGTGTGATGAGACCTGGGTGGTGAGAGAGAGTTCAGTGTCTCACGACTGGAGCTTCGTCTGTGATGAGACCTGGGGGGGTGAGAGGGAGTTCAGTGTCTCACGACTGGGGCTTCGTGTGTGATGAGACCTGGGTGGTGACAGGGAGTTCAGTGTCTCACGACTGGTGCTTCGTGTGTGATGAGACCTGGGTGGTGACACGGAGTTCAGTATCTCACGACTGGAGCTTTGTGTGTGATGAGACCTGGGTGGTGACAGGGAGTTCAGTGTCTCACGACTGGTGCTTCGTGTGTGATGAGACCTGGGGGGTGCCAGGGAGTTCAGTTGTCTTAGGGCCTGGGCTGGAGTCTATATACACACTTTCCAGCTTTTGACATTTTAACTCTACTGTCTGTGCCTGTCACAGTCCCGCAAATCTCCACCAGGATTCCCATCAGCCTGTTCCACTCATCACAATGACCACTATTTCATTCAGTAAAAGAGGGTTTGGGACATGCTGTCTTTGTGAGCGATGGAGGCAGAGATTCACACATTTCAGAATCAGAGTGTGTGTGTGTGTTCAGAAATCTGATCACAAAGGGTGGGTGAAGAAGCCGTTGCTAAAGTATTGAATGTGGGTCTTCAGGCTCCTGTTTCTCTTCCTTGATGGTGGCCACAAGAAGAAGGAATGTCCCAGATGGTGAGGGTCTTTAATGATGAATGCTGGCTTCTTTCGGGCCCTCCCCTCAATGCTGAGGGTTATGCCCATGATGGAGCAAATCTCCTCAAACTCCTAATGAAGCCTAGCTGCTGGTGGACATGTGGACCTTTTTATATACATTTAAGAGAGCTGGCACATTCAACCCTTAACTCCTGGTGGAGTCGTGGGGGTAGCCATCATGACAAGCTTTTTGCACCAATCTTTTTGGTGATTGTTCATCGTCTCGGGCATCTGAAACCTGGCGGTGCCCACCCCTCTGCAGATTTTTGGAGCCGGCTGGATTCAAACTCAGGAGCGCTCGCTCCAAAGTCTGGCGCTGATGCTACTCCGCCACCAGCCGGCACTCTAGCTGTATATGACATCAAATCTGTTGTTTTGCAATAACAGTGCAGTGCAAAGATATAAAATTACTTTAGATTACAAGATAAATAGATAGTGCAAAAACGGGAATAATGAAATATCCGGATGAGTAATTGAATTAGCAAGGCAGATGTATTCTGCACTGAAGGGCTTGTTTCTGTGCACTTAGTGTCCACTTTATTAAGACAGGAGTGGAACCCCTGTGGTCTTCTGCTGCTGTAGCCCATCCACCTGAAGGTTTGACGTGTTGAGCATTCAGAGATGCTCTTCTGCACGCCACCATTGTAATGTGTGGTTATTTGAGTTACTGTCACCTTCCTGTCAGCTTGAACCAGTCTGGCCATTCTCCTCCCACCTCTCTCATTAACAAGGCATTTTCACCCACAGAACTGCTGCTTGCTAGTTTTTTTTTGTTTTGTTTTTGCACCATTCCCTGTAAACTCCAAAGACTGTTGTGCATGAAAATCCCAGGAGATCAGCAGTTTCTGAGATACTCAAACCACCCCATCTGGCACCAACTATCATTCCACAGTTAAAGATTCAAAATTTTTAATGTAATTCCTGTACACAAGTGTAATGGAGAACAAAATAGTTGTTACTCTGGATCTGATGTAGCACAAATTGCATAATAATAAAAAAGCATAATAAATCTAAGTATGTAAGATAGCTTATATATATATAGATCGATTGAGTGTCCATAAAGTGATGCAAGGCTGTACATAATATGATTAATGGGAGATAAAGAGGAATAGACAGCGTGGACAACAGACGCCTCTTCCCCATGGCACCAGTGCTCAATACAAGAGGAAGGTAAGGGGAGGGAAGTTCAAAGGGGATATTAGAGGAAGATTTTTTACTCAGAAAGTGGTTGGTGTGTGGAATGCACTGCCTGAGTCAGTGGTGGAGGCAGATACACTAATGAAATTTAAGAGACTACTATACAGTTATATGGACGAATTTAAGTTATATGGGGGGGCAGGGTTTAAGGGTCGGCACAACATTGTGGGCCGAAGGGCCTGTACTGTGCTGTATTGTTCTAAACAAAATAGTGGTGGATTAGTGGGTTGAGGTGTTGATTAGTCTTACTGCTTGGGGAAAGTAACTGTTTTTGAGTCTGGGAATCCTATGTAGCCCCCTCCCTGATGGGAGTGGGACTAACAGTCCTTGAGCAGGGTAGGTGGGATCCCTCATGATGTCACTAGCCCTTTTCCGGCACCTTTCTGTATGTATGTCCCTGATGGTGGGTAGGCTGGTGATGTGTTGAACTACCCGTTGTACAGCAGACAGGACTGCTACAGTGCAGTTTCTATACCAAGCAGCGATGCAGTTTGTTAGGATGCTCTCTACTGAGCCTCTGGAAGGACATGAGTATGGACGTGCAAAGTCCAGCTCTCGTCAACCTCTTCAGAAAGTAGAGGCTTTGGTGAGCATTCTTGATTGTGTTGGAACCGCGAGGGGTTGTACGAGATGTGCATTCCCAGTAGTTTGAAACTGTTTGCTGTTGTAGATAAAGAGGGGTGTGGGTGGTGCGAGTTCTCCTGAAGTCAATAGCCATCTCTTATCTTGTTGACATTGAGGAAGAGGTTATTTGCCTCAAGCTCAGCCACTTCCTCTCTGTAGGCCATCTCATTGTTGTTGGTGACGGGCCCCACCACTGCCACGTCTTCGGTAGATTTTACTCGGGGGTTTGGCCGTGCAGTCACGTGGGAGCAGAGTGAACAGCAATAGGCTCAGCACCCAGCCCTGGGAAGCGCCCGGGTCGAGGATGACGGGGAGGGAGGAGCGGCTGGGCATCCTGACTGTCTGTTGGTTAGGAAATCCAACACCCCGTTGCACAGTGGTGTGCTTAGACTGAGGAGTAGGAGTTTGTTCACCAGGGTCTGTGGGACAATGAAATCCAGAAACAGCGTTGTCAGGGCCGGGTGCACGATAGGTGCTATGGCATCTGTCACAGAGCCGTTCTGTCAGTAAACGCATTGGTGGGTGTCCAATGTGGAGTTTTTCATGTGTGCCATTAGCAGCCATTCAAAGCCGGGTGGTAGTCGTTTCGTTCTGAAGATGTCGAGTTTCTTTGGTGCAGGGATGATGGTGGCTGATTTGAAGCATGTGGGGACTGTAGCCCGGATGAGTGAAGAGTTGAAGATGTCAGTGAGCCGGATTTGCACACTCCCTGAGTTCTCTGCCTGGGATGTTGTCTGGCCCAGCAGCCTTGCACGGGTTGACTCTCAATAGTTCCATTTAATATCAGAGGAATGTATACAATATACAACCTGAAATTCCTGTTCTTCACAGACATCCATGAGAAGGAGTGCCCCCAAGAATGAGTGACAGTAAAAATGTTAGAACCCCAAAAGCCCCCCCACTTTTCCCTCGCATGCACAAACAGCAACGGATCAATGGCCCTCCCCCCCACTTACTTCAGCAAAGAACATCCACACCCCCCACCCACCAAGATGGCAACAGCAAAGCCCCGAAGAAAGACCATGTACAACAAAAACTAATTGATCGCCCAACAATTCGACAAACCACTGGCTCTCTATCCCCCTAATAAAGAGACAGGGAATTGTCCCCCTTTCACAATGAGAGGGGAGACGTAACAAAAAAACTCTGATTACCATGTAAAAGTCTGCCACGTTGCTTATTTTTTTCAAATTCTCTGACTGGAAAATTAGCAACAAACTCTCCCCCACCAACAAGAGAAAGAGAGAGAGAGAACGTGATTCACCGAGTACAGGGCCTCAGACACCCTATCCGCTGGTCCTGATGTTCAGTTCGTACTTCAGTCAGTGGCACTGGCATAGATTCGACCCATCCACAGGGCCGCAAAGCCTTGGAACCCTGAAAGTGAACTCATCTTCTGGGCCGTGTCCTTGGGATATCAAAGAACAGCCCGCCGTGAGACCATGGGAGCAGGCCCCACTGTCACAACGAACTGAAGTTTGAGTGTAGCTGTAGGTCAGGTTCTTCGGCAGAACCCCATCCACCTCGAAAAGGAAAAAGGAAAACATTACAGAGTAGCTGTTTTCACAGACCAGCTCGAAGGAGCAGCTGTCGAGTGCCATCAAAACACTTCTCACGTCTGCTACTATTCCAGAGAGTGGCTGCTCATCGGAGGAGAGAGGGGTGACTTTCATGGTCTGTATTGTGTTGTTTAGAGCATGGAGGAGGGAGGTGTTACACACATGCTGGGGGAACTCAGCAGGCCAGGCAGCATCTGTGGAAAAAAAGTACAGTTGACGTACCGGGACAAAACCCCGTGTTGCTTGGATTTCCAGCATCCAAAGATTTTTCATGTTTGTGGAAGGAGGGAAGGGGTTACAGTCAACGTTGTTTTTCCTTGTGTTGCTTGTAATGACGTTGATCATCAGCCACCTATACTGGGGATCATTAGCAGGCAGATGTGCCTGAATATTTTGTGTGTAGGCAGCCATTACCCAATTGATGCCTGAGATGGGGATTCCTCAAGCTGCTCTGAGAGCTATTCTGTCACCAGGCCTGAAGTCACTTAAATCATATTTCTTCCCCAGTCTGATGTTTTGTCTGAACATCAACTGAACCTCTTCACATACCCATTACTCTCTGTGTTAAAAAACCTACCTCTGATATCCTATCTATACTTTCCTCCAGTCAGATTAAACTGATGCCCCCTCACATTAGCCATTTCTGCCCTGGAAAGAAGTCTGGCTGTCCACTCTACCTATGTCTCCTATCACCTTCTACACCTTTATGATATACCCCAAGTGGCGACGTTATTAGGCACACCTGTACACCTGCTCGTTAATGCAAATGTCTAATCAGCCACTCAATGTATAAAAGTATGCAGACGTGGTCAAGAGGTTCAGTTGTTGTTCAGACCAAACATCAGAATGGGGAAAAAATGTGATTGAAGTGACTTTGACTGTGGAATAATTGTTGGTACCACAGTGTCTGCTGATCTCCTGGGATTTTCACACTCAACAGTCTCAAAAGTTTACAGAGAATGGTGTGAAAAACAAAATATTATCCATTGAGTGGCAGTTTTGAGGGCGAAATTGCCTTGTTCATGAGAGAGGTGGGAGGAGAATGGCCAGACTGGATCAAGCTGACAGGAAGGTGACAGTAACTCAAATAACCACATGTTACAACAGGTGCAGAAGAGCATCTCAGCATACACAACACGTCAAAACTTGAAGTGGACGGGTTACAGCAGCAGAAGACCATGGACATACACTCAGTGGCCATTTTATCTGATACAGGAGATATATAATAAAGTGGCCACCGAGTGTATGTTTCAGATTTCAGATTTGTTTATCCCATGTATATTGAAGGGCACAGGATGAAATGCATCATTTACATTAACAAGCAACACACCCAAGGAGGGTATTATTACAGCCTGGGGCCTCTGTGAGGAGTCGGTGTGTCTTCCCCTTGGAATTCGTGGGTTTCCTCCAGGTGCCCAGTTCCCTCCCACAGCCCAAAGACGTACGGGATAGCAGGTTAATTGGTGACTAAGTTGTCCTGTGATTAGTTCGTGGTTAAATTGAGGCTGTCAGGGTTGCTAGGCAATGCAGCTTTAAGGGCAGGAAGGGCCTATTTCACACTGTGTCTCTAAACAAATAAATAAAATGAAATAACATAAAAATAAAAACACAAGAAAATCTGCAAACGCTGGAAATCCAAGGCAACACACACAAAATGCCGGAGGAACTCAGCAGGGCAGGCAGCCTCTGGAAATGAATAAACACTCGATGTTTCTGGCCAAGACCCGTCTGAGAAGGGAGGGGGAAGACACCAGAATAAAAAGGTGGGGAGAGGGAAATGAGGATAGCTGGAAGGTGACAATGAAGCCAAGTGGGTGGGAAAGGTAAAGGGCTGGAGAGGAAAGAATCTGATAGGAGTGAACCACAGGAGAAAGGGAAGGAGAAGGGGACCCGGGGGAAGTGATAATACAGGAGAGGGTGGGGAATAGAGGAAGGGGGGAGGGGGGAGTGAAGGAGAAATCGATGTTCATGCCATAAGGTTGGAGGCTTCCCAGATAGAGTATAAGGTGTTGCTCCTCCACCCTGGCACAAGAGGAGACCATGGACTGACACGACAAGTGGAAATGGGAATTGGAATTAAAATGTTTGGCCACCAGGAAGTTCTGCTTTTGGCAGATGGCGCGGAGATGCTCGATGAAACAGTCCCCGAATTTACAACAGAGATGGGAGGACCTAAATATTGCCAATTATTCCCTGCCATATTCTTTCGTGGAAAGTCTGTACTTAAAGGCCTCATGCGGAGCACTCAGTGATCAATCATAGGAGCTCCATTTCTAGTACAACTGCTTGTGATTTTGCCTTTGGATTTCATTGATGTTGTCTTGCTTGTTTCCAATCTGAGTATGAGTTAATTCTAGATCTAACTCTGCACTGGGGCTCACCATCACCCATAGATCTCTCGTTACAAAGATGATAAGCAGAGACTTTTCCCCAGGGCAGAAATTGCCAATGTCAGAGATCATTTCTTTAAACAAAGAGTGGTGGGTGTGTGGAACTGCCAGTGGTGGTAGTAGTGTAGGGTAAAGTAATTCACAACCACCAACATTGAGTTGGGGTTTCACTTTAAGAGGCTGGTCTGAGGTGATGACTTTATTGCGTAAAGATTTTTAGCGCACTTTTGTGTTTAGATTTTGGAGTTCAATAAACATATGTTACGGGTTTCATTCAACATAAAGCACCTCACTTTGTTTTATTTGTGAAAACCTACATTGGTGATCCCGATACTCGAGGACAATTCCAGAGTTATTGAGCATTTCAGCATGAAGCTACTAGAGTTTTGGGAGAAAAATACCATCACTTGGTTTGTACAAGTTGAGGTCCAGTTCGCGCTCTGAGAAATCACTGCTGACAACATCAAGTTCTTCTAATTGGTAGCATCACTCAGCAGCTTCAGGGCTGTGAGAGTGGTGAGTCTACCTGAACAGGATAAATACCGATGGCTGACAACTCACCTCTTACAGACTTTTGGACTATCGGACTCTGAGGGCCGAACAGTTGTTCTCCTTACCTGGTCTTGGCAATGCTTGGCCTTCAGAGTGTATTGACCACATGCTGTCTCGGTTGGGAAATCACCATCCTTGTTCTGTTTTTAAAGAACTACAGTTTTCATGGAGCAAATGTCCGATCGAGTTCATGCAGCCCTCACTAATGCGCCCATGACGGACTATAGGGAGCATGCTAAAACGGCTGATACATCTACACTCAGCCAGGCAGAGCTGCATCATTCCTCCTCCTTTCCTTACCTCGGTCAGTAAGGCCCGTGCCTGCGAAACAGACAGCTTTGGGCCCGTGTTTTCACCACACTCGCTTTGGCACAAATGCTAGGAAGTGCTGACCACCTTGCAGTTTTGACAGTGCCGGCACTGGTCGGGGAACATCGCGGGTTCCAGCTGCCAGGGTCGCCTACTGATCATTACAGACTGGCTGTCAGGGCAACGCTTCCTGCGTGACATGAGTGCTCAAGTGAGTGCGCTGCCAGCGTCGCCTATTGATGAGAGGGCAAAGAGCGATGAAACCTCGCTGGAGGCCGCCAACGGCAGCAAAATGCAGACGTACAGGACACGACGGGCGGCAGTCCACTTCCGTGGGGGATGTTTCACATGAGACTTCCTGGCTAAAGTAGTGCAGATTTTCTGGGTACCCAAGGGCTTTTGGTCAATCTTAAAAAATGCTGACTTGTGGATGTCAAAGACTTTGGGTCATTATCCTGCTCCCCCAGTAAATTTCCACAACGACAGTCAAGCACATGCGCCACCACACGTGAGTTTACTGAACTGCTGGGTGGACTCTCAAACCTTGCCAAGCCCACATTCTCCACTACAGTCACTAACCATGGGGTTGAGCACCAGGTTCCCATGACTGGCCCACCAGTCCATGCCCATGTGTGTAAGTGGACCCAGAAAAGGTAGCAGCTGAGACTGCTGAGTTTCCCAGCATGGAAGGACTTGACATTGTACGCCGGTTGAATAGCCCCTTCATATGGTCCCTAAGTCCCATATGGTGATTACCGATGCCTTAACGAGACCATCATCCCCGATCATTACCCCATCCCACACATCCAAAACTTTTCAGCATGTTTCGCCGTAAAGTTAAATTTTTTCCAAAGTTTATCTAATTGAGGGCTACTATCAGGGTCCTGTGTTCAGAGGACATTCACGGAACAGCTGTGATAGCCCCATTTGGCCTTCTGGAGTTTCTGCACGTGCCTTTTGGGCTGAAAATTGCAGTACAGACTTTCCAACGGTTGACATATTAAAAAACTTGGATTTTCTTTCTGCTTACCTGGATAACAAACTTGGTGCCAGTGCATCCAAATCTGGACACACATCTCATCTCCACACACTTTTCAAGCTCTTAAACCATAGTGAGTTGATTATTATCCCTGCTAAATGCCAATTTGGGATGTCAACCATTGACTCTCAGCCATTGGATCTCAGCAGAAGGTTCATAACCCCTCTTATTAAATGTAGCCACTATTATGGATTTCCCACCGCCCTGCTCTGCTTTTGAGGCATGGTGAACTTCTATCACTGCTTCATTCCATGAGCTGCCATACTTATGCTCCCCCTGTGGATGGATGGCATCCGTTAGTCTCGCGAGACCATGGATCTGCGCCTGGAAAGTCTTGCTTCAGCCTCTCCAGGATGCAGGCCTGGGCAAGGTTGTATGGGAGACTGGCTGTTGCCCAGGCAGCGAGTCTCCCCTCTCCATGCCACCGAAGTTGTCCAAGGGCCGATACAGCTTGGCACCACTGAGTTGCCAGAGCGAGGTTGAAGGCAACGTCGGACTGCCTCAGGGACTCCAGCTCCGGATTTGTCCTCGGGGTTTACTCCCGAAGTCTTTCCCGTGAGTGGGTATGGCCTCAAGGCAGCGGAGGTTTGAAATCAATTTTTCTTCTCTTAGATGAACTGCCTTCCCAGGCTAACAAGCTCCATCTACCCGAAGCACTGGTTTTAAGGCACCAGGACCCACCTTCGTCTCGTCTCCTGTCAGTGGAAACTGTTCCGCCGGGCTCAGAGGCTAAGCCACACGAGAAGGCCAGGAGTTGGACTTGGTTGTCAAAGGCTATTTGAGACACACGCCATGAGGAGCACTTTTAGGTAGAGGGAGCTTGTCCCCACTACCTCTCCTCAGCTTGACAACCTTGGAACCCCTGTATAATGCACTTAAAGGCACTATCCCTAACCAGGTACTTGACTGGTCAGTGGACATTACCAGGGCATTTGATGATAGCAAACAAGCTCTTTCTAACGTGACCCTACTGGCACACCCATTCCCCAACACACGTTGTTGGTCCTCTTCCCCCACTACCCCCCCCCCCCCATGGTTTCACACACCTTCTTACCATGGTGCATCGTACCACCAGGTGGCCTAAGGTCGTCTCTCTAACATCAACAGCCACAAATGTGTTCATCGGCACCTGGCTTGCTCGGTTTGGCACTCCATCTGACAGTTCCTCTGACTGTAGTCCCTCATTCATTTCAGTCCTTTGGGCTGTGATGGCCCAGAACCTCTGGGTTAGGATACACCACACTATGATTTATCACCCACGGTCCAATGACCTATGCAAATGGTTTCACCGCTCCTTAAAGGCTGCCCTGAGGGCTCTCCTGACTGATGCTCCAAAAGGGGACCTGCAGTCATTCAGGGCTGGGTTGGTACACGGGCAGCAGTTAGTTTTATCCTGACACCATGATCACCTGGTCAGCCTCCACACCCTCCTCTGCAAATTCAATTCCTTTTCACCTATTCCTACCACCCAACATCTTGGGTTCCTGTTGACCTACTTTCCTCCTTCATCCTTTTTGTCCACCATGATGCACACCAACATCCACTTAGGCCCCCTTACGATGGCTGCTCCACTTTTGGAACGGGGAGAAAAGACTTTTATCATACACAAGAGGGGTAGAACTGAACGTATTTCGGTAGATCGTCTTAAAGTGGCCCACCAAAATTTGGAATATTCCACTGCCATACCCCGGCATCACAATATGACCATAAGTGTGTCAACACACCTCTGGATGGGCCAGAGGTACCTGTGGTCCCTCCACCCGTGGAACACAGGACCTGGACTGGGCAGCTCGTCCGAGCTCCAGACAGGCTCATGATGCCGGTTTTAGTATTCTAGAGGTAACATCATTGGGAGAAATGTACATAATTCACAACCACCGACATTGAGTTGGCGTTTTGCTTTAAGAGGCTGGTCTGACGTGATGACATTGTTATGGAAAGATTTTTAGTGCACTTTTGTTGTGTAGGTTTTGGAGTTCAATAAAATGTGCTATGGGTTTCATTAAACATAAAATGCCTCACTCCATTTTATTTGAGAAAACCCACTGCAGAAGCATTTAAGAGACATTAGAAGCAATTTAAGAGATATTTAAGAGAGGCGTTTAATAGCGTCTTAACTGGAGACATGGATGATAGAAGCATGAAGAGTTGTGTGGGAGGGCAGGGTTAGGTTGATCTTAGAGTAGGTTAAAAGGTCAGCATAACATTGTGGGCCGAAGGACCTGCACAGAGATGTAATGTTCAACGTCCTGGAACCTGCATATCAGACAGTGATACTCCCAGACAGGATGTGGGGCAACGGGATTGCACTAATAACTGGTATAGGCACGTTGGGCTGAATGGCCTCCTTCTGAGACACAAGTTACCTTCTGAGACACAATGTTACCTTCAGCAATGCAGTGGCCGGCTGAAGTGCAGTTGACTGTTGAACATGGTGGGCAGGGTGGCAAGTGCTGGCACCCAGGGCAAAACTCATCTGCGGAAGAGTCTAAGGTTTTATTTTTAAAGCTCGTCAGCAGAAGAGCGTAAGGATTTACTCTGAAATGGGAAAAACAACTTAACCAAGCTGGTTCCATCACTGCAGAGGCCTGATCGATATCTCTCTCGGGTTGTGAGGCTGTCAACAGCAGCAGACACTCTTTGTCACTCAGGACCAGATACCATTTCTTATCTGGGATTTTGAAAAGTCAGTTGGACAGCTTTGGACACTGGTCCATTGATTGGAACAGTTTTCTATAGAGCATCAAAAATTTCAGGTGTATCTCCCTAAATACTAGATACTAGATTGTGAATGCAAATTTTTGTTGTTCTTTCTTTCATTCTCTCTCTCACTCTTCCCCTCCCCCCTCTTCCTCTCGTTTTTGTTTTCGTTCTCACTCTCTTCCCCTCTCCCTCTCCCTCTCTACCCCCTATTCCTCTCATTCTCACTGTCTCCCTCTCTTTCTCTCCTTCCATCTCTTTCTCCCTTGTCACTCTCAATCGCTCCCTTTCATTTCACCTTCTATCCTCCACTCTCTCTTCCTCACTCTTAATTTATATATTATTTATATATTTATATCCTCCCCTCTCCTATTTTTATTCTACCTCCCTCTCTTTATTCCCTCAGCCTTTCTATCCTTCTCTTCCATACTATCATCCATCTCTTTCTCCTTCTTGCTATATGTCTATCCTGCTCTCTCCTTTTATTCCCCTCTCTTTTTAACCTGCTTTCCTCTCTCCTCCCTCTCTCATCCCTCTACATCTCTATCCCCCTCCCTCTCATACTATTCCCCCTCTTTCTTTCTCTCCAGTTATTTGAGGGATCGATGACAATTGCAGCACAGAAAATGATTTACAGAAACCAGGTCACATGTGGAATTGCCTTTCCCCGCTGGGATTACAGCACTGCTGGGGGATAATGGAGTTGCTGGCAGAGTACTGCATAGACAGGAGCAGACATTAGTAATTACACTCACCAGAATCGGTGGAAATGTCCACATACACACACACCCCTACACCACAACTCTGTGATGTTGATACCCTTCCTCAAGCAACTTCTACACCTTGATAAATCATTGATGGACCTGCTCGACTGTGTGCACCTGAATGGGCTAACGGGCTGTGTGTGACCTAAGTCTGCAGTGTAGCTTAGCAGTTAGCACAACGCTTTACAGCTGGAAGGTCAGGGTTCAATTCCCACTGCTATCGGGGTTCGATCGGTGCTATTGTCTGTAAGGAGTGGACGTTGTCTCTGTTACCACATGGGTTTCCTCCGGGTGCTCTGGTTTCCTCCAACATTCCAAAGACTTAGGGTTAGTAAGCTGTGGGCATGCTATGTTGGCGCTGGAAGAATGTCAACACTCGCAAGCTGCCCCCAGCACATCCTCACAGATTTGGTTTGAGGCAAACAGCACATTTTACCATATGTTTCGATGTATTTGTCATAAATAAAGCTAATCTCTCTCTAAGTGTGACCACAAGACTGGGCAACAAGAGACCTCAGCTGTGAAAGAGATCTTAGCAATGAAGGACTTTGTAATAATTAACATCAGAAATGCAGGACAGTCCTCTAATGACCCAGGACATCGTTTCCTGCACTATAACACCAAAACTCATGAACACATGACCACATCACCAACACCCATGGACATGTGACACATCACCAACACCCATGGACATGTGACACATCACCAACACCCATGGACACATGACACATCACCAACACTCATGAACACATGACCACATCACCAACACCCATGGACATGTGACACATCACCAACACCCATGAACACATGACCACATCACCAACACCCATGGACATGTGACCACATCACCAACACCCATGGACACCTGACACATCACCAACACCCATGGACATGTGACACATCACCAACACCCATGGACACATGACACATCACCAACACTCATGAACACATGACCACATCACCAACACCCATGGACATGTGACCACATCACCAACACCCATGGACACCTGACACATCACCAACACCCATGGACATGTGACACATCACCAACACCCATGGACACATGACACATCACCAACACTCATGAACACATGACCACATCACCAACACCCATGGACATGTGACACATCACCAACACCCATGAACACATGACCACATCACCAACACCCATGGACATGTGACACATCACCAACACCCATGAACACGTAACCACATCACCAACACCCTTGAACACATGACCACATCACCAACACCCATGGACATGAAACACATCACCAACACCCATGAACATGTGACACATCACCAACACCCATGGACACCTGACCATATCACCAACACCCATGGACACCTGACACATCACCAACACCCATGGACACGTGACACATCACCAACACCCATGGACACGTGACACATCACCAGCACCCATGGACACATGACCACATCATCAACACCCATGGACATGTGACCACATCACCAACACCCATGGACACCTGACACATCACCAACACCCATGGACACATGACCACATCACCAACACCCATGGACACATGACCACATCACCAACACCCATGGACACGTGACACATCACCAACACCCATGGACACATGACCACATCACCAACACCCATGGGCACATGACCATATCACCAACACCCATGGACACGTGACCACATCACCAACACCCATGGACACGTGACCACATCACCAACACCCATGGACACGTGACACATCACCAACACCCATGGGCACATGACCATATCACCAACACCCATGGACACGTGACCACATCACCAACACCCATGAACACGTGACACATCACCAACACCCATGGACACCTGACCACATCACCAACACCCATGGACACGTGACCACATCACCAACACCCATGGACACATGACCACATCACCAACACACATGGACACGTGACACATCACCAACACCCATGGACACGTGACCACATCACCAACACCCATGGACACCTGACACATCACCAACACCCATGGACACGTGACCACATCACCAACACCCATGGACACATGACACATCACCAACACCCATGGACATGTGACACATCACCAACACCCATGGACACATGACCATATCACCAACACCCATGGACACATGACACATCAGCAACGCCCATGGACACATGACCACATCACCAACACCCATGGACACGTGACACATCACCAACACCCATGGACACGTGACCACATCAGCAACGCCCATGGACACATGACACATCACCAACACCCATGAACACGTGACCACATCACCAACACCCATGGACATGTGACCACATCACCAACACCCATGGACACGTGACACATCACCAACACCCATGGACACGTGACCACATCACCAACACCCATGGACACATGACCACATCACCAACACCCATGGACACGTGACCACATCACCAACACCCTTGGACACGTGACACATCACCAACACCCATGGACACATGACCACATCACCAACACCCATGGACACGTGACACATCACCAACACCCATGGACACATGACCACATCACCAACACCCATGGACACGTGACCACATCACCAACATCCTTGGACATGTGACACATCACCAACACCCATGGACACGTGACACATCACCAACACCCATGAACACATGACCACATCACCCACAGACATGGACACATGACCATATCACCAACACCCATGAACATCTGACCACATCACCAACACCCATGGACATGTGACCACATCACCAACACCCATGGACACATGACACATCAGCAACGCCCATGGACACATGACCACATCACCAACGCCCATGGACATGTGACCACATCACCAACACCCATGGACATGTGACCACATCACCAACACCCATGGACACGTGACACATCACCAACACCCATGGACACATGACCACATCACCAACACTCATGGGCACGTGACACATCACCAACACCCATGGACACGTGACACATCACCAACACCCATGGACACATGACACATCAGCAAAGCCCATGGACACATGACCACATCACCAACACCCATGGACACATGACCACATCACCAACACCCATGGACACATGACCATATCACCAACACCCATGGACATGTGACACATCACCAACACCCATGGACATGTGACACATCACCAACACCCATGGACACGTGACACATCACCAACACCCATGGACACGTGACACATCACCAACACCCATGGACACATGACACATCAGCAAAGCCCATGGACACATGACCACATCACCAACACCCATGGTCACGTGACTATAACACTGTAAGGAGTTTGCACGCTCTCCCCATGTTCCCTCCAGGTGTTCCAGTTTCTTGCACGTTGCACTCCTCAGGGCCCTGCTGTTCACTGTGTAAGACCGACCCTGAGAGGTCCCACCGAAGTGCAACTCCTCACACTTGTCTGCATTGAATCCCATCCTTGGACTGTGCTGTTTGTTGACACGAGTGACACATCTCACCGTGTGTTTCGAAGTACACGTGAGAAGTAAAGCCAATATATAATTTTTACACTGGTGAGGCCTGTCCACAGATATTGTGGATGATTGGGCAATGCCAGTTTCGCTATTGCACCCCACCACAGCAGAAGCTCCCTGATTGGATATCGGAGTCAGATAGTCATAGAACACTACAAGCACAGAAGCAGGCCTCTCAGTCCATCTGGACTATGCTGAACTATTTATCTGCCTAGTCCCATTGAGCTGCAGCTGAACCACAGACCTCCAAACCCCTCCCATCCATGTACCTATCCAAATTTCTCTTAAATGCCAAAATCAAACTTGCATCCACCATTTCCACTGGTAGCTCATTCCACACTCTCACCACCTTCTGAGTGAAGAAGATTCCCCTCTGATTCTCCTTAAACATTTCACCTTTCACCTGTAACCCATGATTCACTTTTCCAGTCCTGGTTCTCGCTGGCCAGGAGCCTCTTCACGGGCACCAGCTATGCAAGAGCCATTAAGCAAACTATGAATTGAGGACTCATTGTGGCTTCTGTCAGCCAGGAGTTGACCAGCTTCCTGAGAAACGCTATTTCCTGCCACTGTCTGTAAGGAGCTCCTGGTTATTGTCATGAGATTCTGCGCAGTCATCCTCAAATTTGCCAATCCATTATGACACTGATCACTGATACAGATGTCAAACAACATTGTACCCTGCACCAATTCCTGCGGCACACTGCTATTCACAGGCTTCCTTTCAGAGAGGCAACAATCTACTTTCCCAAAAAGCTAATATCTAATCCAATTTACTACCTTATCTTGAAAGCCTAACAACCGAACCTTCTTGACCATCCTCCCAGCAGGGCCTAGTCAAATGCCTTGCTAAAGGCATGTAGACACCACTGCCTTGCCTTCATCAACTTTCCTGGTAACTTTCTCCAGACCAAAAGATTGGTTAGACATGACCTACTACGCACAAAGCCATGCTGACTATCCCTGACCAGTCCCTGTCTATCACGTATCCAGAGCCTTGGAATACCTTCCAATAACCTCCACTGCTGATGTCAGGCTCGCTGGCCTATAATTTCCTGGTTTATTTTTAGAGCTTTTCTTAAAGAACAGAACAACATTAGCCATCCTCCAAACCTCCAGTGCCTCATCTGTCACTAAATATCTCTTCTGGGGCCCTGGCAATTTCTGCACCTGCCTCCCACCGGGTCCGAGAGAGCATCTTGTCAGGCCATCCACCCTAATTTTCCTCAAGACAGCAAACACCTTTTCCTCTGTAATCGGTATTAGGCCTACGAAGTCAATGTTGCTTTGCCTCACTTCTATAGGCTCCATCTCCTGAGTAATTACAGATGTAAAAAATTCATATAAGATCTCCCCATCTCTTTTCATTCTGCACAGAGGACCAATTTTGTCCTTTTCAATCCTTTTGCTCTAAGATATCTATAGAATCCCTTGGGATTCTCCTTCATCTTGTCTGTGAGGGAAACCTCATGCTTTCTTCTAGCCCTCCTGATTTCTTTCTTGTGTACTCAAGCATTTCTTTTTGCTCCTCAAGTACCTCATTTGTTCCTACCTGCATAAACCTGCGATGCACCTCTTTTTTTTTCTTAACCAGGGCGTCACTATTTTTTGAAAACCAAGGTTACCTAAACCTGTTATCTTTACCTTTTATTCTGATAGGCAAATACAAGCTTTGTCCTCTCAAATTTTCACTTTCAAGGGCCTCCCACTTAGTACATCTTTGCCAGAAAATAGACTGACCCAAACCACACTTGCCAGAGCCTCTCTGATACCATCAAAATTGGCCTTTCTCCAATTTAGTATCTCAGCCCATGGACTAGACCTATCCTTTTCCACACTTACTTTGAGACTAATGGCATTATGATCACTGGATGCCCTACACAGTGTTCCCCTACACAGACTTGTCACCTGCCCTGTCTCATTCCCTAACAGGAGATCGAGTATTGCACACTCTCTCATTGGAACTTCTTTGTAGTGAATATGGAAACTTTGCTGAACACGTTTGACAAGATCTATCCCATCTAGAACGTTTACTGTATTGGAGTCCCAAAATATTGATCTGCCAGTCTTGTCCCTTCTGTAACCAAGTCTCACTAATGGCTACAATATCATAATTCCATGTGTCGATTCATAATCTGAGCTCATCTGCCTTTCCTACAATACCCTTTGCATTGAAATATACGTAGCTCAGAATATTAGCCACACAATGCTTAACCTTCTGATTCCTGACTTTGTACATAGGCTTAACAACATCTGTCTCCACAGCCACTCCACTCTCTGTTCTGGCACCCTGATTCCCATCATCCTGCAACTCCAGTTTAGACAACCCCCACCCCCGGGTGGCATTAGCAAACCTCCCCGCTAGGCTATTAATCCCTCTCCAGTTCAATACAAACTATCACTTCAGTACAGGCTTCACTTTCCCTGGAAGGGAGCCCAATGATTCAAAGATCAGAGTTTTTAAGACAGAGATGAAGAATGGCTTTTTGTCATGTGTACAGTAAAACATCGGAACATACAGTAAAATGTGCCATTGGCGCCATCATCTGCGATGTGGTGAGGGCAGCCTGCGTGTGTTGCCACGCTTCCAGTGCCAACAAATCATGTAAATCTCTCGCTAATACTAACCCGTACACCTTTGGAATGTGGGAGGAAACTGGAGCACCAGGAGGAAACCCGTGTAGTCATGGGGAGAACATACAAACTCCTTACAGACAGCAGTGGGAATTGCACCCCGATCTTCTGATCACTGGCGCTGTAAAGCATTACGCTACCATTGTGCCCTTCGATACACAGAATCATAGAATCATGCCGCACAGAGGCAGACCCTTTAGACCCAGCTGGTCCATGCTGACCCTCATGCCAATCTGCACTAATCCCATTTGCCCACATTAACCCCAGATTCCTCAGAGCCTCTCCTGTCCAAGTACCTGTGCTAGTGGCTTTCAGATGTTGTAATCTTCTTTGGCAGCTCATTCCATTTCAAGATTTAAGACTGTTTAATGTCACTTCCAGTACATGGATACAAAGGAGAACAAAATAATTGTTACAATCAATCCAATACAGCGCATTGAAAACACACTAAGAAAAAGAACACAATAATAAAAAAACTCAACAAATGTAAATACATAAGATATATAGTATCATATATATGGGAAAGGTAAATACATTAGGAGCGTTTAAGCAACTCTTAGGTCAGCAACATGGATGATAGAAAAAAGGAAGATTCTGTATGAGAGAAGGGTAAGATTGTTCTTGGAGTAGATTAAGAGGTCACCACAGTCTAAGGGACGAAGGCCTGCGCTTCCTGTAGTTTTATATGTTTTATAAACCCATTTCTGAATGAGAAACAGATGCAGGCAACAAGTTTACCATCAAAGTTAATTAAATCTGCAGGAAAAAAGTGAGAACACCAAAACCTGTTTTTGTTTGGTTTAAAACCTAAATTCACCTGTCCTTCTGTGGCGGGCCACAGCTTGTTTTTGTTGAGTGTGCCTCATTGTCCATTTTGCAGGCAGGACAAAGCGAGCTGGGGGCCGGAGTTCCTCGGCTTTGTCAGTCTCCCCTCCGCTGGGACTCGGCCTGGCAATGGGAGAGGGCTCCTGTTTCAGCTGCACATTGTCTGAGTGCTGGGGGAGCTCTGCCCGCTGCTGAATGGGGCTCTGTGTGGAGCTGAAAGTGATCAGAGCCTCATCGAGGGTGTGCCCTGCTCATTGTTGTCCTAGTCACAGATGGCAGACAGGAAGGGGCTGGAATTGGGACGGAGAGTTGTGGGGGGGGGGGGTGAGTTGTGGCCTATCAGAGCAGAGACCTATTATGAGAGAGAGAGTGTGTGTGAGAGAGAGAGAGAGAGAGGGACAGAGAGATAAAGAAAGAGAGAGAAAGAGTGTGTGTAAGAGAGAGAGAGTGAGTGAGAGAGAGAGAGCGAGAGAGAAAGAAAGTGTGTGTATGAGACAGAGAGATAAAGAGAGAGAGAGTGTGTGTAGGAGAGAAAGAGTGAGAGAGAGAGAGAAAGAAAGCGAGCAAGAGAGAAAGAGTGTGTGTTTGTGTGTGTGTGAGAGAGAGACTAAACCCCGAGTTTTCATAATTCAAATGACATAGCTGGCCATTTGACCCATTGAGTCAATGCCAACTCTCAAAGCGATCAATCCCACTGCCTCATTCATTATCCTGCAGTCTTTTCTCTCTCACATTCCAATCAACCCTCTCCCCCCACCCACTCAGGGGCAAATTACAACATCCAGTTAACTCACTGACCAACACGATGCTGGGACATGGAGAGAGGCATTTACAACTGGAGCGAGGGATAAATAGTGGTAACAGAAGATAGAGATATATATATATATAGAGAGAGAGAGAGAGAGAGAGAGAGAGAGAGACAGACAGACAGAGAAAGTGAACATAACAGTTCCTAGAGTTGTTGTACAGCACAGAAGCAGGCCCTTCAGCCCAGTGGTTTCATGCTAACCATGATGCTAACTGTAACACTTCACTCTGTTCTCTCTTGTTGTTTTATCTCATTCTACCTCAGAGCCCTGTTACAATGAATTGGTTTGAATGAACAGTATGCAAATTTGTCCCTGTACCTCAGTATGAGGCATTGGTCGGATCACACTTGGAGTGCTGTGAGCGGATTTGGGCCCAGGAAGGCATGTGGTGACATTGGAGAGGGTCACGAGAATTATTCCAGGAATTAAAGGGTTAATGTATGAGGACCACTTGATGGCTCTGGGTCAGTACTCGCCGGCACTTTTCAATAGGATTGATATTCAATAGGATTCTATAGGAATCCTATATTCAATAAGATCTCATTGAAACCTGTCGAATATAGCCTAGTAGAGTGGATGTGGAGAGGATGTTTCCTATAATGGGGGATGTCTAGGACAACCTCAGAATACTGGGACGTCCCTTTAGAACAGAGATGAGGAGGAGTTTCTTTAACTAGAAGGTGGTGAATCTGGGGAATTCATTGCTACAGATGGCTGTGGAGGCCAAGTCATTGGATATATTTAAAGTGGAGGTTGATAAGTTCTTGATTAGTCAGGGTGTGAAAGGTTGCAGGAAAAAGGCAGGAGAGTGAGGTTGAGAGGGATAGTAAATCAGTGACAAGCAGACTTGATGGGCTGAATGCCTTAATTCTGCTTCTATGTCTTATGCTCTAATGGTCTAATAAACCAACTTAACAATCCCATTTGTCTGTAATAGACCCATATCCCTCTAAGCCTTTCCTATCCCACTTTCATTGGCTGCCTGAATTATTTCTGTTTAAATTATATTCTTTATTCTTATCTCAAACTATGTACCTGTGATGCTGAGAGATTTTAATTGTACCTGTTCCTCACTATACTTGTGCACATATTAATAAATCCAACTTGACCTGAACTATTTTAATTTCTATCCCCATTCCCATTCCAACTTTTGTTGGCCGTTCTCAAGTTGAAGGAGCAACACCTCATATTCTGTCTGGGTAGCCTCCAAACTGATGGTATGAACATCAATTTTTCCTTCCAGTAATTTTCCCCTTCCCCCTTCCCTCTATTGCCTACTCTAGCCTCTTACCACTTCTCCTCACCTACCTATCACCTCCCCCGGTGACCCTCCTTCTTTCTTTTCTCAATGGCTCACTCTCGTCTCCTATCAGATTCCTTTCTCTCCAGCCATTTATCTTTCCCCTCCACCTGGCTTCACCTATCACTTCCTAGCTTGTACTCCTTCCCTTACTCCCATCTTTTTATTCTGGTTTCTTCCCTCTTCCTTTCCAGTCCTGATGAGGATCTCGGCCTGAAACGTCAACGTTGACTGTTTCCATATCCAGTGAGTTCCTCCAACGTTTTGTGTTTGTTACTTTGGAAAGCAATTAATGATTTATTTATTAGGAAGAAACTTATGTTGCTATCGGCAAAGAATGGAAAATGAGATAGATTGCTGTTGGTCTTGTTGTGTGCCAAGACCATAGAACTTGAACAAGCCACAGGTCAGAGCGTCCTCTGCTGCACAGCTGTCGGGGAGGATCTAAGACAGGAACCTTGCATCTTCCTCTTTGCAAAGATTAAAGATCTTAAAGATTAGTGTTTTTAGGCAAATGTATATCAAAACATTGAACATACAGTGAAATGCGCCGTTTACGTCAAACAGACCTGACAGGCAGCGGGAAATCGTACCGTGATCAGTGATCACTGTAAAATAATTCCTCTAACCTCTCTGCTTCCATGCTACTCTTGTAGACAAATTCACCATCCAAAGAGATGGGTGACTCTCCTCCCTACCACACCCATCCTGAGGACAGACTACATTGGGGATGATAGATGGAGGGTCTGACCTTGAGGGACACTCTCACTAACTACTCTGGGATGAATGATATTTTGTTTGTACAGAGTGGATCTGGCTGTGAAGGACCTTCTTACAGACTACACTGAAAATGGTATTTTGCCTGTAGATGGAGGGTCTGATTGGAAGAACCCCTCTTACAGACTGTTTTTTAATTTTATCACTAATTTTTATTGCAACACCAACAAATTACATTCAATACAACCAGTTACCGATTACATTTTGACTGTGTAACCCAGCCACCCCCCAACCATCATCCCTATCTCCCTCTCCACCCCTCTCTCTGCCCTCCACCAACAAACTGAATAGTAGTGCATACACAGACAGAGCATTCCTATTTTAACAGAAGATCTTTTAAGTTAGGTATCAAATTTGTCCACATTAAGATTGTGTTTGGTCGTGCAGCATTTGCTCTTGCTGATGATAAGTCCAGGTAAGAAATGGCCAAAAAGCTCGGAAGCCAGTGAGTACATGAAATATCATGAGGAGGTTTCCAACACTGGACTACAATCTTCTCAGCTGCAGTCAAGCCTGCCAGCCGAAATTTGTGTGTTTTTTTCCATGAGGGAAAGGTGGGAGTCATCACTTAGAAGATGTATAGCGGGGTCCATTGGTAATTATACCCCCATTAGTTCTGTAAGAGTACTGATAACCTTCCCCCACAAACCAAAAACCCCTGGACATTCCCATACAACATGTATAAAAGAGCCAACGGTTCCGTGGCGGCAAAATGAGCAATATGGGTCAGGAACCAATCCCATTAGATGTCCAATTCTCACTGTTAGATATGCTCTATGACAAAATCTCAAGTGTATATACCGATGATTTGGGTTTTTTGAAGCATTGGCAGCATTAACCCAAATCGCACCCCAGTCTAAGTCTTCTCCCAATTCAGATCTGTCTCTATCCCAGGCTTTCATTCCTGATGTATCCATATATTTCTGGGAGTTTAATTTATCATAGATATATGACACTATCTGTCTTGGAGCAAACTGTACCCAACTTAAAATGGGATGGTCCTTTAAATCTGACCCCCAGGGAACACTAGGCTTTACAAGCTGAACTTACTATAAAGTAGAAGAAAAGAGAGTGTTTATCAATATTATATCGAGATACCAGTTCTTGAAAGCTAAGGATAGTACTTGCCCCATTAATATGTTGAAAAGTCATAATAGAGCCTCTCACAGACTATGAAGAAGATGATATTTTGTCTGTAGATGGAGGGTCTGACTGTGAGGGACCCTCTCACAGACTATGTTGGAGATGATATTCTGTCTGTAGATGGAGGGTCTGACTGTGAGGGACCCTCTCACAGACTATGTTGGAGATGATATTCTGTCTGTAGATGGAGGGTCTGACTGTGAGGGACCCTCTCACAGACTATGTTGGAGATGAAATTCAGTCTGTAGATGGAGGGTCTGACTGTGAGGGACCCTCTCACAGACTATGTTGGAGATGATATTCTGTCTGTAGATGGAGGGTCTGACTGTGAGGGACCCTCTCACAGACTACGTTGGAGATGATATTCTGTCTGTAGATGGAGGGTCTGACTGTGTGGACACCCTCACTGACTATGTTGGAGATGATATTCTGTCTGTAGATGGAGGGTCTGAATGTGTGCACCCTCTCACAGACTATGTTGGAGATCATATTCTGTCTATAGATGGAGGGTCTGACTGTGAGGGACCCTCTCACAGACTATATTGGAGATGATATTCTGTCTGTAGATGGAGGGTCTGACTGTGAGGGACCCTCTCACAGCCTATGTTGGAGATGATATTCTGACTGTAGATGTAAGGTCTGACTGTGTGGACTGTCTCACAGACTATGTTGGAGATGATATTCTGTCTGTAGATGTAAGGTCTGACTGTGTGGACTGTCTCACAGACTATGTTGGAGATGATATTCTGTCTGTAGATGGAGGGTCTGACTGTCAGGGACCCTCTCACAGACTATGTTGGAGATGATATTCAGTCTGTAGATGGAGGGTCTGACTTTGTGGACCCTCTCACAGACTATGTTGGAGATGATATTCAGTCTGTAGATGGAGGGTCTGACTTTGTGGACCCTCTCACAGACTATGTTGGAGATGATATTCAGTCTGTAGATGGAGGGTCTGACTTTGTGGACCCTCTCACAGACTACGTTGGAGATGATATTCTGTCTGTAGATGGAGGGTCTGACTGTGAGGGACCCTCTCACAGACTATGTTAGAGATGATATTCTGTCTGTATATGGAGGGTCTGACTGTGAGGGACCCTCTCACACACTATGTTGGAGATGTTATTCTGTCTGTAGATGGAGGGTTTGACTGTGAGGGACCCGCTCACAGACTATGTTGGAGATGATATTCCGTCTGTAGATGGAGGGTCTGACTTTGTGGACCCTCTCACAGACTATGATGGAGATGATATTTTGTCTGTACGTGGAGGGTCTGACTGTGAAGGACCCTCTCACAGACTATGTTGCAGATGATATTCAGTCTGTAGATGGAGGGTCTGACTGTCAGGGACCCTCTCACAGACTATGTTGGAGATGATATTCTGTCTGTAGATGGAGGGTCTGACTGTGAGGGACCCTCTCACAGACTATGTTGGAGATAATATTCAGTCTGTAGATGCAGGGACTGACTGTGAGGGACCCTCTCACAGACTATGTTGGAGATGATATTCTGTCTGTAGATGGAGGGTCTGACTGTGTGGACCCTCTCACAGACTATGTTGGAGATGATATTCTGTCTGTAGATGGTGGGTCTGACTGTGAGGGACCCTCTCACAGACTATGTTGGAGATGATATTCTGTCTGTAGATGGAGGGTCTGACTGTGAGGGACCCTCTCACAGACTATGTTGCAGATAATATTATGTCTGCAGATGGAGGGTCTGACTGTGCGGGTCCCTCTCACAGACTATGTTGGAGAATATATTCCATCTGTAGATGGAGGGACTGACTGTGAGGGACCCTCTCACAGACTATGTTGGAAATGATATTTTGTCTGTAGATGGAGGTTCTGACTGTGAGGGACCCTCTCACAGACTAAGCTGGAGATGATATTCTGTCTGTAGATGGAAGGTCTGACTGTGAGGGACCCTCTCACAGACTATGTTGCAGATGATATTCAGTCTGTAGATGGAGGGTCTGACTGTGAGGGACCCTCTCACAGACTATGTTGCAGATGATATTCTGTCTGTAGATGTAAGGTCTGACTGTGAGGGACCCTCTCACAGACTATGTTGGAGATGATATTTTCTCTGTAGATGGAGGGTCTAACTGTGAGGGACCCTCTCACAGACAATGTTGGAGATGATATTCTGTCTGTAGATGGAGGGTCTGACTGTGAGTGACCCTCTCACAGACTATGTTGGAGATGATATTTTGTCTGTAGATGGAGGGTCTGACTGTGAGGGACCCTCTCACAGACAATGTTGGAGATGATATTCCGTCTGTAGATAGAGGGTCTGACTGTGTGGACCCTCTCACACACTATGTTGCAGATGATATTCTGTCTGTAGATGGAGGGTCTGACTGTGAGGGACCCTCTCACAGACTATGTTGGAGATGATATTCAGTCTGTAGATGGAGGGTCTGACTGTGAGGGACCCTCTCACAGACTATGTTGGAGATGATATTCTGTCTGTGGATGGAAGGTCTGACTGTCAGGGACCCTCTCACAGACTATGTTGGAGATGATATTCAGTCTGTAGATGGAAGGTCTGACTGTGAGGGACCCTCTCACAGACTATGTTGTAGATGATATTCAGTCTGTAGATGGAGGGTCTGACTTTCTGGACCCTCTCACAGACTATGATGGAGATGATATTCTGTCTGTACATGGAGGGTCTGACTGTGAGGGACCCTCTCACAGACTATGTTGGAGATGATATTCTGTCTGTAGATGGAGGGTCTGACTGTGAGGGAACCTCTCACAGAGTTTGTTGGAGATGATATTTTGCCTGTAGATGGAGGGTCTGACTGTCAGGGACCCTCTCACAGACTATGTTGGAGATGATATTCAGTCTGTAGATGGAGGGTCTGACTTTGTGGACCCTCTCACAGACTATTTTGGAGATTATATTCAGTCTGTAGATGGAGGGTCTGACTTTGTGGACCCTCTCACAGACTATGTTGGAGATGATATTCAGTCTGTAGATGGAGGGTCTGACTTTGTGGACCCTCTCACAGACTATGTTGGAGATGATATTCTGTCTGTAGATGGAGGGTCTGACTGTGAGGGACCCTCTCACAGACTATGTTGGAGATGATATTCAGTCTGTAGATGGAGGGTCTGACTTTGTGGACCCTCTCACAGACTATGATGGAGATGATATTTTGTCTGTAAGAGGAGGGTCTGACTGTGAAGGACCCTCTCACAGACTATGTTGCAGATGATATTCAGTCTGTAGATGGAGGGTCTGACTGTGAGGGACCCTCTCACAGACTATGTTGGAGATGATATTCTGTCTGTAGATGGAGGACCTGACTGTGAGGGACCCTCTCACAGACTATGTTGGAGATAATATTCAGTCTGTAGATGGAGGGACTGACTGTGAGGGACCCTCTCACAGACTATGTTGGAGATGATATTCTGTCTGTAGATGGAGGGTCTGACTGTGTGGACACTCTCACAGACTATGTTGGAGATGATATTCTGTCTGTAGATGGTGGGTCTGACTGTGAGGGACCCTCTCACAGACTATGTTGGAGATGATATTCTGTCTGTAGATGGAGGGTCTGACTGTGAGGGACCCTCTCACAGACTATGTTGCAGATAATATTATGTCTGTAGAAGGAGGGTCTGACTGTGAGGGTCCCTCTCACAGACTATGTTGGAGAATATATTCCATCTGTAGATGGAGGGACTGACTGTGAGGGACCCTCTCACAGACTATGTTGGAAATGATATTTTGTCTGTAGATGGAGGGTCTGACTGTGAGGGACCCTCTCACAGACTATGTTGCAGATGATATTCTGTCTGTAGATGTAAGGTCTGACTGTGAGGGACCCTCTCACAGACTATGTTGGAGATGATATTTTCTCTATAGATGGAGGGTCTAACTGTGAGGGACCCTCTCACAGACAATGTTGGAGATGATATTCTGTCTGTAGATGGAGGGTCTGACTGTGAGTGACCCTCTCACAGACTATGTTGGAGATGATATTTTGTCTGTAGATGGAGGGTCTGACTGTGAGGGACCCTCTCACAGACAATGTTGGAGATGATATTCAGTCTGTAGATGGAGGGTCTGACTGTGTGGACTCTCTCACAGACTATGTTGCAGATGATATTCTGTCTGTAGATGGAGGGTCTGACTTTGTGGACCCTCTCACAGACTATGATGGAGATGATATTTTGTCTGTAGATGGAGGGTCTGACTGTGAGGGACCCTCTCACACACTATGTTGGAGATGATATTCCGTCTGTAGATGGAGGGTCTGACTGTGTGGACCCTCTCACAGACTATGTTGGAGATGTTATTTTGTCTGTAGATGGAGGGTCTGACTGTGTGGGACCCTCTCTCAGACTATGTTGGAGATGATATTCAGTCTGTAGATGGAGGGTCTGACTGTGAGGGACCCTCTCACACACTATGTTGGAGATGATATTCCGTCTGTAGATGGAGGGTCTGACTGTGTGGACCCTCTCACAGACTATGTTGGAGATGATATTCAGTCTGTAGATGGAGGGTCTGACTTTGTGGACCCTCTCACAGACTATGTTGGAGATGATATTCTGTCTGTAGATCGAGGGTCTGACTGTGAGGGACCATCTCACACACTATGGTGGAGATGATATTCCGTCTGTAGATGGAGGGTCTGACTGTGTGGACCCTCTCACAGACTATGTTGCAGATGATATTCTGTCTGTAGATGGAGTGTCTGACTTTGTGGACCCTCTCACAGGCTATGATGGAGATGATATTTTGTCTGTAGATGGAGGGTCTGACTGTGAGGGACCCTCTCACAGACTATTTTGGAGATGATATTCTGTCTGTAGATGGAAGGTCTGACTGTGAGGGACCCTCTCACAGACTATGTTGGAGATGATATTCAGTCTGTAGATGGAGGGTGTGATTTTGTGGACCCTCTCACAGACTATGATGGAGATGATATTTTGTCTGTACGTGGAGGGTCTGACTGTGAGGGTCCCTCTCACAGACTATGTTGGAGAATATATTCCATCTGTAGATGGAGGGTCTGACTGTGAGGGACCCTCTCACAGACTATGTTGGAGATGATATTCTGTCTGTAGATGGAAGGTCTGACTGTGAGGGACCCTCTCACAGACTATGTTGGAGATGATATTCAGTCTGTAGATGGAAGGTCTGACTGTGAGGGACCCTCTCACAGACTATGTTGGAGATGATATTCAGTCTGTAGATGGAGGGTGTGATTTTGTGGACCCTCTCACAGACTATGATGGAGATGATATTTTGTCTGTACGTGGAGGGTCTGACTGTGAGGATCCCTCTCACAGACTATGTTGGAGAATATATTCCATCTGTAGATGGAGGGTCTGACTGTGAGGGACCCTCTCACAGACTATGTTGGAGATGATATTCAGTCTGTAGATGGAGGGTCTGACTTTGTGGACCCTCTCACAGACTATGTTGTAGATGATATTCAGTCTGTAGATGGAGGGTCTGACTTTGTGGACCCTCTCACAGACTATGTTGGAGATGATATTTTGTCTGTAGATGGAGGGTCTGACTGTGAGAGACCCTCTCACAGACTATGTTGGAGATGATATTCAGTCTGTAGATGGAGGGTCTGACTTTGTGGACCCTCTCACAGACTATGATGGAGATGATATTTTGTCTGTACGTGGAGGGTCTGACTGTGAAGGACCCTCTCACAGACAATGTTGCAGATGATATTCAGTCTGTAGATGGAGGGTCTGACTGTGAGGGACCCTCTCACAGACTATGTTGGAGATGATATTCTGTCTGTAGATGGAGGGTCTGACTGTGAGGGACCCTCTCACAGACTATGTTGGAGATAATATTCAGTCTGTAGATGGAGGGACTGACTGTGAGGGACCCTCTCACAGACTATGTTGGAGATGATATTCTGTCTGTAGATGGAGGGTCTGACTGTGTGGACCCTCTCACAGACTATGTTGGAGATGATATTCTGTCTGTAGATGGTGGGTCTGACTGTGAGGGACCCTCTCACAGACTATGTTGGAGATGATATTCTGTCTGTAGATGGAGTGTCTGACTGTGAGGGACCCTCTCACAGACTATGTTGCAGATAATATTATGTCTGTAGAAGGAGGGTCTGACTGTGAGGGTCCCTCTCACAGACTATGTTCGAGAATATATTCCATCTGTAGATGGAGGGACTGACTGTGAGGGACCCTCTCACAGACTATGTTGGAAATGATATTTTGTCTGTAGATGCATGTTCTGACTGTGAGGGACCCTCTCACAGACTATGCTGGAGATGATATTCTGTCTGTAGATGGAAGGTCTGACTGTGAGGGACCCACTCACAGACTATGTTGCAGATGATATTCCGTCTGTAGATGGAGGGTCTGACTGTGAGGGACCCTCTCACAGACTATGTTGCAGATGATATTCTGTCTGTAGATGTAAGGTCTGACTGTGAGGGACCCTCTCACAGACTATGTTGGAGATGATATTTTCTCTATAGATGGAGGGTCTAACTGTGAGGGACCCTCTCACAGACAATGTTGGAGATGATATTCTGTCTGTAGATGGAGGGTCTGACTCTGAGTGACCCTCTCACAGACTATGTTGGAGATGATATTTTGTCTGTAGATGGAGGGTCTGACTGTGAGGGACCCTCTCACAGACAATGTTGGAGATGATATTCAGTCTGTAGATGGAGGGTCTGACTGTGTGGACCCTCTCACAGACTATGTTGCAGATGATATTCTGTCTGTAGATGGAGGGTCTGCCTTTGTGGACCCTCTCACAGACTATGATGGAGATGATATTTTGTCTGTAGATGGAGGGTCCTACTGTGTGGGACCCTCTCACAGACTATGTTGGAGATGATATTCAGTCTGTAGATGGAGGGTCTGACTGTGAGGGACCCTCTCACACACTATGTTGGAGATGATATTCCGTCTGTAGATGGAGGGTCTGACTGTGTGGACCCTCTCACAGACTATGTTGGAGAATATATTCCATCTGTAGATGGAGGGTCTGACTGTGAGGGACCCTCTCACAGACTATGTTGGAGATGATATTCTGTCTGTAGATGGAAGGTCTGACTGTAAGGGACCCTCTCACAGACTATGTTGGAGATGATATTCAGTCTGTAGATGGAAGGTCTGACTGTGAGGGACCCTCTCACAGACTATGTTGGAGATGATATTCAGTCTGTAGATGGAGGGTGTGATTTTGTGGACCCTCTCACAGACTATGATGGAGATGATATTTTGTCTGTACGTGGAGGTTCTGACTGTGAGGATCCCTCTCACAGACTATGTTGGAGAATATATTCCATCTGTAGATGGAGGGTCTGACTGTGAGGGACCCTCTCACAGACTATGTTGGAGATGATATTCAGTCTGTAGATGGAGGGTCTGACTTTGTGGACCCTCTCACAGACTATGTTGGAGATGATATTCAGTCTGTAGATGGAGGGTCTGACTTTGTGGACCCTCTCACAGACTATGTTGGAGATGATATTTTGTCTGTAGATGGAGGGTCTGACTGTGAGGGACCCTCTCACAGACTATGTTGGAGATGATATTCAGTCTGTAGATGGAGGGTCTGACTTTGTGGACCCTCTCACAGACTATGATGGAGATGATATTTTGTCTGTACGTGGAGGGTCTGACTGTGAAGGACCCTCTCACAGACAATGTTGCAGATGATATTCAGTCTGTAGATGGAGGGTCTCACTGTGAGGGACCCTCTCACAGACTATGTTGGAGATGATATTCTGTCTGTAGATGGAGGGTCTGACTGTGAGGGACCCTCTCACAGACTATGTTGGAGATAATATTCAGTCTGTAGATTTAGGGACTGACTGTGAGGGACCCTCTCACAGACTATGTTGGAGATGATATTCTGTCTGTAGATGGAGGTTCTGACTGTGTGGACCCTCTCACAGACTATGTTGGAGATGATATTCTGTCTGTAGATGGTGGGTCTGACTGTGAGGGACCCTCTCACAGACTATGTTGGAGATGATATTCTGTCTGTAGATGGAGTGTCTGACTGTGAGGGACCCTCTCACAGACTATGTTGCAGATAATATTATGTCTGTAGAAGGAGGGTCTGACTGTGAGGGTCCCTCTCACAGACTATGTTCGAGAATATATTCCATCTGTAGATGGAGGGACTGACTGTGAGGGACCCTCTCACAGACTATGTTGGAAATGATATTTTGTCTGTAGATGGATGTTCTGACTGTGAGGGACCCTCTCACAGACTATGCTGGAGATGATATTCTGTCTGTAGATGGAAGGTCTGACTGTGAGGGACCCACTCACAGACTATGTTGCAGATGATATTCCGTCTGTAGATGGAGGGTCTGACTGTGAGGGACCCTCTCACAGACTATGTTGCAGATGATATTCTGTCTGTAGATGTAAGGTCTGACTGTGAGGGACCCTCTCACAGACTATGTTGGAGATGATATTCAGTCTGTAGATGGAGGGTCTGACTGTGTGGACCCTCTCACAGACTATGTTGCAGATGATATTCTGTCTGTAGATGGAGGGTCTGCCTTTGTGGACCCTCTCACAGACTATGATGGAGATGATATTTTGTCTGTAGATGGAGGGTCCTACTGTGTGGGACCCTCTCACAGACTATGTTGGAGATGATATTCAGTCTGTAGATGGAGGGTCTGACTGTGAGGGACCCTCTCACACACTATGTTGGAGATGATATTCCGTCTGTAGATGGAGGGTCTGACTGTGTGGACCCTCTCACAGACTATGTTGGAGATGATATTCAGTCTGTAGATGGAGGGTCTGACTTTGTGGACCCTCTCACAGACTACGATGGAGATGATATTTTGTCTGTAGATGGAGGGTCTGACTGTGAGGGACCCTCTCACAGACTATGTTGGAGATGATATTCTGTCTGTAGATGTAAGGTCTGACTGTGAGGGACCCTCTCACAGACTATGTTGGAGATGATATTTTCTCTATAGATGGAGGGTCTAACTGTGAGGGACCCTCTCACAGACAATGTTGGAGATGATATTCTGTCTGTAGATGGAGGGTCTGACTGTGAGTGACCCTCTCACAGACTATGTTGGAGATGATATTTTGTCTGTAGATGGAGGGTCTGACTGTGAGGGACCATCTCACAGAAAATGTTGGAGATGATATTCAGTCTGTAGATGGAGGGTCTGACTGTGTGGACCCTCTCACAGACTATGTTGCAGATGATATTCAGTCTGTAGATGGAGGGTCTGACTTTGTGGACCCTCTCACAGACTATGATGGAGATGATATTTTGTCTGTAGATGGAGGGTCTGACTGTGTGGGACCCTCTCACAGACAATGTTGGAGATGATATTCAGTCTGTAGATGGAGGGTCTGACTGTGAGGGACCCTCTCACACACTATGTTGGAGATGATATTCCGTCTGTAGATGGAGGGTCTGACTGTGTGGACCCTCTCACAGACTATGTTGGAGATGATATTCAGTCTGTAGATGGAGGGTCTGACTTTGTGGACCCTCTCACAGACTATGTTGGAGATGATATTCTGTCTGTAGATCGAGGGTCTGACTGTGAGGGACCCTCTCACACACTATGGTGGAGATGATATTCCGTCTGTAGATGGAGGGTCTGACTGTGTGGACCCTCTCACAGACTATGTTGCAGATGATATTCTGTCTGTAGATGGAGGGTCTGACTTTGTGGACCCTCTCACAGGCTATGATCGAGATGATATTTTGTCTGTAGATGGAGGGTCTGACTGTGAGGGACCCTCTCACAGACTATGTTGGAGATGATATTCTGTCTGTAGATGAAAGGTCTGACTGTGAGGGACCCTCTCACAGACTATGTTGGAGATGATATTCAGTCTGTAGATGGAGGGTCTGATTTTGTGGACCCTCTCACAGACTATGATGGAGATGATATTTTGTCTGTACGTGGAGGGTCTGACTGTGAGGGTCCCTCTCACAGACTATGTTGGAGAATATATTCCATCTGTAGATGGAGGGTCTGACTGTGAGGGACCCTCTCACAGACTATGTTGGAGATGATATTCTGTCTGTAGATGGAAGGTCTGACTGTGAGGGACCCTCTCACAGACTATGTTGGAGATGATATTCAGTCTGTAGATGGAAGGTCTGACTGTGAGGGACCCTCTCACAGACTATGTTGGAGATGATATTCAGTCTGTAGATGGAGGGTGTAATTTTGTGGACCCTCTCACAGACTATGATGGAGATGATATTTTGTCTGTAAGTGGAGGGTCTGACTGTGAGGGTCCCTCTCACAGACTATGTTGGAGAATATATTCCATCTGTAGATGGAAGGACTGACTGTGAGGGACACTCTCACAGACTATGTTGGAGATGATATTCAGTCTGTAGATGGAGGGTCTGACTTTCTGGACCCTCTCACAGACTATGATGGAGATGATATTCTGTCTGTAGATGGAGGGTCTGACTGTGAGGGAACCTCTCACAGAGTTTGTTGGAGATGATATTCTGTCTGTAGATGGAGGGTCTGACTGTCAGGGACCCTCTCACAGACTATGTTGGAGATGATATTCAGTCTGTAGATGGAGGGTCTGACTTTGTGGACCCTCTCACAGACTATGGTGGAGATGATATTCAGTCTGTAGATGGAGGGTCTGACTTTGTGGACCCTCTCACTGACTATGTTGGAGATGATATTCAGTCTGTAGATGGAGGGTCTGACTTTGTGGACCCTCTCACAGACTATGTTGGAGATGATATTCTGTCTGTAGATGGAGGGTCTGACTGTGAGGGACCCTCTCACAGACTATGTTGGAGATGATATTCTGTCTGTAGATGGAGGGTCTGACTGTGTGGACTCTCTCACAGACTATGTTGGAGATGATATTCTGTCTGTAGATGGTGGGTCTGACTGTGAGGGACCCTCTCACAGACTATGTTGGAGATGATATTCTGTCTGTAGATGGAGGGTCTGACTGTGAGGGACCCTCTCACAGACTATGTTGCAGATAATATTATGTCTGTAGAAGGAGGGTCTGACTGTGAGGGTCCCTCTCACAGACTATGTTCGAGAATATATTCCATCTGTAGATGGAGGGACTGACTGTGAGGGACCCTCTCACAGACTATGTTGGAAATGATATATTGTCTGTAGATGGATGTTCTGACTGTGAGGGACCCTCTCACAGACTATGCTGGAGATGATATTCTGTCTGTAGATGGAAGGTCTGACTGTGAGGGACCCACTCACAGACTATGTTGCAGATGATATTCAGTCTGTAGATGGAGGGTCTGACTGTGAGGGACCCTCTCACAGACTATGTTGCAGATGATATTCTGTCTGTAGATGTAAGGTCTGACTGTGAGGGACCCTCTCACAGACTATGTTGGAGATGATATTTTCTCTATAGATGGAGGGTCTAACTGTGAGGGACCCTCTCACAGACAATGTTGGAGATGATATTCTGTCTGTAGATGGAGGGTCTGACTGTGAGTGACCCTCTCACAGACTATGTTGGAGATGATATTTTGTCTGTAGATGGAGGGTCTGACTGTGAGGGACCCTCTCACAGACAATGTTGGAGATGATATTCAGTCTGTAGATGGAGGGTCTGACTGTGTGGACCCTCTCACAGACTATGTTGCAGATGATATTCTGTCTGTAGATGGAGGGTCTGACTTTGTGGACCCTCTCACAGACTATGATGGAGATGATATTCAGTCTGTAGATGGAGGGTCTGACTGTGAGGGACCCTCTCACACACTATGTTGGATATGATATTCCGTCTGTAGATGGAGGGTCTGACTGTGTGGACCCTCTCACAGACTATGTTGGAGATGATATTCAGTCTGTAGATGGAGGGTCTGACTTTGTGGACCCTCTCACAGACTATGTTGGAGATGATATTCTGTCTGTAGATCGAGGGTCTGACTGTGAGGGACCCTCTCACACACTATGGTGGAGATGATATTCCGTCTGTAGATGGAGGGTCTGACTGTGTGGACCCTCTCACAGACTATGTTGCAGATGATATTCTGTCTGTAGATGGAGGGTCTGACTTTGTGGACCCTCTCACAGGCTATGATGGAGATGATAATTTGTCTGTAGATGGAGGGTCTGACTGTGAGGGACCCTCTCACAGACTATGTTGGAGATGATATTCTGTCTGTAGATGGAAGGTCTGACTGTGAGGGACCCTCTCACAGACTATGTTGGAGATGATATTCAGTCTGTAGATGGAGGGTCTGATTTTGTGGACCCTCTCACAGACTATGATGGAGATGATATTTTGTCTGTAAGTGGAGGGTCTGTCTGTGAGGGTCCCTCTCACAGACGATGTTCGAGAATATATTCCATCTGTAGATGGAGGGTCTGACTGTGAGGGACCCTCTCACAGACTATGTTGGAGATGATATTCTGTCTGTAGATGGAAGGTCTGACTGTGAGGGACCCTCTCACAGACTATGTTGGAGATGATATTCAGTCTGTAGATGGAAGGTCTGACTGTGAGGGACCCTCTCACAGACTATGTTGGAGATGATATTCAGTCTGTAGATGGAGGGTGTGATTTTGTGGACCCTCTCACAGACTATGTTGGAGATGATATTCTGTCTGTAGATGGAGGGTCTGACTGTGAGGGAACCTCTCACAGAGTTTGTTGGAGATGATATTCTGTCTGTAGATGGAGGGTCTGACGATGAGGGACCCTCTCACAGAGTATGTTGGATATGATATTCAGTCTGTAGATGGAGGGTCTGAGTGTCAGGGACCCTCTCACAGACTATGTTGGAGATGATATTCAGTCTGTAGATGGAGGGTCTGACTTTGTGGACCCTCTCACAGACTATGTTGGAGATGATATTCAGTCTGTAGATGGAGGGTCTGACTTTGTGGACCCTCTCACAGACTATGTTGGAGATGATATTCTGTCTGTAGATGGAGGGTCTGACTGTGAGGGACCCTCTCACATACTATGTTGGAGATGATATTCAGTCTGTAGATGGAGGGTCTGACTTTGTGGACCCTCTCACAGACTATGATGGAGATGATATTTTGTCTGTACGTGGAGGGTCTGACTGTGAAGGACCCTCTCACAGACTATGTTGCAGATGATATTCAGTCTGTAGATGGAGGGTCTGACTGTGAGGGACCCTCTCACAGACTATGTTGGAGATGATATTCTGTCTGTAGATGGACGGTCTGACTGTGAGGGACCCTCTCACAGACTATGTTGGAGATAATATTCAGTCTGTAGATGGAGGGACTGACTGTGAGGGACCCTCTCACAGACTATGTTGGAGATGATATTCTGTCTGTAGATGGAGGGTCTGACTGTGTGGACTCTCTCACAGACTATGTTGGAGATGATATTCTGTCTGTAGATGGTGGGTCTGACTGTGAGGGACCCTCTCACAGACTATGTTGGAGATGATATTCTGTCTGTAGATGGAGGGTCTGACTGTGAGGGACCCTCTCACAGACTATGTTGCAGATAATATTATGTCTGTAGAAGGAGGGTCTGACTGTGAGGGTCCCTCTCACAGACTATGTTGGAGAATATATTCCATCTATAGATGGAGGGACTGACTGTGAGGGACCCTCTCACAGACTATGTTGGAAATGATATTTTGTCTGTAGATGGATGTTCTGACTGTGAGGGACCCTCTCACAGACTATGCTGGAGATGATATTCTGTCTGTAGATGGAAGGTCTGACTGTGAGGGACCCACTCACAGACTATGTTGCAGATGATATTCAGTCTGTAGATGGAGGGTCTGACTGTGAGGGACCCTCTCACAGACTATGTTGGAGATGATATTCTGTCTGTAGATGGACGGTCAGACTGTGAGGGACCCTCTCACAGACTATGTTGGAGATAATATTCAGTCTGTAGATGGAGGGACTGACTGTGAGGGACCCTCTCACAGACTATGTTGGAGATGATATTCTGTCTGTAGATGGAGGGTCTGACTGTGTGGACTCTCCCACAGACTATGTTGGAGATGATATTCTGTCTGTAGATGGTGGGTCTGACTGTGAGGGACCCTCTCACAGACTATGTTGGAGATGATATTCTGTCTGTAGATGGAGGGTCTGACTGTGAGGGACCCTCTCACAGACTATGTTGCAGATAATATTATGTCTGTAGAAGGAGGGTCTGACTGTGAGGGTCCCTCTCACAGACTATGTTGGAGAATATATTCCATCTGTAGACGGAGGGACTGACTGTGAGGGACCCTCTCACAGACTATGTTGGAAATGATATTTTGTCTGTAGATGGATGTTCTGACTGTGAGGGACCCTCTCACAGACTATGCTGGAGATGATATTCTGTCTGTAGATGGAAGGTCTGACTGTGAGGGACCCACTCACAGACTATGTTGCAGATGATATTCAGTCTGTGGATGGAGGGTCTGACTGTGAGGGACCCTCTCACAGACTATGTTGCAGATGATATTCTGTCTGTAGATGTAAGGTCTGACTGTGAGGGACCCTCTCACAGACTATGTTGGAGATGATATTTTCTCTATAGATGGAGGGTCTAACTGTGAGGGACCCTCTCACAGACAATGTTGGAGATGATATTCTGTCTGTAGATGGAGGGTCTGACTGTGAGTGACCCTCTCACAGACTATGTTGGAGATGATATTTTGTCTGTAGATGGAGGGTCTGACAGTGAGGGACCCTCTCACAGACAATGTTGGAGATGATATTCAGTCTGTAGATGGAGGGTCTGACTGTGTGGACCCTCTCACAGACTATGTTGCAGATAATATTCTGTCTGTAGATGGAGGGTCTGACTTTGTGGACCCTCTCACAGACTATGATGGAGATGATATTCAGTCTGTAGATGGAGGGTCTGACTGTGAGAGACCCTCTCACACACTATGGTGGAGATGATATTCCGTCTGTAGATGGAGGGTCTGACTGTGTGGACCCTCTCACAGACTATGTTGCAGATGATATTCTGTCTGTAGATGGAGGGTCTGACTATGTGGACCCTCTCACAGGCTATGATGGAGATGATATTTTGTCTGTAGATGGAGGGTCTGACTGTGAGGGACCCTCTCACAGACTATGTTGGAGATGATATTCTGTCTGTAGATGGAAGGTCTGACTGTGAGGGACCCTCTCACAGACTATGTTGGAGATGATATTCAGTCTGTAGATGGAGGGTCTGATTTTGTGGACCCTCTCATAGACTATAATGGAGATGATATTTTGTCTGTACGTGGAGGGTCTGACTGTGAGGGTCCCTCTCACAGACGATGATGGAGAATATATTCCATCTGTAGATGGAGGGTCTGACTGTGAGGGACCCTCTCACAGACTATGTTGGAGATGATATTCTGTCTGTAGATGGAAGGTCTGACTGTGAGGGACCCTCTCACAGACTATGTTGGAGATGATATTCAGTCTGTAGATGGAAGGTCTGACTGTAAGGGACCCTCTCACAGACTATGTTGGAGATGATATTCAGTCTGTAGATGGAGGGTGTGATTTTGTGGACCCTCTCACAGACTATGTTGGAGATGATATTCTGTCTGTAGATGGAGGGTCTGACTGTGAGGGAACCTCTCACAGAGTTTGTTGGAGATGATATTCTGTCTGTAGATGGAGGGTCTGACGATGAGGGACCCTCTCACAGAGTATGTTGGATATGATATTCAGTCTGTAGATGGAGGGTCTGACTGTCAGGGACCCTCTCACAGACTATGTTGGAGATGATATTCAGTCTGTAGATGGAGGGTCTGACTTTGTGGACCCTCTCACAGACTATGTTGGAGATGATATTCAGTCTGTAGATGGAGGGTCTGACTTTGTGGACCCTCTCACAGACTATGTTGGAGATGATATTCAGTCTGTAGATGGAGGGTCTGACTGTGTGGACCCTCTCACAGACTATGTTAGAGATGATATTCAGTCTGTAGATGGAGGGTCTGACTTTGTGGACCCTCTCACAGACTATGTTGGAGATGATATTCTGTCTGTAGATCGAGGTTCTGACTGTGAGGGACCCTCTCACACACTATGGTGGAGATGATATTCCGTCTGTAGATGGAGGGTCTGACTGTGTGGACCCTCTCACAGACTATGTTGCAGTTGATATTCTGTCTGTAGATGGAGGGTCTGACTTTGTGGACCCTCTCACAGGCTATGATGGAGATGATAATTTGTCTGTAGATGGAGGGTCTGACTGTGAGGGACCCTCTCACAGACTATGTTGGAGATGATATTCTGTCTGTAGATGGAAGGTCTGACTGTGAGGGACCCTCTCACAGACTATGTTGGAGATGATATTCAGTCTGTAGATGGAGGGTCTGATTTTGTGGACCCTCTCACAGACTATGATGGAGATGATATTTTGTCTGTACGTGGAGGGTCTGACTGTGAGGGTCCCTCTCACAGACGATGTTGGAGAATATATTCCATCTGTAGATGGAGGGTCTGACTGTGAGGGACCCTCTCACAGACTATGTTGGAGATGATATTCTGTCTGTAGATGGAAGGTCTGACTGTGAGGGACCCTCTCACAGACTATGTTGGAGATGATATTCAGTCTGTAGATGGAAGGTCTGACTGTGAGGGACCCTCTCACAGACTATGTTGGAGATGATATTCAGTCTGTAGATGGAGGGTGTGATTTTGTGGACCCTCTAACAGACTATGTTGGAGATGATATTCTGTCTGTAGATGGAGGGTCTGACTGTGAGGGACCCTCTCACAGAGTTTGTTGGAGATGATATTCTGTCTGTAGATGGAGGGTCTGACGATGAGGGACCCTCTCACAGAGTATGTTGGATATGATATTCAGTCTGTAGATGGAGGGTCTGAGTGTCAGGGACCCTCTCACAGACTATGTTGGAGATGATATTCAGTCTGTAGATGGAGGGTCTGACTTTGTGGACCCTCTCACAGACTATGTTGGAGATGATATTCAGTCTGTAGATGGAGGGTCTGACTTTGTGGACCCTCTCACAGACTATGTTGGAGATGATATTCAGTCTGTAGATGGAGGGTCTGACTTTGTGGACCCTCTCACAGACTATGTTGGAGATGATATTCTGTCTGTAGATGGAGGGTCTGACTGTGAGGGACCCTCTCACATACTATGTTGGAGATGATATTCAGTCTGTAGATGGAGGGTCTGACTTTGTGGACCCTCTCACAGACTATGATGGAGATGATATTTTGTCTGTACGTGGAGGGTCTGACTGTGAAGGACCCTCTCACAGACTATGTTGCAGATGATATTCAGTCTGTAGATGGAGGGTCTGACTGTGAGGGACCCTCTCACAGACTATGTTGGAGATGATATTCTGTCTGTAGATGGACGGTCTGACTGTGAGGGACCCTCTCACAGACTATGTTGGAGATAATATTTAGTCTGTAGATGGAGGGACTGACTGTGAGGGACCCTCTCACAGACTATGTTGGAGATGATATTCTGTCTGTAGATGGAGGGTCTGACTGTGTGTACTCTCTCACAGACTATGTTGGAGATGATATTCTGTCTGTAGATGGTGGGTCTGACTGTGAGGGACCCTCTCACAGACTATGTTGGAGATGATATTCTGTCTGTAGATGGAGGGTCTGACTGTGAGGGACCCTCTCACAGACTATTTTGCAGATAATATTATGTCTGTAGAAGGAGGGTCTGACTGTGAGGGTCCCTCTCACAGACTATGTTGGAGAATATATTCCATCTGTAGATGGAGGGACTGACTGTGAGGGACCCTCTCACAGACTATGTTGGAAATGATATTTTGTCTGTAGATGGATGTTCTGACTGTGAGGGACCCTCTCACAGACTATGCTGGAGATGATATTCTGTCTGTAGATGGAAGGTCTGACTGTGAGGGACCCTCTCACACACTATGGTGGAGATGATATTCCGTCTGTAGATGGAGGGTCTGACTGTGTGGACCCTCTCACAGACTATGATGGAGATGATATTTTGTCTGTAGATGGAGGGTCTGACTGTGAGGGACCCTCTCACAGACTATGTTGGAGATGATATTCTGTCTGTAGATGGAAGGTCTGACTGTGAGGGACCCTCTCACAGACTATGTTGGAGATGATATTCAGTCTGTAGATGGAGGGTCTGATTTTGTGGACCCTCTCACAGACTATGATGGAGATGATATTTTGTCTGTACGTGGAGGGTCTGACTGTGAGGGTCCCTCTCACAGACGATGTTGGAGAATATATTCCATCTGTAGATGGAGGGTCTGACTGTGAGGGACCCTCTCACAGACTATGTTGGAGATGATATTCTGTCTGTAGATGGAAGGTCTGACTGTGAGGGACCCTCTCACAGACTATGTTGGAGACGATATTCAGTCTGTAGATGGAAGGTCTGACTGTGAGGGACCCTCTCACAGACTATGTTGGAGATGATATTCAGTCTGTAGATGGAGGGTGTGATTTTGTGGACCCTCTCACAGACTATGATGGAGATGATATTTTGTCTGTATGTGGAGGGTCTGACTGTGAGGGTCCCTCTCACAGACTATGTTGGAGAATATATTCCATCTGTAGATGGAGGGACTGACTGTGAGGGACACTCTCACAGACTATGTTGGAAATGATATTTTGTCTGTAGATGGAGGGTCTGACTGTGTGGGACCCTCTCACCGACTATGTTGGAGATGATATTCAGTCTGTAGATGGAGGGTCTGACTGTGAGGGACCCTCTCACACACTATGTTGGAGATGATATTCCGTCTGTAGATGGAGGGTCCGACTGTGTGGACCCTCTCACAGACTATGTTGGAGATGATATTCAGTCTGTAGATGGAGGGTCTGACTGTGTGGACCCTCTCACAGACTATGTTGCAGATGATATTCTGTCTGTAGATCGAGGGTCTGACTTTGTGGACCCTCTCACAGACTATGATGTAGATGATATTTTGTCTGTAGATGGAGGGTCTGAATGTGAGGGACCCTCTCACAGACTATGTTGGAGATGATATTCTGTCTGTAGATGGAAGGTCTGACTGTGAGGGACCCTCTCACAGACTATGTTGGAGATGATATTCAGTCTGTAGATGGAAGGTCTGACTGTGAGGGACCCTCTCACAGAATATGTTGGAGATGATATTCAGTCTGTAGATGGAGGGTCTGACTGTGAGGGACCCTCTCACAGCCTATGTTGGAGATGATATTCAGTCCGTAGATGGAGGGTCTTACTGTCAGGGACCCTCTCACAGACTATGTTGGAGATAATATTCAGTCTGTAGATGGAGGGACTGACTGTGAGGGACCCTCTCACAGACTATGTTGGAGATGATATTCTGTCTGTAGATGGAAGGTCTGACTGTGAGGGACCCTCTCACAGACTATGTTGGAGATGATATTCAGTCTGTAGATGGAGGGTCTTATTTTGTGGACCCTCTCACAGACTATGATGGAGATGATATTTTGTCTGTACGTGGACGGTCTGACTGTGAGGGTCCCTCTCACAGACGATGTTGGAGAATATATTCCATCTGTAGATGGAGGGTCTGAATGTGAGGGACCCTCTCACAGACTATGTTGGAGATGATATTTTCTCTATAGATGGAGGGTCTAACTGTGAGGGACCCTCTCACAGACAATGTTGGAGATGATATTCTGTCTGTAGATGGAGGGTCTGACTGTGAGTGACCCTCTCACAGACTATGTTGGAGATGATATTTTGTCTGTAGATGGAGGGTCTGACTGTGAGGGACCCTCTCACAGACAATGTTGGAGATGATATTCAGTCTGTAGATGGAGGGTCTGACTGTGTGGACCCTCTCACAGACTATGTTGCAGATGATATTCTGTCTGTAGATGGAGGGTCTGACTTTGTGGACCCTCTCACAGACTATGATGGAGATGATATTCAGTCTGTAGATGGAGGGTCTGACAGTGAGGGACCCTCTCACACACTATGTTGGATATGATATTCCGTCTGTAGATGGAGGGTCTGACTGTGAGGGACCCTCTCACACACTATGTTGGAGATGATATTCCGTCTGTAGATGGAGGGTCCGACTGTGTGGACCCTCTCACAGACTATGTTGGAGATGATATTCAGTCTGTAGATGGAGGGTCTGACTGTGTGGACCCTCTCACAGACTATGTTGCAGATGATATTCTGTCTGTAGATCGAGGGTCTGACTTTGTGGACCCTCTCACAGACTATGATGTAGATGATATTTTGTCTGTAGATGGAGGGTCTGAATGTGAGGGACCCTCTCACAGACTATGTTGGAGATGATATTCTGTCTGTAGATGGAAGGTCTGACTGTGAGGGACCCTCTCACAGACTATGTTGGAGATGATATTCAGTCTGTAGATGGAAGGTCTGACTGTGAGGGACCCTCTCACAGAATATGTTGGAGATGATATTCAGTCTGTAGATGGAGGGTCTGACTGTGAGGGACCCTCTCACAGCCTATGTTGGAGATGATATTCAGTCCGTAGATGGAGGGTCTTACTGTCAGGGACCCTCTCACAGACTATGTTGGAGATAATATTCAGTCTGTAGATGGAGGGACTGACTGTGAGGGACCCTCTCACAGACTATGTTGGAGATGATATTCTGTCTGTAGATGGAAGGTCTGACTGTGAGGGACCCTCTCACAGACTATGTTGCAGATGATATTCTGTCTGTAGATGGAGGGTCTGACTTTGTGGACCCTCTCACAGACTATGATGGAGATGATATTCAGTCTGTAGATGGAGGGTCTGACAGTGAGGGACCCTCTCACACACTATGTTGGATATGATATTCCGTCTGTAGATGGAGGGTCTGACTGTGAGGGACCCTCTCACACACTATGTTGGAGATGATATTCCGTCTGTAGATGCAGGGTCTGACTGTGTGGACCCTCTCACAGACTATGTTGGAGATGATATTCAGTCTGTAGATGGAGGGTCTGACTGTGTGGACCCTCTCACAGACTATGTTGCAGATGATATTCTGTCTGTAGATCGAGGGTCTGACTTTGTGGACCCTCTCACAGACTATGATGTAGATGATATTTTGTCTGTAGATGGAGGGTCTGAATGTGAGGGACCCTCTCACAGACTATGTTGGAGATGATATTCTGTCTGTAGATGGAAGGTCTGACTGTGAGGGACCCTCTCACAGACTATGTTGGAGATGATATTCAGTCTGTAGATGGAGGGTCTGACTTTGTGGACCCTCTCACAGACTATGTTGGAGATGATATTCTGTCTGTAGATCGAGGGTCTGACTGTGAGGGACCCTCTCACACACTATGGTGGAGATGATATTCCGTCTGTAGATGGAGGGTCTGACTGTGTGGACCCTCTCACAGACTATGTTGCAGATGATATTCTGTCTGTAGATGGAGGGTCTGACTTTGTGGACCCTCTCACTGGCTATGATGGAGATGATATTTTGTCTGTAGATGGAGGGTCTGACTGTGAGGGACCCTCTCACAGACTATGTTGGAGATGATATTCTGTCTGTAGATGGACGGTCTGACGATGAGGGACCCTCTCACAGAGTATGTTGGATATGATATTCAGTCTGTAGATGGAGGGTCTGAGTGTCAGGGACCCTCTCACAGACTATGTTGGAGATGATATTCAGTCTGTAGATGGAGGGTCTGACTTTGTGGACCCTCTCACAGACTATGTTGGAGATGATATTCAGTCTGTAGATGGAGGGTCTGACTGTGGACCCTCTCACAGACTATGTTGGAGATGATATTCAGTCTGTAGATGGAGGGTCTGACTTTGTGGACCCTCTCACAGACTATGTTGGAGATGATATTCTGTCTGTAGATGGAGGGTCTGACTGTGAGGGACGCTCTCACATACTATGTTGGAGATGATATTTAGTCTGTAGATGGAGGGTCTGACTTTGTGGACCCTCTCACAGACTATGATGGAGATGATATTTTGTCTGTACGTGGAGGGTCTGACTGTGAAGGACCCTCTCACAGACTATGTTGCAGATGATATTCAGTCTGTAGATGGAGGGTCTGACTGTGAGGGACCCTCTCACAGACTATGTTGGAGATGATATTCTGTCTGTAGATGGACGGTCTGACTGTGAGGGACCCTCTCACAGACTATGTTGGAGATAATATTTAGTCTGTAGATGGAGGGACTGACTGTGAGGGACCCTCTCACAGACTATGTTGGAGATGATATTCTGTCTGTAGATGGAGTGTCTGACTGTGTGGACTCTCTCACAGACTATGTTGGAGATGATATTCTGTCTGTAGATGGTGGGTCTGACTGTGAGGGACCCTCTCACAGACTATGTTGGAGATGATATTCTGTCTGTAGATGGAGGGTCTGACTGTGAGGGACCCTCTCACAGAGTATGTTGCAGATAATATTATGTCTGTAGAAGGAGGGTCTGACTGTGAGGGTCCCTCTCACAGACTATGTTGGAGAATATATTCCATCTGTAGATGGAGGGACTGATTGTGAGGGACCCTCTCACAGACTATGTTGGAGATATTTTGTCTGTAGATGGATGTTCTGACTGTGAGGGACCCTCTCACAGACTATGCTGGAGATGATATTCTGTCTGTAGATGGAAGGTCTGACTGTGAGGGACCCTCTCACACACTATGGTGGAGATGATATTCCGTCTGTAGATGGAGGGTCTGACTGTGTGGACCCTCTCACAGACTATGTTGCAGATGATATTCTGTCTGTAGATGGAGGGTCTGACTTTGTGGACCCTCTCACAGGCTATGATGGAGATGATATTTTGTCTGTAGATGGAGGGTCTGACTGTGAGGGACCCTCTCACAGACTATGTTGGAGATGATATTCTGTCTGTAGATGGAAGGTCTGACTGTGAGGGACCCTCTCACAGACTATGTTGGAGATGATATTCAGTCTGTAGATGGAGGGTCTGATTTTGTGGACCCTCTCACAGACTATGATGGAGATGATATTTTCTCTGTACGTGGAGGGTCTGACTGTGAGGGTCCCTCTCACAGACGATGTTGGAGAATATATTCCATCTGTAGATGGAGGGTCTGACTGTGTGGGACCCTCTCACAGACAATGTTGGAGATGATATTCTGTCTGTAGATGGAAGGTCTGACTGTGAGGGACCCTCTCACAGACTATGTTGGAGATGATATTCAGTCTGTAGATGGAGGGTGTGATTTTGTGGACCCTCTCACAGACTATGATGGAGATGATATTTTGTCTGTACGTGGAGGGTCTGACTGTGAGGGTCCCTCTCACAGACTATGTTGGAGAATATATTCCATCTGTAGATGGAGGGACTGACTGTGAGGGACACTCTCACAGACTATGTTGGAAATGATATTTTGTCTGTAGATGGAGGTTCTGACTGTGAGGGACCCTCTCACAGACTATGCTGGAGATGATATTTTCTCTGTAGATGGAGGGTCTGACTGTGTGGGACCCTCTCACCGACTATGTTGGAGATGATATTCCGTCTGTAGATGGAGGGTCTGACTGTGTGGACCCTCTCACAGACTATGTTGGAGATGATATTCAGTCTGTAGATGGAGGGTCTGACTGTGTGGACCCTCTCACAGACTATGTTGCAGATGATATACTGTCTGTAGATCGAGGGTCTGACTTTGTGGACCCTCTCACAGACTATGATGTAGATGATATTTTGTCTGTAGATGGAGGGTCTGAATGTGAGGGACCCTCTCACAGACTATGTTGGAGATGATATTCTGTCTGTAGATGGAAGGTCTGACTGTGAGGGACCCTCTCACAGACTATGTTGGAGATGATATTCTGTCTGTAGATGGACGGTCTGACTGTGAGGGACCCTCTCACAGACTATGTTGGAGATAATATTTAGTCTGTTGATGGAGGGACTGACTGTGAGGGACCCTCTCACAGACTATGTTGGAGATGATATTCTGTCTGTAGATGGAGGGACTGACTGTGTGGACTCTCTCACAGACTATGTTGCAGATAATATTATGTCTGTAGAAGGAGGGTCTGACTGTGAGGGTCCCTCTCACAGACTATGTTGGAGAATATATTCCATCTGTAGATGGAGGGACTGACTGTGAGGGACCCTCTCTCAGACTATGTTGGAAATGATATTTTGTCTGTAGATGGATGTTCTGACTGTGAGGGACCCTCTCACAGACTATGCTGGAGATGATATTCTGTCTGTAGATGGAAGGTCTGACTGTGAGGGACCCTCTCACACACTATGGTGGAGATGATATTCCGTCTGTAGATGGAGGGTCTGACTGTGTGGACCCTCTCACAGACTATGTTGCAGATGATATTCTGTCTGTAGATGGAGGGTCTGACTTTGTGGACCCTCTCACAGGCTATGATGGAGATGATATTTTGTCTGTAGATGGAGGGTCTGACTGTGAGGGACCCTCTCACAGACTATGTTGGAGATGATATTCTGTCTGTAGATGGAAGGTCTGACTGTGAGGGACCCTCTCACAGACTATGTTGGAGATGATATTCAGTCTGTAGATGGAGGGTCTGATTTTGTGGACCCTCTCACAGACTATGATGGAGATGATATTTTGTCTGTACGTGGAGGGTCTGACTGTGAGGGTCCTTCTCACAGACGATGTTGGAGAATATATTCCATCTGTAGATGGAGGGTCTGACTGTGAGGGACCCTCTCACAGACTATGTTGGAGATGATATTCTGTCTGTAGATGGAAGGTCTGACTGTGAGGGACCCTCTCACAGACTATGTTGGAGACGATATTCAGTCTGTAGATGGAAGGTCTGACTGTGAGGGACCCTCTCACAGACTATGTTGGAGATGATATTCAGTCTGTAGATGGAGGGTGTGATTTTGTGGACCCTCTCACAGACTATGATGGAGATGATATTTTGTCTGTACGTGGAGGGTCTGACTGTGAGGGTCCCTCTCACAGACTATGTTGGAGAATATATTCCATCTGTAGATGGAGGGACTGACTGTGAGGGACACTCTCACAGACTATGTTGGAAATGATATTTTGTCTGTAGATGGAGGTTCTGACTGTGAGGGACCCTCTCACAGACTATGCTGGAGATGATATTTTCTCTGTAGATGGAGGGTCTGACTGTGTGGGACCCTCTCACCGACTATGTTGGAGATGATATTCCGTCTGTAGATGGAGGGTCTGACTGTGTGGACCCTCTCACAGACTATGTTGGAGATGATATTCAGTCTGTAGATGGGGGGTCTGACTGTGTGGACCCTCTCACAGACTATGTTGCAGATGATATTCTGTCTGTAGATCGAGGGTCTGACTTTGTGGACCCTCTCACAGACTATGATGTAGATGATATGTTGTCTGTAGATGGAGGGTCTGAATGTGAGGGACCCTCTCACAGACTATGTTGGAGATGATATTCTGTCTGTAGATGGAAGGTCTGACTGTGAGGGACCCTCTCACAGACTATGTTGGAGATGATATTCAGTCTGTAGATGGAAGGTCTGACTGTGAGGGACCCTCTCACAGAATATGTTGGAGATGATATTCAGTCTGTAGATGGAGGGTCTGACTGTGAGGGACCCTCTCACAGCCTATGTTGGAGATGATATTCAGTCCGTAGATGGAGGGTCTGACTGTCAGGGACCCTCTCACAGACTATGTTGGAGATAATATTCAGTCTGTAGATGGAGGGACTGACTGTGAGGGACCCTCTCACAGACTAGGTTGGAGATGATATTCTGTCTGTAGATGGAAGGTCTGACTGTGAGGGACCCTCTCACAGACTATGTTGGAGATGATATTCAGTCTGTAGATGGAGGGTCTTATTTTGTGGACCCTCTCACAGACTATGATGGAGATGATATTTTGTCTGTACGTGGAGGGTCTGACTGTGAGGGTCCCTCTCACAGACGATGTTGGAGAATATATTCCATCGGTAGATGGAGGGTCTGACTGTGAGGGACCCTCTCACAGACTATGTTGGAGATGATATTTTCTCTATAGATCGAGGGTCTAACTGTGAGGGACCCTCTCACAGACTATGTTGGAGATGATATTCTGTCTGTAGATGGAGGGTCTGACTGTGAGTGACCCTCTCACAGACTATGTTGGAGATGATATTTTGTCTGTAGATGGAGGGTCTGACTGTGAGGGACCCTCTCACAGACAATGTTGGAGATGATATTCAGTCTGTAGATGGAGGGTCTGACTGTGTGGACCCTCTCACAGACTATGTTGCAGATGATATTCTGTCTGTAGATGGAGGGTCTGACTTTGTGGACCCTCTCACAGACTATGATGGAGATGATATTCAGTCTGTAGATGGAGGGTCTGACTGTGAGGGACCCTCTCACACACTATGTTGGATATGATATTCCGTCTGTAGATGGAGGGTCTGACTGTGAGGGACCCTCTCACACACTATGTTGGAGATGATATTCCGTCTGTAGATGGAGGGTCTGACTGTGTGGACCCTCTCACAGACTATGTTGGAGATGATATTCAGTCTGTAGATGGAGGGTCTGACTGTGTGGACCCTCTCACAGACTATGTTGCAGATGATATTCTGTCTGTAGATCGAGGGTCTGACTTTGTGGACCCTCTCACAGACTATGATGTAGATGATATTTTGTCTGTAGATGGAGGGTCTGAATGTGAGGGACTCTCTCGCAGACTATGTTGGAGATGATATTCTGTCTGTAGATGGAGGGTCTGACTTTGTGGACCCTCTCACAGACTATGTTGGAGATGATATTCTGTCTGTAGATCGAGGGTCTGACTGTGAGGGACCCTCTCACACACTATGGTGGAGATGATATTCCGTCTGTAGATGGAGGGTCTGACTGTGTGGACCCTCTCACAGACTATGTTGCAGATGATATTCTGTCTGTAGATGGAGGGTCTGACTTTGTGGACCCTCTCACTGGCTATGATGGAGATGATATTTTGTCTGTGGATGGAGGGTCTGACTGTGAGGGACCCTCTCACAGACTATGTTGGAGATGATATTCTGTCTGTAGATGGAAGGTCTGACTGTGAGGGACCCTCTCACAGACTATGTTGGAGATGATATTCAGTCTGTAGATGGAGGGTCTGATTTTGTGGACCCTCTCACAGACTATGATGGAGATGATATTTTGTCTGTACGTGGAGGGTCTGACTGTGAGGGTCCCTCTCCCAGACGATGTTGGAGAATATATTCCATCTGTAGATGGAGGGTCTGACTGTGAGGGACCCTCTCACAGACTATGTTGGAGATGATATTCTGTCTGTAGATGGAAGGTCTGACTGTGAGGGACCCTCTCACAGAATATGTTGGAGATGATATTCAGTCTGTAGATGGAAGGTCTGACTGTGAGGGACACTCTCACAGACTATGTTGGAGATGATATTCAGTCTGTAGATGGAGGGTGTGATTTTGTGGACCCTCTCACAGACTATGTTGGAGATGATATTCTGTCTGTAGATGGAGGGTCTGACTGTGAGGGAACCTCTCACAGAGTTTGTTGGAGATGATATTCTGTCTGTAGATGGAGGGTCTGACGATGAGGGACCCTCTCACAGAATATGTTGGATATGATATTCAGTCTGTAGATGGAGGGTCTGACTGTCAGGGACCCTCTCACAGACTATGTTGGAGATGATATTCAGTCTGTAGATGGAGGGTCTGACTTTGTGGACCCTCTCACAGACTATGTTGGAGATGATATTCAGTCTGTAGATGGAGGGTCTGACTTTGTGGACCCTCTCACAGACTATGTTGGAGATGATATTCAGTCTGTAGATGGAGGGTCTGACTGTGTGGACCCTCTCACAGACTATGTTGGAGATGATATTCAGTCTGTAGATGGAGGGTCTGACTTTGTGGACCCTCTCACAGACTATGTTGGAGATGATATTCTGTCTGTAGATCGAGGGTCTGACTGTGAGGGACCCTCTCACACACTATGGTGGAGATGATATTCCGTCTGTAGATGGAGGGTCTGACTGTGTGGACCCTCTCACAGACTATGTTGCAGATGATATTCTGTCTGTAGATGGAGGGTCTGACTTTGTGGACCCTCTCACAGGCTATGATGGAGATGATATTTTGTCTGTAGATGGAGGGTCTGACTGTGAGGGACCCTCTCACAGACTATGTTGGAGATGATATTCTGTCTGTAGATGGAAGGTCTGACTGTGAGGGACCCTCTCACAGACTATGTTGGAGATGATATTCAGTCTGTAGATGGAGGGTCTGATTTTGTGGACCCTCTCACAGACTATGATGGAGATGATATTTTGTCTGTACGTGGAGGGTCTGACTGTGAGGGTCCCTCTCACAGACGATGTTGGAGAATATATTCCATCTGTAGATGGAGGGTCTGACTTTGAGGGACCCACTCACAGACTATGTTGCAGATGATATTCAGTCTGTAGATGGAGGGTCTGACTGTGAGGGACCCTCTCACAGACTATGTTGGAGATGATATTCTGTCTGTAGATGGACGGTCTGACTGTGAGGGACCCTCTCACAGACTATGTTGGAGATAATATTCAGTCTGTAGATGGAGGGACTGACTGTGAGGGACCCTCTCTCAGACTATGTTGGAGATGATATTCTGTCTGTAGATGGAGGGTCTGACTGTGTGGACTCTCTCACAGACTATGTTGGAGATGATATTCTGTCTGTAGATGGTGGGTCTGACTGTGAGGGACCCTCTCACAGACTATGTTGGAGATGATATTCTGTCTGTAGATGGAGGGTCTGACTGTGAGGGACCCTCTCACAGACTATGTTGCAGATAATATTATGTCTGTAGAAGGAGGGTCTGACTGTGAGGGTCCCTCTCACAGACTATGTTGGAGAATATATTCCATCTGTAGATGGAGGGACTGACTGTGAGGGACCCTCTCACAGACTATGTTGGAAATGAAATTTTGTCTGTAGATGGATGTTCTGATTGTGAGGGACCCTCTCACAGACTATGCTGGAGATGATATTCTGTCTGTAGATGGAAGGTCTGACTGTGAAGGACCCACTCACAGACTATGTTGCAGATGATATTCAGTCTGTAGATGGAGGGTCTGACTGTGAGGGACCCTCTCACAGACTATGTTGCAGATGATATTCTGTCTGTAGATGTAAGGTCTGACTGTGAGGGACCCTCTCACAGACTATGTTGGAGATGATATTTTCTCTATAGATGGAGGGTCTAACTTTGAGGGACCCTCTCACAGACAATGTTGGAGATGATATTCTGTCTGTAGATGGAGGGTCTGACTGTGAGTGACCCTCTCACAGACTATGTTGGAGATGATATTTTGTCTGTAGATGGAGGGTCTGACTGTGAGGGACCCTCTCACAGACAATGTTGGAGATGATATTCAGTCTGTAGATGGAGGGTCTGACTGTGTGGACCCTCTCATAGACTATGTTGCAGATAATATTCTGTCTGTAGATGGAGGGTCTGACTTTGTGGACCCTCTCACAGACTATGATGGAGATGATATTCAGTCTGTAGATGGAGGGTCTGACTGTGAGGGACCCTCTCACACACTATGTTGGATATGATATTCTGTCTGTAGATGGAGGGTCTGACTGTGTGGACCCTCTCACAGACTATGTTGGAGATGATATTCAGTCTGTAGATGGAGGGTCTGACTTTGTGGACCCTCTCACAGACTATGTTGGAGATGATATTCTGTCTGTAGATCGAGGGTCTGACTGTGAGGGACCCTCTCACACACTATGGTGGAGATGATATTCCGTCTGTAGATGGAGGGTCTGACTGTGTGGACCCTCTCACAGACTATGTTGCAGATGATATTCTGTCTGTAGATGGAGGGTCTGACTTTGTGGACCCTCTCACAGACTATGATGGAGATGATATTTTGTCTGTAGATGGAGGGTCTGACTGTGAGGGACCCTCTCACAGACTATGTTGGAGATGATATTCTGTCTGTAGATGGAAGGTCTGACTGTGAGGGACCCTCTCACAGACCATGTTGGAGATGATATTCAGTCTGTAGATGGAGGGTCTGATTTTGTGGACCCTCTCACAGACTATGATGGAGATGATATTTTGTCTGTACGTGGAGGGTCTGACTGTGAGGTTCCCTCTCACAGACGATGTTGGAGAATATATTCCATCTGTAGATGGAGGGTCTGACTGTGAGGGACCCTCTCACGGACTATGTTGGAGATGATATTCTGTCTGTAGTTGGAAGGTCTGACTGTGAGGGACCCTCTCACAGACTATGTTGGAGATGATATTCAGTCTGTAGATGGAAGGTCTGACTGTGAGGGACCCTCTCACAGACTATGTTGGAGATGATATTCAGTCTGTAAATGGAGGGTGTGATTTTGTGGACCCTCTCACAGACTATGATGGAGATGATATTTTGTCTGTACGTGGAGGGTCTGACAGTGAGGGTCCCTCTCACAGACTATGTTGGAGAATATATTCCATGTGTAGATGGAGGGACTGACTGTGAGGGACACTCTCACAGACTATGTTGGAAATGATATTTTGTCTGTAGATGGAGGTTCTGACTGTGAGGGACCCTCTCACAGACTATGCTGGAGATGATATTTTCTCTGTAGATGGAGGGTCTGACTTTGTGGGACCCTCTCACCGACTATGTTGGAGATGATATTCAGTCTGTAGATGGAGGGTCTGACTGTGAGGGACCCTCTCACACACTATGTTGGAGATGATATTCCGTCTGTAGATGGAGGGTCTGACTGTGTGGACCCTCTCACAGACTATGTTGGAGATGATATTCAGTCTGTAGATGGAGGGTCTGACTGTGTGGACCCTCTCACAGACTATGTTGCAGATGATATTCTGTCTGTAGATGGAGGGTCTGACTTTGTGGACCCTCTCACAGGCTATGATGGAGATGATATTTTGTCTGTAGATGGAGGGTCTGACTGTGAGGGACCCTCTCACAGACTATGTTGGAGATGATATTCTGTCTGTAGATGGAAGGTCTGACTGTGAGGGACCCTCTCACAGACTATGTTGGAGATGATATTCAGTCTGTAGATGGAGGGTCTGATTTTGTGGACCCTCTCACAGACTATGATGGAGATGATATTTTGTCTGTACGTGGAGGGTCTGACTGTGAGGGTCCCTCTCACAGACGATGTTGGAGAATATATTCCATCTGTAGATGGAGGGTCTGACTGTGAGGGACCCTCTCACAGACTATGTTGGAGATGATATTCTGTCTGTAGATGGACGGTCTGACTGTGAGGGACCCTCTCACAGACTATGTTGGAGATAATATTCAGTCTGTAGATGGAGGGACTGACTGTGAGGGACCCTCTCTCAGACTATGTTGGAGATGATATTCTGTCTGTAGATGGAGGGTCTGACTGTGTGGACTCTCTCACAGACTATGTTGGAGATGATATTCTGTCTGTAGATGGTGGGTCTGACTGTGAGGGACCCTCTCACAGACTATGTTGGAGATGATATTCTGTCTGTAGATGGAGGGTCTGACTGTGAGGGACCCTCTCACAGACTATGTTGCAGATAATATTATGTCTGTAGAAGGAGGGTCTGACTGTGAGGGTCCCTCTCACAGACTATGTTGGAGAATATATTCCATCTGTAGATGGAGGGACTGACTGTGAGGGACCCTCTCACAGACTATGTTGGAAATGAAATTTTGTCTGTAGATGGATGTTCTGATTGTGAGGGACCCTCTCACAGACTATGCTGGAGATGATATTCTGTCTGTAGATGGAAGGTCTGACTGTGAAGGACCCACTCACAGACTATGTTGCAGATGATATTCAGTCTGTAGATGGAGGGTCTGACTGTGAGGGACCCTCTCACAGACTATGTTGCAGATGATATTCTGTCTGTAGATGTAAGGTCTGACTGTGAGGGACCCTCTCACAGACTATGTTGGAGATGATATTTTCTCTATAGATGGAGGGTCTAACTTTGAGGGACCCTCTCACAGACAATGTTGGAGATGATATTCTGTCTGTAGATGGAGGGTCTGACTGTGAGTGACCCTCTCACAGACTATGTTGGAGATGATATTTTGTCTGTAGATGGAGGGTCTGACTGTGAGGGACCCTCTCACAGACAATGTTGGAGATGATATTCAGTCTGTAGATGGAGGGTCTGACTGTGTGGACCCTCTCATAGACTATGTTGCAGATAATATTCTGTCTGTAGATGGAGGGTCTGACTTTGTGGACCCTCTCACAGACTATGATGGAGATGATATTCAGTCTGTAGATGGAGGGTCTGACTGTGAGGGACCCTCTCACACACTATGTTGGATATGATATTCTGTCTGTAGATGGAGGGTCTGACTGTGTGGACCCTCTCACAGACTATGTTGGAGATGATATTCAGTCTGTAGATGGAGGGTCTGACTTTGTGGACCCTCTCACAGACTATGTTGGAGATGATATTCTGTCTGTAGATCGAGGGTCTGACTGTGAGGGACCCTCTCACACACTATGGTGGAGATGATATTCCGTCTGTAGATGGAGGGTCTGACTGTGTGGACCCTCTCACAGACTATGTTGCAGATGATATTCTGTCTGTAGATGGAGGGTCTGACTTTGTGGACCCTCTCACAGACTATGATGGAGATGATATTTTGTCTGTAGATGGAGGGTCTGACTGTGAGGGACCCTCTCACAGACTATGTTGGAGATGATATTCTGTCTGTAGATGGAAGGTCTGACTGTGAGGGACCCTCTCACAGACCATGTTGGAGATGATATTCAGTCTGTAGATGGAGGGTCTGATTTTGTGGACCCTCTCACAGACTATGATGGAGATGATATTTTGTCTGTACGTGGAGGGTCTGACTGTGAGGTTCCCTCTCACAGACGATGTTGGAGAATATATTCCATCTGTAGATGGAGGGTCTGACTGTGAGGGACCCTCTCACGGACTATGTTGGAGATGATATTCTGTCTGTAGTTGGAAGGTCTGACTGTGAGGGACCCTCTCACAGACTATGTTGGAGATGATATTCAGTCTGTAGATGGAAGGTCTGACTGTGAGGGACCCTCTCACAGACTATGTTGGAGATGATATTCAGTCTGTAAATGGAGGGTGTGATTTTGTGGACCCTCTCACAGACTATGATGGAGATGATATTTTGTCTGTACGTGGAGGGTCTGACAGTGAGGGTCCCTCTCACAGACTATGTTGGAGAATATATTCCATGTGTAGATGGAGGGACTGACTGTGAGGGACACTCTCACAGACTATGTTGGAAATGATATTTTGTCTGTAGATGGAGGTTCTGACTGTGAGGGACCCTCTCACAGACTATGCTGGAGATGATATTTTCTCTGTAGATGGAGGGTCTGACTTTGTGGGACCCTCTCACCGACTATGTTGGAGATGATATTCAGTCTGTAGATGGAGGGTCTGACTGTGAGGGACCCTCTCACACACTATGTTGGAGATGATATTCCGTCTGTAGATGGAGGGTCTGACTGTGTGGACCCTCTCACAGACTATGTTGGAGATGATATTCAGTCTGTAGATGGAGGGTCTGACTGTGTGGACCCTCTCACAGACTATGTTGCAGATGATATTCTGTCTGTAGATGGAGGGTCTGACTTTGTGGACCCTCTCACAGACTATGATGTAGATGATATTTTGTCTGTAGATGGAGGGTCTGAATGTGAGGGACCCTCTCACAGACTATGTTGGAGATGATATTCTGTCTGTAGATGGAAGGTCTGACTGTGAGGGACCCTCTCACAGACTATGTTGGAGATGATATTCAGTCTGTAGATGGAAGGTCTGACTGTGAGGGACCCTCTCACAGACTATGTTGGAGATGATATTCAGTCTGTAGATGGAGGGTCTGACTGTGAGGGACCCTCTCACAGCCTATGTTGGAGATGATATTCAGTCCGTAGATGGAGGGTCTGACTGTCAGGGACCCTCTCACAGACTATGTTGGAGATGATATTCACTCTGTAGATAGAGGGTCTGACTTTGTGGACCCTCTCACAGACTATGATGGAGATGATATTCTGTCTGTACATGGAGGGTCTGACTGTGAGGGACACTCTCACAGACTATGTTGGAGATAATATTCAGTCTGTAGATGGAGGGACTGACTGTGAGGGACCCTCTCACAGACTATGTTGGAGATGATATTCTGTCTGTAGATGGAGGGTCTGACGATGAGGGACCCTCTCACAGAGTATGTTGGATATGATATTCTGTCTGTAGATGGAGGGTCTGACTTTGTGGACCCTCTCACAGGCTATGATGGAGATGATATTTTGTCTGTAGATGGAGGGTCTGACTGTGAGGGACCCTCTCACAGACTATGTTGGAGATGATATTCTGTCTGTAGATGGAAGGTCTGACTGTGAGGGACCCTCTCACACACTATGTTGGAGATGTTATTCTGTCTGTAGATGGAGGGTCTGACTGTGAGGGACCCACTCACAGACTATGTTGGAGATGATATTCAGTCTGTAGATGGAGGGTCTGACTTTGTGGACCCTCTCACAGACTATGATGGAGATGATATTTTGTCTGTACGTGGAGGGTCTGACTGTGAAGGACCCTCTCACAGACTATGTTGCAGATGATATTCAGTCTGTAGATGGCGGGTCTGACTGTGAGGGACCCTTTCACAGACTATGTTGGAGATGATATTCTGTCTGTAGATGGAGGGTCTGACTGTGAGGGACCCTCTCACAGACTATGTTGGAGATAATATTCAGTCTGTAAATGGAGGGACTGACTGTGAGGGACCCTCTCACAGACTATGTTGGAGATGATATTCTGTCTGTAGATGGAGGGTCTGACTGTGTGGACCCTCTCACAAACTATGTTAGAGATCATATTCTGTCTGTAGATGGTGGGTCTGACTGTGAGGGACCCTCTCACAGACTATGTTGGAGATGATATTCTGTCTGTAGATGGAGGGTCTGACTGTGAGTGACCCTCTCACAGACTATGTTGGAGATGATATTTTGTCTGTAGATGGAGGGTCTGACTGTGAGGGACCCTCTCACAGACAATGTTGGAGATGATATTCAGTCTGTAGATGGAGGGACTGACTGTGTGGACCCTCTCACAGACTATGTTGCAGATGATATTCTGTCTGTAGATGGAGGGTCTGACTGTGTGGACTGTCTCACAGACTGTGTTGCAGATGATATTCTGTCTGTAGATGGAAGGTCTGACTGTGAGCTACCCTCTCACAGACTATGATAGAGATGATATTCTGTCTGTAGATGGAGGGTCTGACTGTGTGGACCCTCTCACAGACTATGTTGGAGATGATATTCTGTCTGTAGATGGAGGGTCTGACTGTGAGGGAACCTCTCACAGACTATGTTGGAGATGATATTCCGACTGAAGATGGAGGGTCTGACTGTGAGGGACCCTCTCACACACTATTTTGGAGATGATATTCCGTCTGTAGATGGAGGGTCTGACTGTGTGGACCCTCTCACAGACTATGTTGGAGATGATATTCAGTCTGTAGATGGAGGGTCTGACTTTGTGGACCCTCTCACAACTATGTTGGAGATGATATTCTGTCTGTAGATCGAGGGTCTGACTGTGAGGGACCCTCTCACACACTATGGTGGAGATGATATTCCGTCTGTAGATGGAGGGTCTGACTGTGCGGACCCTCTCACAGACTATGTTGCAGATGATATTCTGTCTGTAGATGGAGGGTCTGACTTTGTGGACCCTCTCACAGACTATGATGTAGATGATATTTTGTCTGTAGATGGAGGGTCTGACTGTGAGGGACCCTCTCACAGATTATGTTGGAGATGATATTCTGTCTGTAGATGGAAGGTCTGACTGTGAGGGACCCTCTCACAGACTATGTTGCAGATGATATTCAGTCTGTAGATGGAAGGTCTGACTGTGAGGGACCCTCTCACAGACTATGTTGGAGATGATATTCAGTCTATAGATGGAGGGTCTGACTGTGAGGGACCCTCTCAGAGACTATGTTGGAGATGATATTCAGTCTGTAGATGGAGGGTCTGACTGTCAGGGACCCTCTCACAGACTATGTTGGAGGTTATATTCAGTCTGTAGATGGAGGGTCTGACTTTGTGGACCCACTCACAGACTATGATGGAGATGATATTCTGTCTGTACATGGAGGGTCTGACTGTGAGGGACCCTCTCACAGACTATGTTGGAGATGATATTCTGTCTGTAGATGGAGGGTCTGACTGTGAGGGAACCTCTCACAGAGTTTGTTGGAAATGATATTCTGTCTGTAGATGGAGGGTCTGACGATGAGGGACCCTCTCACAGAGTATGTTGGATATGATATTCAGTCTGTAGATGGAGGGTCTGACTGTGGGGGACCCTCTCACAGACTATGTTGGAGATGATATTCAGTCTGTATATGGAGGGTCTGACTGTGAGGGACCCTCTCACACACTATGTTGGAGATGTTATTCTGTCTGTAGATGGAGGGTCTGACTGTGAGGGACCCTCTCACAGACTATGTTGGAGATGATATTCAGTCTGTAGATGGAGGGTCTGACTTTGTGGACCCTCTCACAGACTATGATGGAGATGATATTTTGTCTGTACGTGGAGGGACTGACTGTGAAGGACCCTCTCACAGACTATGTTGCAGATGATATTCAGTCTGTAGATGGAGGGTCTGACTGTGAGGGACCCTCTCACAGACTATGTTGGAGATGATATTCTGTCTGTAGATGGAGGGTCTGACTGTGTGGACCCTCTCACAAACTATGTTAGAGATCATATTCTGTCTGTAGATGGTGGGTCTGACTGTGAGGGACCCTCTCACAGACTATGTTGGAGATGATATTCTGTCTGTAGATGGAGGGTCTGACTGTGAGTGACCCTCTCACAGACTATGTTGGAGATGATATTTTGTCTGTAGATGGAGGGTCTGACTGTGAGGGACCCTCTCACAGACAATGTTGGAGATGATATTCAGTCTGTAGATGGAGGGTCTGACTGTGTGGACCCTCTCACAGACTATGTTGCAGATGATATTCTGTCTGTAGATGGAGGGTCTGACTGTGTGGACTGTCTCACAGACTGTGTTGCAGATGATATTCTGTCTGTAGATGGAAGGTCTGACTGTGAGCTACCCTCTCACAGACTATGATAGAGATGATATTCTGTCTGTAGATGGAGGGTCTGACTGTGTGGACCCTCTCACAGACTATGTTGGAGATGATATTCTGTCTGTAGATGGAGGGTCTGACTGTGAGGGAACCTCTCACAGACTATGTTGGAGATGATATTCAGACTGAAGATGGAGGGTCTGACTGTGAGGGACCCTCTCACACACTATGTTGGAGATGATATTCCGTCTGTAGATGGAGGGTCTGACTGTGTGGACCCTCTCACAGACTATGTTGGAGATTATATTCAGTCTGTAGATGGAGGGTCTGACTTTGTGGACCCTCTCACAACTATGTTGGAGATGATATTCTGTCTGTAGATCGAGGGTCTGACTGTGAGGGACCCTCTCACACACTATGGTGGAGATGATATTCCGTCTGTAGATGGAGGGTCTGACTGTGCGGACCCTCTCACAGACTATGTTGCAGATGATATTCTGTCTGTAGATGGAGGGTCTGACTTTGTGGACCCTCTCACAGACTATGATGTAGATGATATTTTGTCTGTAGATGGAGGGTCTGACTGTGAGGGACCCTCTCACAGATTATGTTGGAGATGATATTCTGTCTGTAGATGGAAGGTCTGACTGTGAGGGACCCTCTCACAGACTATGTTGCAGATGATATTCAGTCTGTAGATGGAAGGTCTGACTGTGAGGGACCCTCTCACAGACTATGTTGGAGATGATATTCAGTCTGTAGATGGAGGGTCTGACTGTGAGGGACCCTCTCAGAGCCTATGTTGGAGATGATATTCAGTCTGTAGATGGAGGGTCTGACTGTGTGGACCCTCTCACAGACTATGTTGCAGATGATATTCTGTCTGTAGATGTAGGGTCTGACTGTCAGGGACCCTCTCACAGACTATGTTGGAGGTTATATTCAGTCTGTAGATGGAGGGTCTGACTTTGTGGACCCACTCACAGACTATGATGGAGATGATATTCTGTCTGTACATGGAGGGTCTGACTGTGAGGGACCCTCTCACAGACTATGTTGGAGATAATATTCAGTCTGTAGATGGAGGGACTGACTGTGAGGGACCCTCTCACAGACTATGTTGGAGATGATATTCTGTCTGTAGATGGAGGGTCTGACTGTGAGGGAACCTCTCACAGAGTTTGTTGGAAATGATATTCTGTCTGTAGATGGAGGGTCTGACGATGAGGGACCCTCTCACAGAGTATGTTGGATATGATATTCAGTCTGTAGATGGAGGGTCTGACTGTGGGGGACCCTCTCACAGACTATGTTGGAGATGATATACAGTCTGTATATGGAGGGTCTGACTGTGAGGGACCCTCTCACACACTATGTTGGAGATGTTATTCTGTCTGTAGATGGAGGGTCTGACTGTGAGGGACCCTCTCACAGACTATGTTGGAGATGATATTCAGTCTGTAGATGGAGGGTCTGACTTTGTGGACCCTCTCACAGACTATGATGGAGATGATATTTTGTCTGTACGTGGAGGGACTGACTGTGAAGGACCCTCTCACAGACTATGTTGCAGATGATATTCAGTCTGTAGATGGAGGGTCTGACTGTGAGGGACCCACTCACAGACTATGTTGGAGATGATATTCTGTCTGTAGATGAAGGGTCTGACTGTGAGGGACACTCTCACAGACTATGTTGGAGATAATATTCAGTCTGTAGATGGAGGGACTGACTGTGAGGGACCCTCTCACAGACTATGTTGGAGATGATATTCTGTCTGTAGATGGAGGGTCTGACTGTGATGGAACCTCTCACAGAGTTTGTTGGAGATGATATTCTGTCTGTAGATGGAGGGTCTGACGATGAGGGACCCTCTCACAGAGTATGTTGGATATGATATTCAGTCTGTAGATGGAGGGTCTGACTGTCAGGGACCCTCTCACAGACTATGTTGGAGATGATATTCAGTCTGTAGATGGAGGGTCTGACTTTGTGGATCCTCTCACAGGCTATGTTGGAGATGATATTCAGTCTGTAGATGGAGGGTCTGACTTTGTGGACCCTCTCACAGACTATGTTGGAGATGATATTCAGTCTGTAGATGAGGGTCTGACTTTGTGGACCCTCTCACAGACTATGTTGGAGATGATATTCTGTCTGTAGATGGAGGGTCTGACTGTGGGGTACCCTCTCACAGACTATGTTGGAGATGATATTCAGTCTGTATATGGAGGGTCTGACTGTGAGGGACCCTCTCACACACTATGTTGGAGATGTTATTCTGTCTGTAGATGGAGGGTCTGACTGTGAGGGACCTTCTCACAGACTATGTTGGAGATGATATTCAGTCTGTAGATGGAGGGTCTGACTTTGTGGACCCTGTCACAGACTATGATGGAGATGATATTTTGTCTGTACGTGGAGGGACTGACTGTGAAGGACCCTCTCACAGACTATGTTGCAGATGATATTCAGTCTGTAGATGGAGGGTCTGACTGTGAGGGACCCTCTCACAGACTATGTTGGAGATGATATTCTGTCTGTAGATGGAGGGTCTGACTGTGAGGGACCCTCTCACAGACTATGTTGGAGATAATATTCAGTCTGTAGATGGAGGGACTGACTGTGAGGGACCCTCTCACAGACTATGTTGGAGATGATATTCTGTCTGTACATGGAGGGTCTGACTGTGTGGACCCTCTCACAGACTATGTTGGAGATGATATTCTGTCTGTAGATGGTGGGTCTGACTGTGAGGGACCCTCTCACAGACTATGTTGGAGATGATATTCTGTCTGTAGATGGAGGGTCTGACTGTGAGGGACCCTCTCACAGACTATGTTGCAGATAATATTATGTCTGTAGATGGAGGGTCTGACTGTGTGGGTCCCTCTCACAGACTATGTTGGAGAATATATTCCATCTGTAGATGGAGGGACTGACTGTGAGGGACCCTCTCACAGACTATGTTGGAAATGATATTTTGTCTGTAGATTCAGGTTCTGACTGTGAGGGACCCTCTCACAGACTATGCTGGAGATGAAATTCTGTCTGTAGATGGAAGGTCTGACTGTGAGGGACCCTCTCACAGACTATGTTGCAGATGATATTCAGTCTGTAGATGGAGGGTCTGACTGTGAGGGACCCTCTCACAGACTATGTTGCAGATGATATTCTGTCTGTAGATGTAAGGTCTGACTGTGAGGGACCCTCTCACAGACTATGTTGGAGATGATATTTTCTCTGTAGACGGAGGGTCTAACTGTGAGGGACCCACTCACAGACAATGTTGGAGATGATATTCTGTCTGTAGATGAAGGGTCTGACTGTGAGTGACCCTCTCACAGACTATGTTGGAGATGATATTTTGTCTGTAGATGGAGGGTCTGACTGTGAGGGACCCTCTCACAGACAATGTTGGAGATGATATTCAGTCTGTAGATGGAGGGTCTGACTGTGTGGACCCTCTCACAGACTATGTTGCAGATCATATTCTGTCTGTAGATGGAGGGTCTGACTTTGTGGACCCTCTCACAGACTATGATGGAGATGATATTTTGTCTGTAGATGGAGGGTCTGACTGTGTGGGACCCTCTCACAGACTATGTTGGAGATGATATTCAGTCTGTAGATGGAGGGTCTGACTGTGAGGGACCCTCTCACACACTATGTTGGAGATGATATTCCGTCTGTAGATGGAGGGTCTGACTGTGTGGACCCTCTCACAGACTATGTTGGAGATGATATTCAGTCTGTAGATGGAGGGTCTGACTTTGTGGACCCTCTCACAGACTATGTTGGAGATGATATTCTGTCTGTAGATCGAGGGTCTGACTGTGAGGGACCCTCTCACAGACTATGTTGGAGATGATATTCTGTCTGTAGATGGAGGGTCTGACTGTGAGGGACCCTCTCACAGACTATGTTGCAGATAATATTATGTCTGTAGATGGAGGGTCTGACTGTGTGGGTCCCTCTCACAGACTATGTTGGAGAATATATTCCATCTGTAGATGGAGGGACTGACTGTGAGGGACCCTCTCACAGACTATGTTGGAAATGATATTTTGTCTGTAGATGGAGGTTCTGACTGTGAGGGACCCTCTCACAGACTATGCTGGAGATGAAATTCTGTCTGTAGATGGAAGGTCTGACTGTGAGGGACCCTCTCACAGACTATGTTGCAGATGATATTCAGTCTGTAGATGGAGGGTCTGACTGTGAGGGACCCTCTCACAGACTATGTTGCAGATGATATTCTGTCTGTAGATGTAAGGTCTGACTGTGAGGGACCCTCTCACAGACTATGTTGGAGATGATATTTTCTCTGTAGACGGAGGGTCTAACTGTGAGGGACCCACTCACAGACAATGTTGGAGATGATATTCTGTCTGTAGATGAAGGGTCTGACTGTGAGTGACCCTCTCACAGACTATGTTGCAGATGATATTTTGTCTGTAGATGGAGGGTCTGACTGTGAGGGACCCTCTCACAGACAATGTTGGAGATGATATTCAGTCTGTAGATGGAGGGTCTGACTGTGTGGACCCTCGCACAGACTATGTTGCAGATGATATTCTGTCTGTAGATGGAGGGTCTGACTTTGTGGACCCTCTCACAGACTATGATGGAGATGATATTTTGTCTGTAGATGGAGGGTCTGACTGTGTGGGACCCTCTCACAGACTATGTTGGAGATGATATTCAGTCTGTAGATGGAGGGTCTGACTGTGAGGGACCCTCTCACACACTATGTTGGAGATGATATTCCGTCTGTAGATGGAGGGTCTGACTGTGTGGACCCTCTCACAGACTATGTTGGAGATGATATTCAGTCTGTAGATGGAGGGTCTGACTTTGTGGACCCTCTCACAGACTATGTTGGAGATGATATTCTGTCTGTAGATCGAGGGTCTGACTGTGAGGGACCCTCTCACACACTATGTTGGGGATGATATTCCGTCTGTAGATTGAGGGTCTGACTGTGTGGACCCTCTCACAGACTATGTTGCAGATGATATTCTGTCTGTAGATGGAGGGTCTAACTTTGTGGACCCTCTCACAGACTATGATGGAGATGATATTTTGTCTGTACGTGGAGGGTCTGACTGTGAAGGACCCTCTCACAGACTATGTTGCAGATGATATTCTGTCTGTACATGGAGCGTCTGACTGTGAGGGACCCTCTCACACACTATGTTGGAGATAATATTCAGTCTGTAGATGGAGGGACTGACTGTGAGGGACCCTCTCACAGACTATGTTGGAGATGATATTCTGTCTGTAGATGGAAGGTCTGACTGTGAGGGAACCTCTCACAGAGTTTGTTGGAGATGATATTCTGTCTGTAGATGGAGGGTCTGACGATGAGGGACCCTCTCACAGAGTATGTTGGATATGATATTCAGTCTGTAGATGAAGGGTTTGACTGTGAGGGACCCTCTCACAGACTATGTTGGAGATGATATTCCCTCTGTAGATGGAGGGTCTGACTGTGTGGACCCTCTCACAGACTATGTTGGAGATGATATTCTGTCTGTAGATGGAGGGTCTGACTGTGAGGGACCCTCTCACAGACTATGTTGGAGATGATATTCTGTCTGTAGATGGAGGGTCTGACTGGGAGGGACCCTCTCACAGACTATGTTGCAGATAATATTATGTCTATGGAGGGAGGGTCTGACTGTGAGGGTCCCTCTCACAGACTATGTTGGAGATGATATTCCGTCTGTAGATGGACGGACTGACTGTGAGGGACCATCTCACAGACTATGTTGGAAATGATATTTTGTCTGTAGATGGAGGTTCTGACTGTGAGGGACCCTCTCACAGACTATGTTGGAGATGATATTCTGTCTGTAGATGGAAGGTCTGACTGTGAGGGACCCTCTCACAGACTATGTTGCAGATGATATTCAGTCTGTAGATGGAGGGTCTGACTGTGAGGGACCCTCTCACAGACTATGATGGAGATGATATTTTCTCTGTAGATGGAGGGTTTTACTGTGAGGGACCCTCTCACAGGCAATGTTGGAGATGATATTCTGTCTGTAGATGGAGGGTCTGACTGTGAGTGACCCTCTCACAGACTATGTTGGAGATGATATTTTGTCTGTAGATGGTGGGTCTGACTGTGAGGGACCCTCTCACAGACAATGTTGGAGATGATATTCAGTCTGTAGATGGAGGGTCTGACTGTGTGGAACCTCTCACAGACTATGTTGCAGATGATATTCTGTCTGTAGACGGAGGGTCTGACTTTGTGGACCCTCTCACAGACTATGATGGAGATGATATTTTGTCTCTACGTGGAGGGTCTGACTGTGAAGGACCCTCTCACAGACTATGTTGCAGATGATATTCTGTCTGTACATGGAGGGTCTGACTGTGAGGGACCCTCTCACAGACTATGTTGGAGATAATATTCAGTCTGTAGATGGAGGGACTGACTGTGTGGGACCCTCTCACAGACTATGTTGGAGATGATATTCTGTCTGTAGATGGAGGGTCTGACTGTGAGGGAACCTCTCACAGAGTTTGTTGGAGATGATATTCTGTCTGTAGATGGAGGGTCTGACGATGAGGGACCCTCAAACAGAGTATGTTGGAGATGATATTTTGTCTGTAGATGGAGGGTCTGACTGTGTGGGACCCTCTCACAGACTATGTTGGAGATGATATTCAGTCTGTAGATGGAGGGTCTGACTGTAAGGGACCCTCTCACACACTATGTTGGAGATGTTATTCTGTCTGTAGATGGAGGGTCTGACTGTGAGGGACCCTCTCACAGACTATGTTGGAGATGATATTCAGTATGTAGATGGAAGGTCTGACTGTGAGGGACCCTCTCACAGACTATCTTGGAGATAATCTTCAGTCTGTAGATGGAGGGTCTGACTTTGTGGACCCTCTCACAGACTATGATGGAGATGATATTTTGTCTGTACGTGGAGGGTCTGACTGTGAAGGACCCTCTCACAGACTATGTTGCAGATGATATTCAGTCTGTAGATGGAGGATCTGACTGTGAGGGACCCTCTCACAGACTATGTTGGAGATGACATTCTGTCTGTAGATGGAGCGTCTGACTGTGAGGGACCCTCTCACACACTATGTTGGAGATAATATTCAGTCTGTAGATGGAGGGTCTGACTGTGAGGGACCCTCTCACAGACTATGTTGGAGATGATATTCTGTCTGTAGATGGAGTGTCTGACTGTGAGGGAACCTCTCACAGAGTTTGTTGGAGATGATATTCTGTCTGTAGATGGAGGGTCTGACTATGAGGGACCCTCTCACAGAGTATGTTGGAGATGATATTCAGTCTGTAGATGCAGGGTTTGACTGTGAGGGACTTCTCACAGACTATGTTGTACATGATATTCCGTCTGCAGATGGAGGGTCTGACTGAGTGGACCCTCTCACAGACTATGTTGGAGATGATATTCTGTCTGTAGATGGTGGGTCTGACTGTGAGGGACTCTCTCACAGACTATGTTGGAGATGATATTCTGTCTGTAGATGGAGGGTCTGACTGTGAGGGACCCACTCACAGACTATGTTGGAGATTATATTCCGTCTGTAGATGGAGGGACTGACTGTGTGGGACCCTCTCACAGACTATGTTGGAAATGATAATTTGTCTGTAGATGGAGGTTCTGACTGTGAGGGACACTCTCACAGACTATGTTGGAGATGATATTCTGTCTGTAGATGGAAGGTCTGACTGTGAGGGACCCTCTCACAGACTATGTTGCAGATGATATTCAGTCTGTAGTTGCAGGGTCTGACTGTGAGGGACCCTCTCACAGACTATGTTGCAGGTGATATTCTGTCTGTCGATGTAAGGTCTGACTGTGAGGGACCCTCTCACAGACTATGTTGATGATGTTTTCTCTGTACATGGAGGGTCTAACTGTGAGGGACCCTCTCACCGACAATGTAGGAGATCATATTCTGTCTGTAGATGGAGGGTCTGACTGTGAGTGACCCTCTCACAGACTATGTTGGAGATGATATTTTGTCTGTAGATGGAGGGTCTGACTGTGAGGGACCCTCTCACAGACAATGTTGGAGATGATATTTAGTCTGTGGATGGAGGGTCTGACTGTGTGGACCCTCTCACAGACTATGTTGCAGATGATATTCAGTCTGTAGATGGAGGGTCTGACTGTGTGGACCCTCTCACAGACTATGTTGCAGATGATATTCAGTCTGTAGATGGAGGGTCTGACTGTGTGGACCCTCTCCCAGACTATGTTGGAGATGATGTTCGGTCTGTAGATGGAGGGTCTGACTGTGAGGGACCCTCTCACAGACTATGTTGCAGATAATATTCTGTCTGTATATGGAGGGTCTGACTGTGAGGGACCCTCAGACAGACTATGTTGGATATGATATTCTGTCTGTAGATGGAGGGTCGGACTGTGTGGGACCCTCTCACAGACTATGTTGGAGATGATATTTTGTCTGTAGATGGAGGTACTGTGTGAGGGACCCTCTCACAGACTATGTTGGAAATGATAATTTGTCTGTAGATGGAGGTTCTGACTGTGAGGGACACTCTCACAGACTATGTTGGAGATGATATTCTGTCTGTAGATGGAAGGTCTGACTGTGAGGGACCCTCTCACAGACTATGTTGCAGATGATATTCAGTCTGTAGTTGCAGGGTCTGACTGTGAGGGACCCTCTCACAGACTATGTTGCAGGTGATATTCTGTCTGTCGATGTAAGGTCTGACTGTGAGGGACCCTCTCACAGACTATGTTGATGATGTTTTCTCTGTACATGGAGGGTCTAACTGTGAGGGACCCTCTCACCGACAATGTAGGAGATGATATTCTGTCTGTAGATGGAGGGTCTGACTGTGAGTGACCCTCTCACAGACTATGTTGGAGATGATATTTTGTCTGTAGATGGAGGGTCTGACTGTGAGGGACCCTCTCACAGACAATGTTGGAGATGATATTTAGTCTGTGGATGGAGGGTCTGACTGTGTGGACCCTCTCACAGACTATGTTGCAGATGATATTCTGTCTGTAGATGGAGGGTCTGACTGTGTGGACCCTCTCACAGACTATGTTGCAGATGATATTCTGTCCGTAGATGGAGTGTCTGACTGTGAGGGACCCTCTCACAGACTATGTTGGAGATGATATTCAGTCTGTAGATGGAGGGTCTGACTGTGAGGGACTGTCTCACAGACTATGATGGAGATGATATTTTGTCTGTAGATGGAGGGTCCGACTGTGAGGGACCCTCTCACAGACTATGTTGCAGATGATATTCAGTCTGTAGATGGAGGGTCTGACTGTGAGGGACCCTCTCACAGACTATGTTGCAGATGATATTCAGTCTGTAGATGGAGGGTCTGACTGTGTGGACTGTCTCACAGACTATGTTGCAGATGATATTCTGTCTGTCGATGGAGGGTCTGACTGTGTGGGACCCTCACAGACTATGTTGGAGATGATATTTCGTCTGTAGATGGAGGGTGTGACTGTGTGGACCCTCTCACAGACTATGTTGGAGATGATATTCTGTCTGTAGATGGAGGGTCTGACTTTGTGGACTCTCTCACAGACTATGTTGGAGTTGATATTCTGTCTGTAGATGGAGGGTCTGACTGTGAGGCACCCTCTTACAGACTATATTGGAGATGATATTCTGTCTGTAGATGGAGGGTCTGACTGTGAGGGACTCACTCACAGACGATGTTGGAGATGATATTCAGTCTGTAGATGGAGGGTCTGACTGTACGGGACCCTCTCACAGACTATGTTGGAGTTGATATTCTGTCTGTAGATGGAGGCTCTGACTGTGAGGGACCCTCTCACAGACTATATTGGAGATGATATTCTGTCTGTAGGTGGAGGGTCTGACTGTGGGGGACCCTCTCACAGTCTATGTTGGAGATGATATTCATTCTGTAGATGGAGGGTCTGACTGTGAGGGACCCTATCACAGAATATGTTGGACATGATATTATGTCTGTAGATGGAGGGTCTGACTGTGAGTGACCCTCTCACAGACTATGTTGGAGATGATATTCTGTCTGTAGACGTAAGGTCTGACTGTGAGGGACCCTCTCACAGACTATGTTGGAGATGATATTTTGTCCGTAGATGGAGGGTCTGACTGTGAGGGACCCTCTCACAGACTATGTTGCAGATGATATTCTGTCTGTAGATGGAGGGTCTGACTGTGAGTGACCCTCTCACAGACTATGTTGGAGAAGATATTTTGTCTGTAGATGGAGGGTCTGACTGTGAGGGACCCTCTCACAGACTATGATGGAGATGATATTCTGTCTGTCAATGGAGGGTCTGACTGTGAGGGACCCTCTCACAGACTATGATGGAGATGATATTTTGACTGTACGTGGATGGTCTGACTGTGAAGGACCCTCTCACAGACTATGTTGCAGATGATATTCTGTCTGTACATGGAGGGTCTGACTATGAGGGACCCTCTCACAGACTATGTTGGAGATAATATTCAGTCTGTAGATGGAGGGACTGACTGTGAGGGACCCTCTCACAGACTATGTTGGAGATGATATTCTGTCTGTATATGCAGGGTCTGACTGTGAGGGAACTTCTCACAGAGTTTGTTGGAGATGATATTCTGTCTGTAGATGGAGGGTCTGACGATGAGGGACCCTCTCACAGAGTATGTTGGAGATGATATTTTGTCTGTAGATGGAGGGTCTGACTGTGTGGGACCCTCTCACAGATTATGTTGGAGATGATATTCAGTCTGTAGATGGAGGGACTGACTGTGAGGGACCCTCTCACACACTATGTTGGAGATGTTATTCTGTCTGTAGATGGAGGGTCTGACTGTGAGGGACCCTCTCACGAACTATGTTGGAGATGATATTCAGTATGTAAATGGAATGTCTGACTGTGAGGGACCCTCTCACAGACTATCTTGGAGATGATATTCAGTCTGTAGATGGAGGGTCTGACTTTGTGGACCCTCTCACAGACTATGATGGAGATGATATTTTGTCTGTACGTGGAGGGTCTGACTGTGAAGGACCCTCTCACAGACTATGTTGCAGATGATATTCAGTCTGTAGATGGAGGGTCTGACTGTGAGGGACCCTCTCACAGACTATGTTGGAGATGATATTCTGTCTGTAGATCGAGTGTCTGACTGTGAGGGACCCTCTCACAGACTATGTTGGAGATAATATTCAGTCTGTAGATGCAGGGTCTGACTGTGAGGGACCCTCTCAGAGACTATGTTGGAGATGATATTCTGTCTGTAGATGGAGTGTCTGACTGTGAGGGAACCTCTCACAGAGTTTGTTGGAGATGATATTCTGTCTGTAGATGGAGGGTCTGACTATGAGGGACCCTCTCACAGAGTATGTTGGAGATGATATTCAGTCTGTAGATGGAGGGTTTGACTGTGAGGGACCTTCTCACAGACTATGTTGGAGATGATATTCCGTCTGTAGATGGAGGGTCTGACTGTGTGGACCCTCTCACAGACTAAGTTGGAGATGATATTCTGTCTGTAGATGGAGGGTCTGACTGTGAGGGACCCTCTCACAGACTATGTTGCAGATAATATTATGTCTGTAGATGGAGGGTCTGACTGTGAGGGTCCCTCTCACAGAATATGTTGGAGATTATATTGGGTCTGTAGATGGAGGGACTGACTGTGAGGGACCCTCTCACAGACTATGTTGGAAATGATAATTTGTCTGTAGATGGAGGTTCTGACTGTGAGGGACCCTCTCACAGACTATGTTGGAGATAATATTCAGTCTGTAGATGGAGGGACTGACTGTGAGGGACCCTCTCACAGACTATGTTGGAGATGATATTCTGTCTGTAGATGGAGGGTCTGACGATGAGGGACCCTCTCACAGAGTATGTTGGAGATGATATTTTGTCTGTAGATGGAGGGTCTGACTGTGTGGGACCCTCTCACAGACTATGTTGGAGATGATATTCAGTCTGTAGATGGAGGGTCTGACTGTGAGGGACCCTCTCACACACTATGTTGGAGATGTTATTCTGTCTGTAGATGGAGGGTCTGACTGTGAGGGACCCTCTCACAGACTATGTTGGAGATGATATTCAGTATGTAGATGGAAGGTCTGACTGTGAGGGACACTCTCACAGACTATCTTGGAGATGACATTCAGTCTGTAGATGGAGGGTCTGACTTTGTGGACCCTCTCACAGACTATGATGGAGATGATATTTTGTCTGTACGTGGAGGGTCTGACTGTGAAGGACCCTCTCACAGACTATGTTGCAGATGATATTCAGTCTGTAGATGGAGGGTCTGACTGTGAGGGACCCTCTCACAGACTATGTTGGAGATGATATTCTGTCTGTAGATGGAGGGTCGACTGTGAGGGACCCTCTCACAGACTATGTTGGAGATAATATTCAGTCTGTAGATTGAGGATCTGACTGTGAGGGACCCTCTCAGAGACTATGTTGGAGATGATATTCTGTCTGTAGATGGAGTGTCTGACTGTGAGGGAACCTCTCACAGAGTTTGTTGGAGATGATATTCTGTCTGTAGATGGAGGGTCTGACTATGAGGGACCCTCTCACAGAGTATGTTGGAGATGATATTCAGTCTGTAGATGGAGGGTTTCACTGTGAGGGACCTTCTCACAGACTATGTTGGAGATGTTATTCTGTCTGTAGATGGAGGGTCTGACTGTGAGGGACCCTCTCACAGACTATGTTGGAGATGATATTCTGTCTGTACATGGAGGGTCTGACTGTGAGGGACCCTCTCACAGACTATGTTGGAGATAATATTCAGTCTGTAGATGGAGGGACTGACTGTGAGGGACCCTCTCACAGACTATGTTGGAGATGATATTCTGTCTGTAGATGGAAGGTCTGACTGTGAGGGACCCTCTCACAGACTATGTTGCAGATGATATTCAGTCTGTAGTTGCAGGGTCTGACTGTGAGGGACCCTCTCACAGACTATGTTGCAGGTGATATTCTGTCTGTCGATGTAAGGTCTGACTGTGAGGGACCCTCTCACAGACTATGTTGATGATGTTTTCTCTGTACATGGAGGGTCTAACTGTGAGGGACCCTCTCACCGACAATGTAGGAGATGATATTCTGTCTGTAGATGGAGGGTCTGACTGTGAGTGACCCTCTCACAGACTATGTTGGAGATGATATTTTGTCTGTAGATGGAGGGTCTGACTGTGAGGGACCCTCGCACAGACAATGTTGGAGATGATATTTAGTCTGTGGATGGAGGGTCTGACTGTGTGGACCCTCTCACAGACTATGTTGCAGATGATATTCTGTCTGTAGATGGAGGGTCTGACTGTGTGGACCCTCTCACAGACTATGTTGCAGATGATATTCAGTCTGTAGATGGAGGGTCTGACTGTGTGGACCCTCTCCCAGACTATGTTGGAGATGATGTTCGGTCTGTAGATGGAGGGTCTGACTGTGAGGGACCCTCTCACAGACTATGTTGCAGATAATATTCTGTCTGTATATGGAGGGTCTGACTGTGAGGGACCCTCAGACAGACTATGTTGGATATGATATTCTGTCTGTAGATGGAGGGTCGGACTGTGTGGGACCCTCTCACAGACTATGTTGGAGATGATATTTTGTCTGTAGATGGAGGTACTGTGTGAGGGACCCTCTCACAGACTATGTTGGAAATGATAATTTGTCAGTAGATGGAGAGTCTGACAGTGAGGGACCCTCTCGCAGACTATGTTGGAGATGATATTCTGTCCGTAGATGGAGTGTCTGACTGTGAGGGACCCTCTCACAGACTATGTTGGAGATAATATTCAGTCTGTAGATTGAGGATCTGACTGTGAGGGACCCTCTCAGAGACTATGTTGGAGATGATATTCTGTCTGTAGATGGAGTGTCTGACTGTGAGGGAACCTCTCACAGAGTTTGTTGGAGATGATATTCTGTCTGTAGATGGAGGGTCTGACTATGAGGGACCCTCTCACAGAGTATGTTGGAGATGATATTCAGTCTGTAGATGGAGGGTTTCACTGTGAGGGACCTTCTCACAGACTAAGTTGGAGATGTTATTCTGTCTGTAGATGGAGGGTCTGACTGTGAGGGACCCTCTCACAGACTATGTTGGAGATGATATTCTGTCTGTACATGGAGGGTCTGACTGTGAGGGACCCTCTCACAGACTATGTTGGAGATAATATTCAGTCTGTAGATGGAGGGACTGACTGTGAGGGACCCTCTCACAGACTATGTTGGAGATGATATTCTGTCTGTAGTTGCAGGGTCTGACTGTGAGGGACCCTCTCACAGACTATGTTGCAGGTGATATTCTGTCTGTCGATGTAAGGTCAGACTGTGAGGGACCCTCTCACAGACTATGTTGATGATGTTTTCTCTGTACATGGAGGGTCTAACTGTGAGGGACCCTCTCACCGACAATGTAGGAGATGATATTCTGTCTGTAGATGGAGGGTCTGACTGTGAGTGACCCTCTCACAGACTATGTTGGAGATGATATTTTGTCTGTAGATGGAGGGTCTGACTGTGAGGGACCCTCTCACAGACAATGTTGGAGATGATATTTAGTCTGTGGATGGAGGGTCTGACTGTGTGGACCCTCTCACAGACTATGTTGCAGATGATATTCTGTCTGTAGATGGAGGGTCTGACTGTGAGGGACCCTCTCACAGACCATGTTGGAGATGATATTCAGTATGTAGATGGAAGGTCTGACTGTGAGGGACACTCTCACAGACTATCTTGGAGATGACATTCAGTCTGTAGATGGAGGGTCTGACTTTGTGGACCCTCTCACAGACTATGATGGAGATGATATTTTGTCTGTACGTGGAGGGTCTGACTGTGAAGGACCCTCTCACAGACTATGTTGCAGATGATATTCAGTCTGTAGATGGAGGGTCTGACTGTGAGGGACCCTCTCACAGACTATGTTGGAGATGATATTCTGTCTGTAGATGGAGGGTCGACTGTGAGGGACCCTCTCACAGACTATGTTGGAGATAATATTCAGTCTGTAGATTGAGGATCTGACTGTGAGGGACCCTCTCAGAGACTATGTTGGAGATGATATTCTGTCTGTAGATGGAGTGTCTGACTGTGAGGGAACCTCTCACAGAGTTTGTTGGAGATGATATTCTGTCTGTAGATGGAGGGTCTGACTATGAGGGACCCTCTCACAGAGTATGTTGGAGATGATATTCAGTCTGTAGATGGAGGGTTTCACTGTGAGGGACCTTCTCACAGACTATGTTGGAGATGTTATTCTGTCTGTAGATGGAGGGTCTGACTGTGAGGGACCCTCTCACAGACTATGTTGGAGATGATATTCTGTCTGTACATGGAGGGTCTGACTGTGAGGGACCCTCTCACAGACTATGTTGGAGATAATATTCAGTCTGTAGATGGAGGGACTGACTGTGAGGGACCCTCTCACAGACTATGTTGGAGATGATATTCTGTCTGTAGATGGAAGGTCTGACTGTGAGGGACCCTCTCACAGACTATGTTGCAGATGATATTCAGTCTGTAGTTGCAGGGTCTGACTGTGAGGGACCCTCTCACAGACTATGTTGCAGGTGATATTCTGTCTGTCGATGTAAGGTCTGACTGTGAGGGACCCTCTCACAGACTATGTTGATGATGTTTTCTCTGTACATGGAGGGTCTAACTGTGAGGGACCCTCTCACCGACAATGTAGGAGATGATATTCTGTCTGTAGATGGAGGGTCTGACTGTGAGTGACCCTCTCACAGACTATGTTGGAGATGATATTTTGTCTGTAGATGGAGGGTCTGACTGTGAGGGACCCTCTCACAGACAATGTTGGAGATGATATTTAGTCTGTGGATGGAGGGTCTGACTGTGTGGACCCTCTCACAGACTATGTTGCAGATGATATTCTGTCTGTAGATGGAGGGTCTGACTGTGTGGACCCTCTCACAGACTATGCTGCAGATGATATTCAGTCTGTAGATGGAGGGTCTGACTGTGTGGACCCTCTCCCAGACTATGTTGGAGATGATGTTCGGTCTGTAGATGGAGGGTCTGACTGTGAGGGACCCTCTCACAGACTATGTTGCAGATAATATTCTGTCTGTATATGGAGGGTCTGACTGTGAGGGACCCTCAGACAGACTATGTTGGATATGATATTCTGTCTGTAGATGGAGGGTCGGACTGTGTGGGACCCTCTCACAGACTATGTTGGAGATGATATTTTGTCTGTAGATGTAGGTACTGTGTGAGGGACCCTCTCACAGACTATGTTGGAAATGATAATTTGTCAGTTGATGGAGAGTCTGACAGTGAGGGACCCTCTCGCAGACTATGTTGGAGATGATATTCTGTCCGTAGATGGAGTGTCTGACTGTGAGGGACCCTCTCACAGACTATGTTGGAGATAATATTCAGTCTGTAGATTGAGGATCTGACTGTGAGGGACCCTCTCAGAGACTATGTTGGAGATGATATTCTGTCTGTAGATGGAGTGTCTGACTGTGAGGGAACCTCTCACAGAGTTTGTTGGAGATGATATTCTGTCTGTAGATGGAGGGTCTGACTATGAGGGACCCTCTCACAGAGTATGTTGGAGATGATATTCAGTCTGTAGATGGAGGGTTTCACTGTGAGGGACCTTCTCACAGACTATGTTGGAGATGTTATTCTGTCTGTAGATGGAGGGTCTGACTGTGAGGGACCCTCTCACAGACTATGTTGGAGATGATATTCTGTCTGTACATGGAGGGTCTGACTGTGAGGGACCCTCTCACAGACTATGTTGGAGATAATATTCAGTCTGTAGATGGAGGGACTGACTGTGAGGGACCCTCTCACAGACTATGTTGGAGATGATATTCTGTCTGTAGTTGCAGGGTCTGACTGTGAGGGACCCTCTCACAGACTATGTTGCAGGTGATATTCTGTCTGTCGATGTAAGGTCTGACTGTGAGGGACCCTCTCACAGACTATGTTGATGATGTTTTCTCTGTACATGGAGGGTCTAACTGTGAGGGACCCTCTCACCGACAATGTAGGAGATGATATTCTGTCTGTAGATGGAGGGTCTGACTGTGAGTGACCCTCTCACAGACTATGTTGGAGATGATATTTTGTCTGTAGATGGAGGGTCTGACTGTGAGGGACCCTCTCACAGACAATGTTGGAGATGATATTTAGTCTGTGGATGGAGGGTCTGACTGTGTGGACCCTCTCACAGACTATGTTGCAGATGATATTCTGTCTGTAGATGGAGGGTCTGACTGTGTGGACCCTCTCACAGACTATGTTGCAGATGATATTCAGTCTGTAGATGGAGGGTCTGACTGTGTGGACCCTCTCCCAGACTATGTTGGAGATGATGTTCGGTCTGTAGATGGAGGGTCTGACTGTGAGGGACCCTCTCACAGACTATGTTGCAGATAATATTCTGTCTGTATATGGAGGGTCTGACTGTGAGGGACCCTCAGACAGACTATGTTGGATATGATATTCTGTCTGTAGATGGAGGGTCGGACTGTGTGGGACCCTCTCACAGACTATGTTGGAGATGATATTTTGTCTGTAGATGGAGGTACTGTGTGAGGGACCCTCTCACAGACTATGTTGGAAATGATAATTTGTCAGTAGATGGAGAGTCTGACAGTGAGGGACCCTCTCGCAGACTATGTTGGAGATGATATTCTGTCCGTAGATGGAGTGTCTGACTGTGAGGGACCCTCTCACAGACTATGTTGGAGATGATATTCAGTCTGTAGATGGAGGGTCTGACTGTGAGGGACTGTCTCACAGACTATGATGGAGATGATATTTTGTCTGTAGATGGAGGGTCCGACTGTGAGGGACCCTCTCACAGACTATGTTGCAGATGATATTCAGTCTGTAGATGGAGGGTCTGACTGTGAGGGACCCTCTCACAGACTATGTTGCAGATGATATTCAGTCTGTAGATGGAGGGTCTGACTGTGTGGACTGTCTCACAGACTATGTTGCAGATGATATTCTGTCTGTCGATGGAGGGTCTGACTGTGTGGGACCCTCACAGACTATGTTGGAGATGATATTTCGTCTGTAGATGGAGGGTCTGACTGTGTGGACCCTCTCACAGACTATGTTGGAGATGATATTCTGTCTGTAGATGGAGGGTCTGACTTTGTGGACTCTCTCACAGACTATGTTGGAGTTGATATTCTGTCTGTAGATGGAGGGTCTGACTGTGAGGCACCCTCTTACAGACTATATTGGAGATGATATTCTGTCTGTAGATGGAGGGTCTGACTGTGAGGGACTCACTCACAGACGATGTTGGAGATGATATTCAGTCTGTAGATGGAGGGTCTGACTGTACGGGACCCTCTCACAGACTATGTTGGAGTTGATATTCTGTCTGTAGATGGAGGCTCTGACTGTGAGGGACCCTCTCACAGACTATATTGGAGATGATATTCTGTCTGTAGATGGAGGGTCTGACTGTGGGGGACCCTCTCACAGTCTATGTTGGAGATGATATTCATTCTGTAGATGGAGGGTCTGACTGTGAGGGACCCTATCACAGAATATGTTGGACATGATATTATGTCTGTAGATGGAGGGTCTGACTGTGAGTGACCCTCTCACAGACTATGTTGGAGATGAAATTCTGTCTGTAGACGTAAGGTCTGACTGTGAGGGACCCTCTCACAGACTATGTTGGAGATGATATTTTGTCCGTAGATGGAGGGTCTGACTGTGAGGGACCCTCTCACAGACTATGTTGCAGATGATATTCTGTCTGTAGATGGAGGGTCTGACTGTGAGTGACCCTCTCACAGACTATGTTGGAGAAGATATTTTGTCTGTAGATGGAGGGTCTGACTGTGAGGGACCCTCTCACAGACTATGATGGAGATGATATTCTGTCTGTCAATGGAGGGTCTGACTGTGAGGGACCCTCTCACAGACTATGATGGAGATGATATTTTGACTGTACGTGGATGGTCTGACTGTGAAGGACCCTCTCACAGACTATGTTGCAGATGATATTCTGTCTGTACATGGAGGGTCTGACTATGAGGGACCCTCTCACAGACTATGTTGGAGATAATATTCAGTCTGTAGATGGAGGGACTGACTGTGAGGGACCCTCTCACAGACTATGTTGGAGATGATATTCTGTCTGTATATGCAGGGTCTGACTGTGAGGGAACTTCTCACAGAGTTTGTTGGAGATGATATTCTGTCTGTAGATGGAGGGTCTGACGATGTGGGACCCTCTCACAGAGTATGTTGGAGATGATATTTTGTCTGTAGATGGAGGGTCTGACTGTGTGGGACCCTCTCACAGATTATGTTGGAGATGATATTCAGTCTGTAGATGGAGGGACTGACTGTGAGGGACCCTCTCACACACTATGTTGGAGATGTTATTCTGTCTGTAGATGGAGGGTCTGACTGTGAGGGACCCTCTCACGAACTATGTTGGAGATGATATTCAGTATGTAAATGGAATGTCTGACTGTGAGGGACCCTCTCACAGACTATCTTGGAGATGATATTCAGTCTGTAGATGGAGGGTCTGACTTTGTGGACCCTCTCACAGACTATGATGGAGATGATATTTTGTCTGTACGTGGAGGGTCTGACTGTGAAGGACCCTCTCACAGACTATGTTGCAGATGATATTCAGTCTGTAGATGGAGGGTCTGACTGTGAGGGACCCTCTCACAGACTATGTTGGAGATGATATTCTGTCTGTAGATGGAGTGTCTGACTGTGAGGGACCCTCTCACAGACTATGTTGGAGATAATATTCAGTCTGTAGATGGAGGGTCTGACTGTGAGGGACCCTCTCAGAGACTATGTTGGAGATGATATTCTGTCTGTAGATGGAGTGTCTGACTGTGAGGGAACCTCTCACAGAGTTTGTTGGAGATGATATTCTGTCTGTAGATGGAGCGTCTGACTATGAGGGACCCTCTCACAGAGTATGTTGGAGATGATATTCAGTCTGTAGATGGAGGGTTTGACTGTGAGGGACCTTCTCACAGACTATGTTGGAGATGATATTCCGTCTGTAGATGGAGGGTCTGACTGTGTGGACCCTCTCACAGACTAAGTTGGAGATGATATTCTGTCTGTAGATGGAGGGTCTGACTGTGAGGGACCCTCTCACAGACTATGTTGCAGATAATATTATGTCTGTAGATGGAGGGTCTGACTGTGAGGGTCCCTCTCACAGAATATGTTGGAGATTATATTGGGTCTGTAGATGGAGGGACTGACTGTGAGGGACCCTCTCACAGACTATGTTGGAAATGATAATTTGTCTGTAGATGGAGGTTCTGACTGTGAGGGACCCTCTCACAGACTATGTTGGAGATAATATTCAGTCTGTAGATGGAGGGACTGACTGTGAGGGACCCTCTCACAGACTATGTTGGAGATGATATTCTGTTGTAGATGGAGGGTCTGACGATGAGGGACCCTCTCACAGAGTATGTTGGAGATGATATTTTGTCTGTAGATGGAGGGTCTGACTGTGTGGGACCCTCTCACAGACTATGTTGGAGATGATATTCAGTCTGTAGATGGAGGGTCTGACTGTGAGGGACCCTCTCACACACTATGTTGGAGATGTTATTCTGTCTGTAGATGGAGGGTCTGACTGTGAGGGACCCTCTCACAGACTATGTTGGAGATGATATTCAGTATGTAGATGGAAGGTCTGACTGTGAGGGACACTCTCACAGACTATCTTGGAGATGACATTCAGACTGTAGATGGAGGGTCTGACTTTGTGGACCCTCTCACAGACTATGATGGAGATGATATTTTGTCTGTACGTGGAGGGTCTGACTGTGAAGGACCCTCTCACAGACTATGTTGCAGATGATATTCAGTCTGTAGATGGAGGGTCTGACTGTGAGGGACCTCTCACAGACTATGTTGGAGATGATATTCTGTCTGTAGATGGAGGGTCGACTGTGAGGGACCCTCTCACAGACTATGTTGGAGATAATATTCAGTCTGAAGATTGAGGATCTGACTGTGAGGGACCCTCTCAGAGACTATGTTGGAGATGATATTCTGTCTGTAGATGGAGTGTCTGACTGTGAGGGAACCTCTCACAGAGTTTGTTGGAGATGATATTCTGTCTGTAGATGGAGGGTCTGACTATGAGGGACCCTCTCACAGAGTATGTTGGAGATGATATTCAGTCTGTAGATGGAGGGTTTCACTGTGAGGGACCTTCTCACAGACTATGTTGGAGATGTTATTCTGTCTGTAGATGGAGGGTCTGACTGTGAGGGACCCTCTCACAGACTATGTTGGAGATGATATTCTGTCTGTACATGGAGGGTCTGACTGTGAGGGACCCTCTCACAGACTATGTTGGAGATAATATTCAGTCTGTAGATGGAGGGACTGACTGTGAGGGACCCTCTCACAGACTATGTTGGAGATGATATTCTGTCTGTAGATGGAGGGTCTGACGATGAGGGACCCTCTCACAGAGTATGTTGGAGATGATATTTTGTCTGTAGATGGAGGGTCTGACTGTGTGGGACCCTCTCACAGACTATGTTGGAGATGATATTCAGTCTGTAGATGGAGTGTCTGACTGTGAGGGACCCTCTCACACACTATGTTGGAGATGTTATTCTGTCTGTAGATGGAGGGTCTGACTATGAGGGACCCTCTCACAGACTATGTTGGAGATGATATTCAGTATGTAGATGGAAGGTCTGACTGTGATGGACCCTCTCACAGACTATCTTGGAGATGACATTCAGTCTGTAGATGGAGGGTCTGACTTTGTGGACCCTCTCACAGACTATGATGGAGATGATATGTTGTCTGTACGTGGAGGGTCTGACTGTGAAGGACCCTCTCACAGACTATGTTGCAGATGATATTCAGTCTGTAGATGGAGGGTCTGACTGTGAGGGACCCTCTCACAGACTATGTTGGAGATGATATTCTGTCTGTAGATGGAGGGTCTGACTGTGAGGGACCCTCTCACGGACTATGTTGGAGATAATATTCAGTCTGTAGATGGAGGGTCTGACTGTGAGGGACCCTCTCAGAGACTATGTTGGAGATGATATTCTGTCTGTAGATGGAGTGTCTGACTGTGAGGGAACCTCTCACAGAGTTTGTTGGAGATGATATTCTGTCTGTAGATGGAGGGTCTGACTATGAGGGACCCTCTCACAGAGTATGTTGGAGATGATATTCAGTCTGTAGATGGAGGGTTTGACTGTGAGGGACCTTCTCACAGACTATGTTGGAGATGTTACTCTGTCTGTAAATGGAGGGTCTGACTGTGAGGGACCCTCTCACAGACTATGTTGGAGATGATATTCAGTATGTAGATGGAAGGTCTGACTGTGAGGGACCCTCTCACAGACTATCTTGGAGATGATATTCAGTCTGTAGATGGAGGGTCTGACTTTGTGGACCCTCTCACAGACTATGATGGAGATGATATTTTGTCTGTACGTGGAGGGTCTGACTGTGAAGGACCCTCTCACAGACTATGTTGCAGATGATATTCAGTCTGTAGATGGAGGGTCTGACTGTGAGGGACCCTCTCACAGACTATGTTGGAGATGATATTCTGTCTGTAGATGGAGGGTCTGACTGTGAGGGACCCTCTCACACACTATGTTGGAGATAATATTCAGTCTGTAGATGGAGGGTTTGACTGTGAGGGACCTTCTCACAGACTATGTTGGAGATGATATTCCGTCTGTAGATGGAGGGTCTGACTGTGTGGACCCTCTCTCAGACTATGTTGGAGATGATATTCTGTCTGTAGATGGTGGGTCTGACTGTGAGGGACTCTCTCACAGACTATGTTGGAGATGATATTCTGTCAGTAGATGGAGGGTCTGACTGTGAGGGACCCTCTCACAGACTATGTTGCAGATAATATTATGTCTGTAGATGGAGGGTCTGACTGTGAGGGTCCCTCTCACAGAATATGTTGGAGATTATATTCCGTCTGTAGATGGAGGGACTGACTGTGAGGGACCCTCTCACAGACTATGTTGGAAATGATAATTTGTCTGTAGATGGAGGTTCTGACTGTGAGGGACCCTCTCACAGACTATGTTGGAGATGATATTCTGTCTGTCGATGGAAGGTCTGACTGTGAGGGACCCTCTCACAGACTATGTTGCAGATGATATTCAGTCTGTAGATGGAGGGTCTGACTGTGTGGACCCTCTCACAGACTATGTTGGAGATGATGTTCGGTCTGTAGATGGAGGGTCTGACTGTGAGGGACCCTCTCACGGACTATGTTGCAGATAATATTCTGTCTGTAGATGGAGGGTCTGACTGTGAGGGACCCTCAGACAAACTATGTTGGAGATGATATTCAGTATGTAGATGGAAGGTCTGACTGTGAGGGACCCTCTCACAGACTATCTTGGAGATGATATTCAGTCTGTAGATGGAGGGTCTGACTTTGTGGACCCTCTCACAGACTATGATGGAGATGATATTTTGTCTGTACGTGGAGGGTCTGACTGTGAAGGACCCTCTCACAGACTATGATGCAGATGATATTCAGTCTGTAGATGGAGGGTCTGACTGTGAGGGACCCTCTCACAGACTATGTTGGAGATGATATTCTGTCTGTAGATGGAGGGTCTGACTGTGAGGGACCCTCTCACAGACTATGTTGGAGATAATATTCAGTCTGTAGATGGAGGGTCTGACTGTGAGGGACCCTCTCAGAGACTATGTTGGAGATGATATTCTGTCTGTAGATGGAGTGTCTGACTGTGAGGGAACCTCTCACAGAGTTTATTGGAGATGATATTCTGTCTGTAGATGGAGGGTCTGACTATGAGGGACCATCTCACAGAGTATGTTGGAGATGATATTCAGTCTGTAGATGGAGGGTTTGACTGTGAGGGACCTTCTCACAGACTATGTTGGAGATGATATTCCGTCTGTAGATGGAGGGTCTGACTGTGTGGACCCTCTCACAGACTATGTTGAAGATGATATTCTGTCTGTAGATGGTGGGTCTGACTGTGAGGGACTCTCTCACAGACTATGTTGGAGATGATATTCTGTCTGTAGATGGAGGGTCTGACTGTGAGGGACCCTCTCACAGTCTATGTTGCAGATAATGTTATGTCTGTAGATGGAGGGTCTGACTGTGAGTGTCCCTCTCACAGAATATGTTGGAGATTATATTGGGTCTGTAGATCGAGGGACTGACTGTGAGGGACCCTCTCACAGACTATGTTGGAAATGATAATTTGACTGTAGATGGAGGTTCTGACTGTGAGGGACCCTCTCACAGACTATGTTGGAGATGATATTCTGTCTGTACATGGAGGGTCTGACTGTGAGGGACCCTCTCACAGACTATGTTGGAGATAATATTCAGTCTGTAGATGGAGGGTCTGACTGTGAGGGACCCTCTCACAGACTATGTTGGAGATGATATTCTGTCTGTAGATGGAGTGTCTGACTGTGAGGGAACCTCTCACAGACTATGTTGCAGATAATATTATGTCTGTATATGGAGGGTCTGACTGTGAGGGTCCCTCTCACAGAATATGTTGGAGATTATATTCTGTCTGTAGATGGAGGGTCTGACTGTGAGGGAACCTCTCACAGAGTTTGTTGGAGATGATATTCTGTCTGTAGATGGAGGGTCTGATGATGAGGGACCCTCTCACAGACTATGTTGGAAATGATAATTTGACTGTAGATGGAGGGTCTGACTGTGAGGGACCCTCTCACAGACTATGTTGGAGATGATATTCTGTCCGTAGATGGAGTGTCTGACTGTGAGGGACCCTCTGACAGACTATGTTGGTGATGATATTCAGTCTGTAGATGGAGGGTCTGACTGTGAGGGACTGTCACACAGACTATGATGGAGATGATATTTTGTCTGTAGATGGAGGGTCCGACTGTGAGGGACCCTCTCACAGACTATGTTGCAGATGATATTCAGTCTGTAGATGGAGGGTCTGACTGTGAGGGACCCTCTCACAGACTATGTTCCGGATGATATTCAGTCTGTAGATGGAGGGTCTGACTGTGTGGACTGTCTCACAGACTATGTTGCAGATGATATTCTGTCTGTCGATGGAGGGTCTGACTGTGTGGGACCCTCACAGACTATGTTGGAGATGATATTTCGTCTGTAGATGGAGGGTCTGACTGTGTGGACCCACTCACAGAGTATGTTGGAGATGATATTCTGTCTGTAGATGGAGGTTCTGACTTTGTGGACTCTCTCACAGACTATGTTGGAGTTGATATTCTGTCTGTAGATGGAGGGTTTGACTGTGAGGCACCCTCTCACAGACTATATTGCAGATGATATTCTGTCTGTAGATGGAGGGTCTGACTCTGAGGGACTCACTCACAGACGATGTTGGAGATGATATTCAGTCTGTAGATGGAGGGTCTGACTGTACGGGACCCTCTCACAGACTATATTGGAGATGATATTCTGTCTGTAGATGGAGGGTCTGACTGTGGGGGACCCTCTCACAGTCTATGTTGGAGATGATATTTTGTCTGTAGATGGAGGGTCTGACTGTGAGGGACCCTCACACAGACTATGATGGAGATGATATTCTGTCTGTCGATGGAGGTTCTGACTGTGAGGGACCCTCTCACAGACTATGTTGGAGATGATATTTTGTCTGTAGATGGAGGGTCTGACTGTGAGGGACCCTCACACAGACTATCATGGAGATGATATTCTGTCTGTCGATGGAGGGTCTGACTGTGAGGGACCCTCTCACAGACTATGTTGCAGATGATATTCTGTCCGTAGATGGAGGGTCTGACTGTGAGTGACCCTCTCACAGACTGTTGGAGATGATATTTTGTCTGTAGATGGAGGGTCTGACTGTGAGGGACCCTCACACAGACTATGATGGAGATGATATTCTGTCTGTCGATGGAGGGTCTGACTGTGAGGGGCCCTCTCACAGACTATGTTGCAGATGATATTCAGTCTGTAGATGGAGGGTCTGACTGTGAGGGACCCTCTCACAGACTATGATGGAGATGATATTTTGTCTGTAGATGGAGGGTCTGACTGTGAGGGACCCTCTCACAGATTATGTTGCAGATGATGTTCAGTCTGTAGATGGAGGTTCTGACTGTGTGGACTGTCTCACAGACTATGTTGCAGATGATATTCAGTCTGTAGATGGAGGGTCTGACTGTGAGGGACACTCTCACAGACTATGTTGCAGATAATATTCTGTCTGTAGATGGAGGGTCCGACTGTGTGGACTGTCTCACAGATTATGTTGCAGATGATATTTTGTCTGTAGATGGAGGTTCAGACTGTGAGGGACCCTCTCACAGACTATGTTGGATATGATATTCTGTCTGTAGATGGAGTGTCTGACTGTGTGGACTGTCCCACAGACTATGTTGCTGATGATATTCTGTCTGTAGATGGAGGGTCTGACTGTGAGGGACCCTCTCACAGACTATGTTGGAGATGATATTCAGTCTGTAGATGGAGCGTCTGACTGTGTGGACCCACTCACAGACTATGTTGCAGATGATATTCAGTCTGTAGATGGAGGGTCTGACTTTGTGGACCCTCTCACAGACAATGTTGGAGATGATATTCAGTCTGTAGATGGAGGGTCTGACTTTGTGGACCCTCTCACAGACTATGTGGGAGATGATATTCTGTCTGTAGATGGAGGGTCTGACTGTGTGGACCCTCTCACGGACTATGTTGGAGATGATATTCTGTCTGTAGATGGAGGGTCTGACTGTGTGGACTGTCTCACAGACTGTGTTGCAGATGATATTCTGTCTGTAGATGGAAGGTCTGACTGTGAGGGACCCTCTCACAGACTATGATGGATATGATATTCTGTCTGTAGATGGAGGGTCTGACTGTGTGGACCCTCTCACAGACTATGTTGGAGATGATATTCTATCTGTAGATGGAGGGTCTGACTGTGAGGGACCCTCTCACAGACTATGATGGAGATGATATTCTGTCTGTAGATGGAGGGTCTGACTGTGTGGACCCTCTCACAGACTATGTTGGAGATGATATTCTGTCTGTAGATGGAGGGTCTGACTGTGAGGGACCTTCTCACAGAATATGTTGCAGATGATATTCTGTCTGTAGATGTAGGGTCTGACTGTGAGGGACCCTCTCACAGACTATGTTGCAGATGATATTCAGTCTGTAGATGGAGGGTCTGACTGTGTGGCCTGTCCTCACAGACTATGTTGCAGATGATATTTTGTCTGTAGATGGATGGTCTGACTGTGGGGGACCCTCTCACAGACTATGTTGGATATGATATTCTGTCTGTAGATGGAGGGTCTGACTGTGAGGGACCCTCTCACAGACTATGTTGCAGATGATATTCGGTCTGTAGATGGAGGGTCTGACTGTGAGGGACCCTCTCACAGCCTATGTTGGAGATGATATTCAGTCTGTAGATGGAGGGTCTGACTGTGAGGGACCCTCTCACAGAGTATGTTGGAGATAATATTTTGTCTGTAGATGGAGGGTCTGACTGTGTGGGACCCTCTCACAGATTATGTTGGAGATGATATTGGGTCTGTAGATGGAGGGTCTGACTCTGTGGACCCTCTCACAGACTATGATGGAGAAGATATTCTGTCTGTAGTTGGTGAGTCTGACTGTGAGGGACCCTCTCACAGACTATATTGCAGATAATATTCTGTCTCTAGATGGAGGGTCAGACTGTGTGGGACCCTCTCACAGACTATGTTCCAGATGATATTCAGTCTGTAGATGGAGGGTCTGACTGTGTGGACTGTCTCACAGACTATGTTGCAGATGATATTCTGTCTGTCGATGGAGGGTCTGACTGTGTGGGACCCTCACAGACTATGTTGGAGATGATATTTCGTCTGTAGATGGAGGGTCTCACTGTGTGGACCCTCTCACAGACTATGTTGGAGATGATATTCTGTCTGTAGATGGAGGGTATGACTGTGAGGGACCCTATCACAGAATATGTTGGACATGATATTATGTCTGTAGATGGAGTGTCTGACTGTGAGGGACCCTCTCACAGACTATGTTGGAGATGATATTTTGTCTGTAGATGGAGGGTCTGACTGTGAGGGACCCTCACACAGACTATGATGGAGATGATATTCTGTCTGTCGATGGAGGGTCTGACTGTGAGGGACCCTCTCACAGACTATGTTGCAGATGATATTCTGTCCGTAGATGGAGGGTCTGACTGTGAGTGACCCTCTCACAGACTATGTTGGAGATGATATTTTGTCTGTAGATGGAGGGTCTGACTGTGAGGGACCCTCACACAGACTATGATGGAGATGATATTCTGTCTGTCGATGGAGGGTCTGACTGTGAGGGGCCCTCTCACAGACTATGTTGCAGATGATATTCAGTCTGTAGATGGAGGGTCTGACTGTGAGGGACCCTCTCACAGACTATGATGGAGATGATATTTTGTCTGTAGATGGAGGGTCTGACTGTGAGGGACCCTCTCACAGATTATGTTGCAGATGATGTTCAGTCTGTAGATGGAGGTTCTGACTGTGTGGACTGTCTCACAGACTATGTTGCAGATGATATTCAGTCTGTAGATGGAGGGTCTGACTGTGAGGGACCCTCTGACAGACTATGTTGCAGATAATATTCTATCTGTAGATGGAGGGTCTGACTGTGTGGACTGTCTCACAGATTATGTTGCAGATGATATTTTGTCTGTAGATGGAGGTTCAGACTGTGAGGGACCCTCTCACAGACTATGTTGGATATGATATTCTGTCTGTAGATGGAGTGTCTGACTGTGAGGGACCCTCTCTCAGACTATGTTGCAGATGATATTCAGTCTGTAGATGGAGGGTCTGACTGTGTGGACTGTCCCACAGACCATGTTGCTGATGATATTCTGTCTGTAGATGGAGGGTCTGACTGTGAGGGACCCTCTCACAGACTATGTTGGAGATGATATTCAGTCTGTAGATGGAGGGTCTGACTGTGTGGACCCACTCACAGACTATGTTGCAGATGATATTCAGTCTGTAGATGGAGGGTCTGACTTTGTGGACCCTCTCACAGACAATGTTGGAGATGATATTCTGTCTGTAGATGGAGGGTCTGACTGTGTGGACCCTCTCACGGACTATGTTGGAGATGATATTCTGTCTGTAGATGGAGGGTCTGACTGTGTGGACTGTCTCACAGACTGTGTTGCAGATGATATTCTGTCTGTAGATGGAAGGTCTGACTGTGAGGGACCCTCTCACAGACTATGATGGATATGATATTCTGTCTGTAGATGGAGGGTCTGACTGTGTGGACCCTCTCACAGACTATGTTGGAGATGATATTCTGTCTGTAGATGGAGGGTCTGACTGTGAGGGACCCTCTCACAGACTATGATGGAGATGATATTCTGTCTGTAGATGGAGGGTCTGACTGTGTGGACCCTCTCACAGACTATGTTGGAGATGATATTCTGTCTGTAGATGGAGGGTCTGACTGTGAGGGACCTTCTCACAGAATATGTTGCAGATGATATTCTGTCTGTAGATGTAGGGTCTGACTGTGAGGGACCCTCTCACAGACTATGTTGCAGATGATATTCAGTCTGTTGATGGAGGGTCTGACTGTGTGGCCTGTCCTCACAGACTATGTTGCAGATGATATTTTGTCTGTAGATGGATGGTCTGACTGTGGGGGACCCTCTCACAGACTATGTTGGATATGATATTCTGTCTGTAGATGGAGGGTCTGACTGTGAGGGACCATCTCACAGACTATGTTGCAGATGATATTCGGTCTGTAGATGGAGGGTCTGACTGTGAGGGACCCTCTCACAGACTATGTTGCAGATGATATTCTGTCTGTAGATGGAGGGTCTGACTGTGAGGGACCCTCTCACAGCCTATGTTGGAGATGATATTCAGTCTGTAGATGGAGGGTCTGACTTTGAGGGACCCTCTCACAGAGTATGTTGGAGATAATATTTTGTCTGTAGATGGAGGGTCTGACTGTGTGGGACCCTCTCACAGATTATGTTGGAGATGATATTGGGTCTGTAGATGGAGGGTCTGACTCTGTGGACCCTCTCACAGACTATGATGGAGAAGATATTCTGTCTGTAGATGGTGAGTCTGACTGTGAGGGACCCTCTCACAGACTATATTGCAGATAATATTCTGTCTCTAGATGGAGGGTCAGACTGTGTGGGACCCTCTCACAGACTATGTTGGAGATGATATTTTGTCTGTAGATGGAGGGTCTGACTGTGAGGGACCCTCTCACAGACTATGTTGGAAATGATATGTTGTCTGTAGATGGAGGGTCTGACTGTGAGGGACCCTCTCACAGACTATGTTGGAGATGATATTCTGTCCGTAGATGGAGTGTCTGACTGTGAGGGTCCCTCTCACAGACAATGTTGGAGATGATATTCAGTCTGTAGATGGAGGGTCTGACTGTGAGGGACTGTCTCACAGACTATGATGGAGATGATATTTTGTCTGTAGATGGAGGGTCCGACTGTGAGGGACCCTCTCACAGACTATGTTGCAGATGATATTCAGTCTGTAGATGGAGGGTCTGACTGTGAGGGACCCTCTCACAGACTATGTTGCAGATGATATTCAGTCTGTAGATGGAGGGTCTGACTGTGTGGACTGTCTCACAGACTATGTTGCAGATGATATTCTGTCTGTCGATGGAGGGTCTGACTGTGTGGGACCCACACAGACTATGTTGGAGATGATATTTCGTCTGTAGATGGAGGGTCTGACAGTGAGGGACTCACTTACAGACGATGTTGGAGATGATATTCAGTCTGTAGATGGAGGGTCTGACTGTAAGGGACCCTCTCACAGACTATGTTGTAGTTGATATTCTGTCTGTAGATGGAGGCTCTGACTGTGAGGGACCCTCTCACAGACTATATTGGAGATGATATTCTGTCTGTAGATGGAGGGTCTGACTGTGGGGGACCCTCTCACAGACTATGTTTTGAGATGATATTTTGTCCGTAGATGGTCTAACTGTGAGGGACCCTCTCACAGACTATGTTGGAGATGATATTCTGTCTGAAGATGGAGGGTCTGACTGTGAGGGACCCTCTCACAGACTATGTTGCAGATGATATTCAGTCTGTAGATGGAGGGTCTGACTGTGACGGACCCTCTCACAGACTATGTTGCAGACGATATTCAGTCTGTAGATGGAGGGTCTGACTGTGAGGGACCCTCTCACAGACTATGTTGCAGATGATATTCTGTCTGTAGATGCAGGGTCTGACTGTGTGGACTGTCTCACAGATTATGTTGCAGATGATATTCTGTCTGTAGATGAAGGTTCAGACTGTGAGGGACCCTCTCACAGACTATGTTGGATATGATATTCTGTCTGTAGATGGAGTGTCTGACTGTGTGGGACCCTCTCACAGACTATGTTGCAGATGATATTCAGTCTGTAGATGGAGGACTGCCTGTGTGGACCCTCTCACAGACTATGTTGCAGATGATATTCAGTCTGCAGATGGAGGGTCTGACTGTGAGGGACCCTCTCACAGACTATGTTGCAGATGATATTCAGTCTGTAGATGGAGGGTCTGACTGTGTGGACTGTCTCACAGACTATGTTGCAGATGATACTCTGTCTGTAGATGGAGGGTCTGACTGTGAGGGACCCTCTCACAGACTATGTTGCAGATGATATTCAGTCTGTAGATGGAGGGTCTGACTGTGTGGACCCTCTCACAGACTATGTTGCAGATGATATTCAGTCTGTAGATGGAGGGTCTGACTTTGTGGACCCTCTCACAGTCAATGTTGGAGATGATATTCAGTCTGTAGATGGACGGTCTGACTTTGTGGACCCTCTCACAGACTATGTTGGAGATGATATTCAGTCTGTAGATAGACGGTCTGACTTTGTGGACCCTCTCACAGACTATGCGGGAGATGATATTCTGTCTGTAGATGGAGGGTCTGACTGTGAGGGACCCTCTCACAGACTATGTTGGAGATGATATTCAGTCTGTAGATGGAGGGTCTGACTGTGAGGGACCCTCTCACAGATTATGTTGGAGATGATATTGGGTCTGTAGATGGAGGGTCTGACTCTGTGGACCCTCTCACAGACTATGTTGGAGATGATATTCTGTCTGTAGCTGGAGGGTCTCACTGTGAGGGACCCTCTCACAGACTATGTTGCAGATAATATTCTGTCTGTAGATGGAGGGTCTGACTGTGAGGCACCCTTTCACAGACTATGTTGGAGATGATATTCAGTCTGTAGATAGACGGTCTGACTTTGTGGACCCTCTTACAGACTATGCGGGAGATGATATTCTGTCTGTAGATGGAGGGTCTGACTGTGTGGACCCTCTCACAGACTATGTTGGAGTTGATATTCTGTCTGTAGATGGAGGCTCTGACTCTGAGGGACCCTCTCACAGACTATATTGGAGATGAAATTCTGTCTGTAGATGGAGGGTCTGACTGTGGGGGACCCTCTCACAGACTATGTTGGAGATGATATTCAGTCTGTAGATGGAGGGTCTGACTGTGAGGGACCCTATCACAGAATATGTTGGACATGATATTATGTCTGTAGATGGAGGGTCTGACTGTGAGTGACCTTCTCACAGACTATGTTGGAGATGATATTCTGTCTGTAGATGTAAGGTCTGACTGTGAGGGACCCTCTCACAGACTATGTTTTGAGATGATATTTTGTCCGTAGATGGTCTAACTGTGAGGGACCCTCTCACAGACTATGTTGGAGATGATATTCTGTCTGTAGATGGAGGGTCTGACTGTGAGTGACCCTCTCACAGACTATGTTGGAGATGATATTTTGTCTGTAGATGGAGGGTCTGACTGTGAGGGACCCTCTCACAGACTATGATGGAGATGATATTCTGACTGTCGATGGAGGGTCTGAATGTGAGGGACCCTCTCACAGACTATGTTGCACATGATATTCAGTCTGTAGATGGAGGGTCTGACTGTGAGGGACCCTCTCACAGACTATGATGGAGATGATATTTTGTCTGTAGATGGAGGGTCTGACTGTGAGGGACCCTATCACAGCCTATGTTGCAGATGATATTCAGTCTGTAGATGGAGGGTCTGACTGTGAGGGACCCGCTCACAGACTATGTTGCAGATGATATTCTGTCTGTAGATGGAGGGTCTGACTGTGTGGACTGTCTCACAGATTATGTTGCAGATGATAATCTGTCTGTGGATGGAGGTTCAGACTGTGAGGGACCCTCTCACAGACTATGTTGGATATGATATTCTGTCTGTAGATGGAGTGTCTGACTGTGAGGGACCCTCTCACAGACTATGTTGCAGATGATATTCAGTCTGTAGATGGAGGGTCTGCCTGTGTGGACCCTCTCACAGACTATGTTGCAGATGATATTCAGTCTGCAGATGGAGGGTCTGTCTGTGAGGGACCCTCTCACAGACTATGTTGCAGATGATATTCAGTCTGTAGATGGAGGGTCTGACTGTGTGGACCCTCTCACAGACTATGTTGCAGATGATATTCAGTCTGTAGATGGAGGGTCTGACTTTGTGGACCCTCTCACAGACAATGTTGGAGATGATATTCAGTCTGTAGATGGACGGTCTGACTTTGTGGACCCTCTCACAGACTATGTTGGAGATGATATTCAGTCTGTAGATAGACGGTCTGACTTTGTGGACCCTCTCACAGACTATGCGGGAGATGATATTCTGTCTGTAGATGGAGGGTCTGACTGTGAGGGACCCTCTCACAGACTATGTTGGAGATGATATTCAGTCTGTAGATGGAGGGTCTGACTGTGAGGGACCCTCTCACAGATTATGTTGGAGATGATATTGGGTCTGTAGATGGAGGGTCTGACTCTGTGGACCCTCTCACAGACTATGTTGGAGATGATATTCTGTCTGTAGATGGAGGGTCTGACTGTGAGGGACCCTCTCACAGACTATGTTGCAGATAATATTCTGTCTGTAGATGGAGGGTCTGACTGTGAGGGACCCTTTCACAGACTATGTTGGAGATGATATTCAGTCTGTCGATAGACGGTCTGACTTTGTGGACCCTCTTACAGACTATGCGGGAGATGATATTCTGTCTGTAGATGGAGGGTCTGACTGTGTGGACCCTCTCACAGACTATGTTGGAGTTGATATTCTGTCTGTAGATGGAGGCTCTGACTCTGAGGGACCCTCTCACAGACTATATTCGAGATGATATTCTCTCTGTAGATGGAGGGTCTGACTGTGGGGGACCCTCTCACAGACTATGTTGGAGATGATATTCAGTCTGTAGATGGAGGGTCTGACTGTGAGGGACCCTATCACAGAATATGTTGGACATGATATTATGTCTGTGGATGGAGGGTCTGACTGTGAGTGACCTTCTCACAGACTATGTTGGAGATGATATTCTGTCTGTAGATGTAAGGTCCGACTGTGAGGGACCCTCTCACAGACTATGTTTTGAGATGATATTTTGTCCGTAGATGGTCTAACTGTGAGGGACCCTCTCACAGACTATGTTGGAGATGATATTCTGTCTGTAGATGGAGGGTCTGACTGTGAGTGACCCTCTCACAGACTATGTTGGAGATGATATTTTGTCTGTAGATGGAGGGTCTGACTGTGAGTGACCCTCTCACAGACTATGATGGAGATGATATTCTGACTGTCGATGGAGGGTCTGAATGTGAGGGACCCTCTCACAGACTATGTTGCACATGATATTCAGTCTGTAGATGGAGGGTCTGACTGTGAGGGACCCTCTCACAGACTATGATGGAGATGATATTTTGTCTGTAGATGGAGGGTCTGACTGTGAGGGACCCTCTCACAGCCTATGTTGCAGATGATATTCAGTCTGTAGATGGAGGGTCTGACGGTGAGGGACCCTCTCACAGACTATGTTGCAGATGATATTCTGTCTGTAGATGGAGGGTCTGACTGTGTGGACTGTCTCACAGATTATGTTGCAGATGATATTCTGTCTGTAGATGGAGGTTCAGACTGTGAGGGACCCTCTCACAGACTATGTTGCAGATGATACTCTGTCTGTAGATGGAGGGTCTGACTGTGAGGGACCCTCTCACAGACTATGTTGCAGATGATATTCAGTCTGTAGATGGAGTGTCTGACTGTGTGGACCCTCTCACAGACTATGTTGCAGATGATATTCAGTCTGTAGATGGAGGGTCTGACTTTGTGGACCCTCTCTCAGACAATGTTGGAGATTATATTCAGTCTGTAGATCGAGGGTCTGACTTTGTGGACCCTCTCACAGACTATGTTGGAGATGATATTCAGTCTGTAGATAGACGGTCTGACTTTGTGGACCCTCTCACAGACTATGTTGGAGATGATATTCAGTCTGTAGATGGAGGGTCTGACTGTGAGGTACCCTCTCACAGAGTATGTTGGAGATGATATTTTGTCTGTAGATGCAGGGTCTGACTGTGTGGGACCCTCTCACATAATATGTTGGAGATGATATTGGGTCTGTAGATGGAGGGTCTGACTCTGTGGACCCTCTCACAGACTATGTTGGAGATGATATTCTGTCTGTAGATGGAGGGTCTGACTGTGAGGGACCCTCTCACAGACTATGTTGCAGATAATATTCTGTCTGTAGATGGAGGGTCTGACTGTGAGGGACCCTTTCACAGACTATGTTGGATATGATATTCTGTCTGAAGATTCAGGGTCTCACTGTGTGGGACCCTCTCACAGACTATGTTGGAGATGATATTTTGTCTGTACATGGAGGGTCTGACTGTGTGGACCCTCTCACAGACTATGATGGAGAAGATATTCTCTCTGTAGATGGTGGGTCTGACTGTGAGGGACCCTCTCACAGACTATGTTGGAGATGATGTTCGGTCTCTAGATGTAAGGTCTGACTGTGAGGGACCCTCTCACAGACTATGTTGCAAATGATATTCTGTCTGTAGATGGAGGGTCTGACTGTGACGGACCCTCAGACAGACTATGTTGGATATGATATTCTGTCTGTAGATGGAGGGTCAGACTGTGTGGGACCCTCTCACAGACTATGTTGGAGATGATATTTTGTCTGTAGATGGAGGGTCTGACTGTGAGGGACCCTCTCACAGACTATGTTGGAGATGATATTCTGTCCGTAGATGGAGTGTCTGACTGTGAGGGACCCTCTCACAGACTATGTTGGTGATGATATTTTGTCTGTAGATGGAGGGTCTGACTGTGTGGACCCTCTCACAGACTATGTTGGAGAAGATATTCTCTCTGTAGATGGTGGGTCTGACTGTGGGGGACCCTCTCACAGACTATGTTGGAGATGATATTCAGTCTGTAGATGGAGGGTCTGACTGTGAGGGACCCTATCACAGAATATGTTGGACATGATATTATGTCTGTAGATGGAGGGTCTGACTGTGAGTGACCTTCTCACAGACTATGTTGGAGATGATATTCTGTCTGTAGATGTAAGGTCTGACTGTGAGGGACCCTCTCACAGACTATGTTTTGAGATGATATTTTGTCCGTAGATGGTCTAACTGTGAGGGACCCTCTCACAGACTATGATGGAGATGATATTCTGTCTGTAGATGGAGGGTCTGACTGTGAGTGACCCTCTCACAGACTATGTTGGAGATGATATTTTGTCTGTAGATGGAGGGTCTGACTGTGAGGGACACTCTCACAGACTATGATGGAGATGATATTCTGACTGTCGATGGAGGGTCTGAATGTGAGGGACCCTCTCACAGACTATGTTGCACATGATATTCAGTCTGTAGATGGAGGGTCTGACTGTGAGGGACCCTCTCACAGACTATGATGGAGATGATACTTTGTCTGTAGATGGAGGGTCTGACTGTGAGGGACCCTCTCACAGCCTATGTTGCAGATGATATTCAGTCTGTAGATGGAGGGTCTGACGGTGAGGGACCCTCTCACAGACTATGTTGCAGATGATATTCTGTCAGTAGATGGAGGGTCTGACTGTGTGGACTGTCTCACAGATTATGTTGCAGATGATATTCTGTCTGTAGATGGAGGTTCAGACTGTGAGGGACCCTCTCACAGACAATGTTGGATATGATATTCTGTCTGTAGATGGAGTGTCTGAATGTGAGGGACCCTCTCACAGACTATGTTGCAGATGATATTCAGTCTGTAGATGGAGGGTCTGCCTGTGTGGACCCTCTCACAGACTATGTTGCAGATGATATTCAGTCTGCAGATGGAGGGTCTGACTTTGTGGACTGTCTCACAGACTATGTTGCAGATGATACTCTGTCTGTAGATGGCGGGTCTGACTGTGAGGGACACTCTCACAGACTATGTTGCAGATGATATTCAGTCTGTAGATGGAGGGTCTGACTTTGTGGTCCCTCTCACAGACTATGTTGGAGATGATATTCAGTCTGTAGATGGAGGGTCTGACTGTGAGGGACCATCTCACAGACTATGTTGGAGATGATATTCAGTCTGTAGATGGAGGGTCTGACTGTGAGGGACCCTCTCACAGACTATGTTGCAGATGATATTCAGTCTGTAGATGGAGGGTCTGCCTGTGTGGACCCTCTCAAAGACTATGTTGCAGATGATATTCAGTCTGCAGATGGAGGGTCTGTCTGTGAGGGACCCTCTCACAGACTATGTTGCAGATGATATTCAGTCTGTAGATGGAGGGTCTGACTTTGTGGACCCTCTCACAGACTATGTTGGAGATGATATTCAGTCTGTAGATGGAGGGTCTGACTGTGAGGGACCCTCTCACAGACTATGTTGCAGATGATACTCTGTCTGTAGATGGAGGGTCTGACTGTGAGGGACCCTCTCACAGACTATGTTGCAGATGATATTCAGTCTGTAGATGGAGGGTCTGACTGTGTGGACCCTCTCACAGACTATGTTGCAGATGATATTCAGTCTGTAGATGGAGGGTCTGACTTTGTGGACCCTCTCTCAGACAATGTTGGAGATTATATTCAGTCTGTAGATGGAGGGTCTGACTTTGTGGACCCTCTCACAGACTATGTTGGAGATGATATTCAGTCTGTAGATAGACGGTCTGACTTTGTGGACCCTCTCACAGACTATGTTGGAGATGATATTCAGTCTGTAGATGGAGGGCTTGACTGTGAGGGACCCTCTCACAGAGTATGTTGGAGATGATATTTTGTCTGTAGATGCAGGGTCTGACTGTGTGGGACCCTCTCACAGATTATGTTGGAGATGATATTGGGTCTGTAGATGGAGGGTCTGACTCTGTGGACCCTCTCACAGACTATGTTGGAGATGATATTCTGTCTGTAGATGGAGGGTCTGACTGTGAGGGACCCTCTCACAGACTATGTTGCAGATAATATTCTGTCTGTAGATGGAGGGTCTGACTGTGAGGGACCCATTCACAGACTATGTTGGATATGATATTCTGTCTGTAGATGGAGGGTCAGACTGTGTGGGACCCTCTCACAGACTATGTTGGAGATGATATTTTGTCTGTAGATGGAGGGTCTGACTGTGTGGACCCTCTCACAGACTATGTTGGAGAAGATATTCTCTCTGTAGATGGTGTGTCTGACTGTGAGGGACCCTCTCACAGACTATGTTGGAGATGATGTTCGGTCTGTAGATGTAAGGTCTGACTGTGAGGGACCCTCTCACTGACTATGTTGCAAATAATATTCTGTCTGTAGATGGAGGGTCTGACTGTGACGGACCCTCAGACAGACTATGTTGGATATGATATTCTGTCTGTAGATGGAGGGTCAGACTGTGTGGGACCCACTCACAGACTATGTTGGAGATGATATTTTGTCTGTAGATGGAGGGTCTGACTGTGAGGGACCCTCTCACAGACTATATTGGAGATGATATTCTGTCCGTAGATGGATTGTCTGACTGTGAGGGACCCTCTCACAGACTATGTTGGAGATGATATTCAGTCTGTAGATGGAGGGTCTGACTGTGAGGGACTGTCTCACAGACTATGATGGAGATGATATTTTGTCAGTAGATGGAGGGTCCGACTGTGATGGACCCTCTCACACACTATGTTGCAGATGATATTCAGTCTGTAGATGGAGGGTCTGACTTTGTGGACTCTCTCACAGACTATGTTGGAATTGATATTCTGTCTGTAGATGGAGGGTCTGACTGTGAGGGACCCTCTCACAGACTATAATGGAGATGATAGTCTGTCTGTAGATGGAGGGTCTGACTGTGAGGGATCCTATCACAGAATATGTTGGACATGATATTAAGTCTGTAGATGGAGGGTCTGACTGTAAGGGACCCTCTCACAGACTATGATGGAGTTGATATTCTGTCTGTAGATGGAGGCTCTGACTGTGAGGGACCCTCTCACAGACTATATTGGAGATGATATTCTGTCTGTAGATGGAGGGTCTGACTGTGGGGGACCCTCTCACAGACTATGTTGGAGATGATATTCAGTCTGTAGATGGAGGGTCTGACTGTGAGGGACCCTATCACAGAATATGTTGGACATGATATTATGTCTGTAGATGGAGGGTCTGACTATGAGTGACCCTCTCACAGACTATGTTGGAGATGATATTCTGTCTGTAGATGTAAGGTCTGACTGTGAGGGACCCTCTCACAGACTATGTTTTGAGATGATATTTTGTCCGTAGATGGTCTAACTGTGAGCGACCCTCTCACAGACTATGTTGGAGATGATATTCTGTCTGTAGATGGAGGGTCTGACTGTGAGTGACCCTCTCACAGACTATGTTGGAGATGATATTTTGTCTGTAGATGGAGGGTCTGACTGTGAGGGACCCTCTCACAGACTATGATGGAGATGATATTCTGTCTGTCGATGGAGGGTCTGAATGTGAGGGACCCTCTCACAGACTATGTTGCAGATGATATTCAGTCTGTAGATGGAGGGTCTGACTGTGAGGGACCCTCTCACAGACTATGATGGAGATGATATTTTGTCTGTAGATGGAGGGTCTGACTGTGAGGGACCCTCTCACAGACTATGTTGCAGATGATATTCAGTCTGTAGATGGAGGGTCTGACTGTGAGGGACCCTCTCACAGACTATGTTGCAGATGATATTCTGTCTGTAGATGGAGGGTCTGACTGTGTGGACTGTCTCACAGATTATGTTGCAGATGATATTCTGTCTGTAGGTGGAGGTTCAGACTGTGAGGGACCCTCTCACAGACTATGTTGGATATGATATTCTGTCTGTAGATGGAGTGTCTGACAGTGAGGGACCCTCTCACAGACTATGTTGCAGATGATATTCAGTCTGTAGATGGAGGGTCTGACTGTGTGGACCCTCTCACAGACTATGTTGCAGATGATATTCAGTCTGCAGATGGAGGGTCTGACTGTGAGGGACCCTCTCACAGACTATGTTGCAGATGATATTCAGTCTGTAGATGGAGGGTCTGACTGTGTGGACTGTCTCACAGACTATGTTGCAGATGATATTCTGTCTGTAGATGGAGGGTCTGACTGTGAGGGACCCTCTCACAGACTATGTTGCAGATAATATTCTGTCTGTAGATGGAGGGTCTGACTGTGAGGGACCCATTCACAGACTATGTTGGATATGATATTCTGTCTGTAGATGGAGGGTCAGACTGTGTGGGACCCTCTCACAGACTATGTTGGAGATGATATTTTGTCTGTAGATGGAGGGTCTGACTGTGTGGACCCTCTCACAGACTATGTTGGAGAAGATATTCTCTCTGTAGATGGTGGGTCTGACTGTGAGGGACCCTCTCACAGACTATGTTGGAGATGATGTTCGGTCTGTAGATGTAAGGTCTGACTGTGAGGGACCCTCTCACTGACTATGTTGCAAATAATATTCTGTCTGTAGATGGAGGGTCTGACTGTGACGGACCCTCAGACAGACTATGTTGGATATGATATACTGTCTGTAGATGGAGGGTCAGACTGTGTGGGACCCACTCACAGACTATGTTGGAGATGATATTTTGTCTGTAGATGGAGGGTCTGACTGTGAGGGACCCTCTCACAGACTATGTTGGAGATGATATTCTGTCCGTAGATGGATTGTCTGACTGTGAGGGACCCTCTCACAGACTATGTTGGAGATGATATTCAGTCTGTAGATGGAGGGTCTGACTGTGAGGGACTGTCTCACAGACTATGATGGAGATGATATTTTGTCAGTAGATGGAGGGTCCGACTGTGATGGACCCTCTCACACACTATGTTGCAGATGATATTCAGTCTGTAGATGGAGGGTCTGACTGTGAGGGACCCTCTCACAGACTATGTTTCAGATGATATTCAGTCTGTAGATGGAGGGTCTGACTTTGTGGACTCTCTCACAGACTATGTTGGAATTGATATTCTGTCTGTAGATGGAGGGTCTGACTGTGAGGGACCCTCTCACAGACTATAATGGAGATGATAGTCTGTCTGTAGATGGAGGGTCTGACTGTGAGGGATCCTATCACAGAATATGTTGGACATGATATTAAGTCTGTAGATGGAGGGTCTGACTGTAAGGGACCCTCTCACAGACTATGATGGAGTTGATATTCTGTCTGTAGATGGAGGCTCTGACTGTGAGGGACCCTCTCACAGACTATATTGGAGATGATATTCTGTCTGTAGATGGAGGGTCTGACTGTGGGGGACCCTCTCACAGACTATGTTGGAGATGATATTCAGTCTGTAGATGGAGGGTCTGACTGTGAGGGACCCTATCACAGAATATGTTGGACATGATATTATGTCTGTAGATGGAGGGTCTGACTGTGAGTGACCCTCTCACAGACTATGTTGGAGATGATATTCTGTCTGTAGATGTAAGGTCTGACTGTGAGGGACCCTCTCACAGACTATGTTTTGAGATGATATTTTGTCCGTAGATGGTCTAACTGTGAGCGACCCTCTCACAGACTATGTTGGAGATGATATTCTGTCTGTAGATGGAGGGTCTGACTGTGAGTGACCCTCTCACAGACTATGTTGGAGATGATATTTTGTCTGTAGATGGAGGGTCTGACTGTGAGGGACCCTCTCACAGACTATGATGGAGATGATATTCTGTCTGTCGATGGAGGGTCTGAATGTGAGGGACCCTCTCACAGACTATGTTGCAGATGATATTCAGTCTGTAGATGGAGGGTCTGACTGTGAGGGACCCTCTCACAGACTATGATGGAGATGATATTTTGTCTGTAGATGGAGGGTCTGACTGTGAGGGACCCTCTCACAGACTATGTTGCAGATGATATTCAGTCTGTAGATGGAGGGTCTGACTGTGAGGGACCCTCTCACAGACTATGTTGCAGATGATATTCTGTCTGTAGATGGAGGGTCTGACTGTGTGGACTGTCTCACAGATTATGTTGCAGATGATATTCTGTCTGTAGGTGGAGGTTCAGACTGTGAGGGACCCTCTCACAGACTATGTTGGATATGATATTCTGTCTGTAGATGGAGTGTCTGACAGTGAGGGACCCTGTCACAGACTATGTTGCAGATGATATTCAGTCTGTAGATGGAGGGTCTGACTGTGTGGACCCTCTCACAGACTATGTTGCAGATGATATTCAGTCTGCAGATGGAGGGTCTGACTGTGAGGGACCCTCTCACAGACTATGTTGCAGATGATATTCAGTCTGTAGATGGAGGGTCTGACTGTGTGGACTGTCTCACAGACTATGTTGCAGATGATATTCTGTCTGTAGATGGAGGGTCTGACTGTGAGGGACCCACTCACAGACTATGTTGCAGATGATATTCAGTCTGTAGATGGAGGGTCTGACTGTGAGGGACCCTCTCACAGACTATGTTGCAGATGATATACAGTCTGTAGATGGAGGGTCTGACTGTGAGGGACCCTCAGACAGACTATGTTGGATATGATATTCTGTCTGTAGATGGAGGGTCAGACTGTGTGGGACCCTCTCACAGACTATGTTGGAGATGATATTTTGTCTGTAGATGGAGGGTCTGACTGTGAGGGACCCTCTCACAGACTATGTTGGAGATGATATTCTGTCCGTAGATGGAGTGTCTGACTGTGAGGGACCCTCTCACAGACTATGTTGGAGATGATATTCAGTCTGTAGATGGAGGGTCTGACTGTGAGGGACTGTCTCACAGACTATGATGGAGATGATATTTTGTCTGTAGGTGGAGGGTCCGACTGTGAGGGAAACTCTCACAGACTATGTTGCAGATGATATTCAGTCTGTAGATGGAGGGTCTGACTGTGAGGGACCCTCTCACAGAGTATGTTGGAGATGATATTTTGTCTGTAGATGGAGGGTCTGACTGTGTGGGACCCTCTCACAGATTGTGTTGGAGATGATATTGGGTCTGTAGATGGAGGGTCTGACTCTGTGGACCCTCTCACAGACTATTTTGGAGATGATATTCTGTCTGTAGATGGAGGGTCTGACTGTGAGGGACCCTCTCACAGACTATGTTGCAGATAATATTCAGTCTGTAGATGGAGGGTCTGACTGTGAGGGACCCTATCACAGAATATGTTCGACATGATATTATGTCTGTAGATGGAGGGTCGGACTGTGAGTGACCCTCTCACAGACTATGTTGGAGATGATATTCTGTCTGTAGATGTAAGGTCTGACTGTGAGGGACCCTCTCACAGACTACGTTTTGAGATGATATTTTGTCCGTAGGTGGTCTAACTGTGAGGGACCCTCTCACAGACTATGTTGGAGATGATATTCTGTCTGTAGATGGAGGGTCTGACTGTGAGTGACCCTCTCACAGACTATGTTGGAGATGATATTTTGTCTGTAGATGGAGGGTCTGACTGTGAGGGACCCTCTCACAGACAATGATGGAGATGATATTCTGTCTGTCGATGGAGGGTCTGAATGTGAGGGACCCTCTCACAGACAATGTTGCAGATGATATTCAGTCTGTAGATGGAGGGTCTGACTGTGAGGGACCCTCTCACAGACTATGATGGAGATGATATTTTGTCTGTAGATGGAGGGTCTGACAGTGAGGGACCCTCTCACAGACTATGTTGCAGATGATATTCAGTCTGTAGATGGAGGTTCTGACTGTGAGGGACCCTCTCACAGACTATGTTGCAGATGATATTCTGTCTATAGATGGAGGGTCTGACTGTGTGGACTGTCTCACAGATTATGTTGCAGATGATATTCTGTCTGTAGATGGAGGTTCAGACTGTGAGGGACCCTCTCACAGACTATGTTGGATATGATATTCTGTCTGTAGATGGAGTGTCTGACAATGAGGGACCCTCTCACAGACTATGTTGCAGATGATATTCAGTCTGTAGATGGAGGGTCTGACTGTGTGGACCCTCTCACAGACTATGTTGCAGATGATACTCCGTCTGCAGATGGAGGGTCTGACTGTGAGGGACCCTCTCACAGACTATGTTGCAGATGATATTCAGTCTGTAGATGGAGGATCTGACTGTGTGGACTGTCTCACAGACTATGTTGCAGATGATATTCTGTCTGTAGATGGAGGGTCTGACTGTGAGGGACCCTCTCACAGACTATGTTGCAGATGATATTCAGTCTGTAGATGGAGGGTCTGACTGTGAGGGACCCTCTCACAGACTATGTTGCAGATGATATTCAGTCTGTAGATGGAGGGTCTGACTGTGAGGGACCATCAGACAGACTATGTTGGATATGATATTCTGTCTGTAGATGGAGGCTCAGACTGTGTGGGACCCTCTCACAGACTATGTTGGAGATGATATTTTGTCTGTAGATGGAGGGTCTGACTGTGAGGGACCCTCTCACAGACTATGTTTTGAGATGATATTTTGTCCGTAGATTGTCTAACTGTGAGGGACCCTCTCACAGACTATGTTGGAGATGATATTCTGTCTGTAGATGGAGGGTCTGACTGTGAGTGACCCTCTCACAGACTATGTTGGAGATGATATTTTGTCTGTAGATGGAGGGTCTGACTGTGAGGGACCCTCTCACAGACAATGATGGAGATGATATTCTGTCTGTCGATGGAGGGTCTGAATGTGAGGGACCCTCTCACAGACAATGTTGCAGATGATATTCAGTCTGTAGATGGAGGGTCTGACTGTGAGGGACCCTCTCACAGACTATGATGGAGATGATATTTTGTCTGTAGATGGAGGGTCTGACTGTGAGGGACCCTCTCACAGATTATGTTGCAGATGATATTCAGTCTGTAGATGGAGGGTCTGACTGTGAGGGACCCTCTCACAGACAATGTTGCAGATGATATTCTGTCTGTAGATGGAGGGTCTGACTTTGTGGACTGTCTCACAGATTATGTTGCAGATGATATTCTGTCTGTAGATGGAGGTTCAGACTGTGAGGGACCCTCTCTCAGACTATGTTGGATATGATATTCTGTCTTTAGATGGAGTGTCTGACAATGAGGGACCCTCTCACAGACTATGTTGCAGATGATATTCAGTCTGTAGATGGAGGGTCTGACTGTGTGGACCCTCTCACAGACTATGTTGCAGATGATATTCCGTCTGCAGATGGAGGGTCTGACTGTGAGGGACCCTCTCACAGACTATGTTGCAGATGATATTCAGTCTGTAGATGGAGGGTCTGACTGTGTGGACTGTCTCACAGACTATGTAGCAGATGATATTCTGTCTGTAGATGGAGGGTCTGACTGTGAGGGACCCTCTCACACACTATGTTGCAGATGATATTCAGTCTGTAGATGGAGGGTCTGACTGTGAGGGACCCTCTCACAGACTATGTTGCAGATGATATTCTGTCTGTAGATGGAGGGTCAGACTGTGTGGGACCCTCTCACAGACTATGTTGGAGATGATATTTTGTCTGTAGATGGAGGGTCTGACTGTGTGGACCCTCTCACAGACTATGTTGGAGAAGATATTCTCTCTGTAGATGGTGGGTCTGACTGTGAGGGACCCTCTCACAGACTATGTTGGAGATGATGTTCGGTCTGTAGATGTAAGGTCTGACTGTGAGGGACCCTCTCACTGACTATGTTGCAAATAATATTCTGTCTGTAGATGGAGGGTCTGACTGTGACGGACCCTCAGACAGACTATGTTGGATATGATATTCTGTCTGTAGATGGAGGGTCAGACTGTGTGGGACCCACTCACAGACTATGTTGGAGATGATATTTTGTCTGTAGATGGAGGGTCTGACTGTGAGGGACCCTCTCACAGACTATGTTGGAGATGATATTCTGTCCGTAGATGGATTGTCTGACTGTGAGGGACCCTCTCACAGACTATGTTGGAGATGATATTCAGTCTGTAGATGGAGGGTCTGACTGTGAGGGACTGTCTCACAGACTATGATGGAGATGATATTTTGTCAGTAGATGGAGGGTCCGACTGTGATGGACCCTCTCACACACTATGTTGCAGATGATATTCAGTCTGTAGATGGAGGGTCTGACTGTGAGGGACCCTCTCACAGACTATGTTTCAGATGATATTCAGTCTGTAGATGGAGGGTCTGACTTTGTGGACTCTCTCACAGACTATGTTGGAATTGATATTCTGTCTGTAGATGGAGGGTCTGACTGTGAGGGACCCTCTCACAGACTATAATGGAGATGATAGTCTGTCTGTAGATGGAGGGTCTGACTGTGAGGGATCCTATCACAGAATATGTTGGACATGATATTAAGTCTGTAGATGGAGGGTCTGACTGTAAGGGACCCTCTCACAGACTATGATGGAGTTGATATTCTGTCTGTAGATGGAGGCTCTGACTGTGAGGGACCCTCTCACAGACTATATTGGAGATGATATTCTGTCTGTAGATGGAGGGTCTGACTGTGGGGGACCCTCTCACAGACTATGTTGGAGATGATATTCAGTCTGTAGATGGAGGGTCTGACTGTGAGGGACCCTATCACAGAATATGTTGGACATGATATTATGTCTGTAGATGGAGGGTCTGACTGTGAGTGACCCTCTCACAGACTATGTTGGAGATGATATTCTGTCTGTAGATGTAAGGTCTGACTGTGAGGGACCCTCTCACAGACTATGTTTTGAGATGATATTTTGTCCGTAGATGGTCTAACTGTGAGCGACCCTCTCACAGACTATGTTGGAGATGATATTCTGTCTGTAGATGGAGGGTCTGACTGTGAGTGACCCTCTCACAGACTATGTTGGAGATGATATTTTGTCTGTAGATGGAGGGTCTGACTGTGAGGGACCCTCTCACAGACTATGATGGAGATGATATTCTGTCTGTCGATGGAGGGTCTGAATGTGAGGGACCCTCTCACAGACTATGTTGCAGATGATATTCAGTCTGTAGATGGAGGGTCTGACTGTGAGGGACCCTCTCACAGACTATGATGGAGATGATATTTTGTCTGTAGATGGAGGGTCTGACTGTGAGGGACCCTCTCACAGACTATGTTGCAGATGATATTCAGTCTGTAGATGGAGGGTCTGACTGTGAGGGACCCTCTCACAGACTATGTTGCAGATGATATTCTGTCTGTAGATGGAGGGTCTGACTGTGTGGACCCTCTCACAGACTATGTTGGAGATTATATTCTGTCTGTAGAAGGTGGGTCTGACTGTGAGGGACCCTCTCACAGACTATGTTGGAGATGATATTCTCTCTGTAGATGGAGGGTCTGACTGTCAGGGACCCTCTCACAGACTATGTTGGAGCTGATATTCTGTCTGTAGATGGAGGGTCTGACTGTGAGGGACCCTCTCACAGACTATGTTGCAGATGTAATTCTGTCTGTAGATGGAGGGTCTGACTGTGAGGGACCCTCTCACAGACTATGTTAGAGATGATATTCTGTCTGTAGATGGAGGGTCTGACTGTGAGGGACCCTCTCACAGATTATGTTGGAGATGATATTCTGCCTGTAGATGGAGGGTCTGACTGTGAGGGACCCTCTCACAGACTATGTTGGAGATGATATTCTGTCTGTAGATGGAGGGTCTGACTGTGTGGGACCCTCTCACAGACTATGTTGCAGATGATATTCAGTCTGTAGATGGAGGGTCTGACTGTGTGGACCCTCTCACAGACTATGTTGCAGATGATATTCAGTCTGTACATGGAGGGTCTGACTGTGTGGACCCTGTCACAGACTATGTTGCAAATGATATTCTGTCTGTACATGGAGGGTCTGACTGTGTGTACCCTCTCACAGAATATGTTGCAGATGATATTCAGTCTGTAGATGGAGGGTCTGACTGTGTGGACCCTCTCAGACTATGTTGGAGATGATATTCAGTCTGTAGATGGAGGGTCTGACTGTGAGGGACCCTCTCACAGACTATGTTGGAGATGATATTCTGTCTGTAGATGGAACGTCTGACTGTGAGGGACTCTCTCACAGACTATGATGGAGATGATATTCTATCTGTAGATGGACGATCTGACTGTGAGGGACTCTCTCACAGACTATGATGGAGATGATATTTTGTCTGTAGATGGAGGGTCTGACTGTGAGGGACCCTCTCACAGACTCTGTTGCAGATGATATTCAGTCTGTAGATGGATGGTCTGACTGTGTGGACTGTCTCACAGACAATGTTGCAGATGATATTCTGACTGTAGATGGAGAGTCTGACTGTGAGGGACCCTCTCACAGACTATGTTGCAGATGATATTCAGCCTGTAGATGGAGGGTCTGACTGTGAGGGACCCTCTCACAGTCTATGTTGCAGATGATATTCAGTCTGTAGATGGAGGGTCTGACTGTCTGGACTGTCTCACAGACTATGTTGCAGATGATATTCTGTCTGTAGATGGAGGGTCTGACTGTGAGGGACCTTCTCACAGACTATGTTGGATATGATATTCTGTCTGTAGATGGAGGATCTGACTGTGAGGGACGCTCTCACAGACTATGATGGAGATGATATTCTGTCTGTAGATGGTGGGTCTGACTGTGAGGGACCCTCTCACAGACTATGTTGGAGATGATATTCTGTCTGTAGATGGAGGGTCTGACTGTGAGAGACCCTCTCACAGACTATGTTGCAGATGATATTCAGTCGGTAGATGGAGGGTCTGACTGTGTGGACCCTCTCACAGACTATGTTGCAGATGATATTCAGTCTGTAGATGGAGGGTCTGACTGTGTGGACCCTCTCAGACTACGTTGGAAATGATATTCAGTCTGTAGATGGAGGGTCTGTCTGTGTGGACCCTCTCACAGACTATGTTGCAGATGATATTCAGTCTGTAGATGGAGGGTCTGACTGGGTGTACCCTCTCAGACTATGTTGGAGATGATATTCTGTCTGTAGATGTAGGGTCTGACTCTGAGGGACTCTCTCACAGTCTATGTTGGAGATGATATTCCGTCTGTAGATGGAGGGTCTGACTGTGAGGGACCCTCTCACAGACTATGTTGCAGATGATATTCAGTCTGTAGATGGATGGTCTGACTGTGTGGACTGTCTCACAGACAATGTTGCAGATGATATTCTGACTGTAGATGGAGAGTCTGACTGTGAGGGACCCTCTCACACACTATGTTGCAGATGATATTCAGCCTGTAGATGGAGGGTCTGACTGTGAGAGACCCTCTCACAGACTATGTTGCAGATGATATTCTGTCTGTAGATGGAGGGTCTGACTGTGAGGGACCCTCTCACAGACTAAGTTGGAGATGATATTCTGTCTGTAGATGGAGGGTCTGACTGTATGTACCCTCTCAGACTATGTTGGAGATGATATTCAGTCTGTAGATGGAGGGTCAGAGTGTGTGGACCCTCTCACAGACTAATTTGCAGATGATATTCAGTCTGTAGATGGAGGGTCTGACTGTGTGGACCCTCTCAGACTATGTTGGAGATGATATTCTGTCTGTAGATGGAGGGTCTGACTGTGAGGGACCGTCTCACAGACTATGTTGGAGATGATATTTTGACTGTAGATGGAGGCTCTGACTGTGAGGGACCCTCTCACAGACTATGTTGCAGATGCTATTCAGTCTGTAGATGGAGGGTCTGACTGTGAGGGACCCTCTCACAGACTATGTTGCAGATGATATTCAGTCTGTAGATGGAGGGTCTGACTGTGTGGACTGTCTCACAGACTATGTTGCAGATGATATACTGTCTGTAGATGGAGGGTCTGACTGTGAGGGACCCTCTCACAGACTATGTTGCAGATGATATTCAGTCTGCAGATGGAGGGTCTGACTGTGAGGGACCCTCGCACAGACTATGTTGCAGATGATATTCAGTCTGTAGATGGAGGGTCCGACTGTGTGGACTGTCTCACAGACTAGGTTGCAGATGATATTCTGTCTGTAGATGGAGGGTCTGACTGTGAGGGACCCTCTCACAGACTATGTTGCAGATGATATTCAGTCTGCAGATGCAGGGTCTGACTGTGAGGGACCCTCTCACAGACTATGTTGCAGATGATATTCAGTCTGTAGATGGAGGGTCTGACTGTGTGGACTGTCTCACAGACTATGTTGCAGATGATATTCTGTCTGTAGATGGAGGGTCTGACTGTGAGGGACCCTCTCACAGACTATGTTGGAGATGATATTCAGTCTGTAGATGGAAGGTCTGACTGTGAGGGACGCTCTCACAGACTATGTTGGAGATGATATTCTCTCTGTAGTTGGAGGGTCTGACTGTGAGGGACCCTCTCACAGAGTATGTTGGAGATGATATTTTGTCTGTAGATGGAGGGTCTGACTGTGAGGGACTCTCTCACAGACTATGATGTAGATGATATTTTGTCTGTAGACGGCGGGTCTGACTGATGGGACCCTCTCACAGATTATGTTGGAGATGATATTCCGTCTGTAGATGGAGGTTCTGACTGTGACGGACCCTCTCACAAACTATGTTGTAGATTATATTCCGTCTGTAGATGGAGGGACTGGCTGTGAGGGACACTCTCACAGACTATGTTGGAGATGATATTCTGTCTGTAGATGGAGGGTCTGACTGTGAGGGACCCTCTCACAGACTATGTTGCAGATGATATTCAGTCTGTAGATGGAGGGTCTGACTGTGTGGACCCTCTCACAGACTATGTTGCAAATGATATTCTGTCTGTACATGGAGGGTCTGACTGTGTGTACCCTCTCACAGAATATGTTGCAGATGATATTCAGTCTGTAGATGGAGGGTCTGACTGTGTGGACCCTCTCAGACTATGTTGGAGATGATATTCAGTCTGTAGATGGAGGGTCTGACTGTGAGGGACCCTCTCACAGACTATGTTGGAGATGATATTCTGTCTGTAGATGGAACGTCTGACTGTGAGGGACTCTCTCACAGACTATGATGGAGATGATATTCTATCTGTAGATGGACGATCTGACTGTGAGGGACTCTCTCACAGACTATGATGGAGATGATATTTTGTCTGTAGATGGAGGGTCTGACTGTGAGGGACCCTCTCACAGACTATGTTGCAGATGATATTCAGTCTGTAGATGGATGGTCTGACTGTGTGGACTGTCTCACAGACAATGTTGCAGATGATATTCTGACTGTAGATGGAGAGTCTGACTGTGAGGGACCCTCTCACAGACTATGTTGCAGATGATATTCAGCCTGTAGATGGAGGGTCTGACTGTGAGGGACCCTCTCACAGTCTATGTTGCAGATGATATTCAGTCTGTAGATGGAGGGTCTGACTGTCTGGACTGTCTCACAGACTATGTTGCAGATGATATTCTGTCTGTAGATGGAGGGTCTGACTGTGAGGGACCCTCTCACAGACTATGTTGGATATGATATTCTGTCTGTAGATGGAGGATCTGACTGTGAGGGACGCTCTCACAGACTATGTTGGAGATGATATTCTGTCTGTAGATGGTGGGTCTGACTGTGAGGGACCCTCTCACAGACTATGTTGGAGATGATATTCTGTCTGTAGATGGAGGGTCTGACTGTGTGGACCCTCTCACAGACAAATTTGCAGATGATATTCAGTCTGTAGATGGAGGGTCTGACTGTGTGGACCCTCTCAGACTATGTTGGAGATGATATTCTGTCTGTAGATGGAGGGTCTGACTGTGAGGGACCGTCTCACAGACTATGTTGGAGATGATATTTTGACTGTAGATGGAGGCTCTGACTGTGAGGGACCCTCTCACAGACTATGTTGCAGATGCTATTCAGTCTGTAGATGGAGGGTCTGACTGTGAGGGACCCTCTCACAGACTATGTTGGAGATGATATTCAGTCTGTAGATGGAAGGTCTGACTGTGAGGGACGCTCTCACAGACTATGTTGGAGATGATATTCTCTCTGTAGTTGGAGGGTCTGACTGTGAGGGACCCTCTCACAGAGTATGTTGGAGATGATATTTTGTCTGTAGATGGAGGGTCTGACTGTGAGGGACTCTCTCACAGACTATGATGTAGATGATATTTTGTCTGTAGACGGCGGGTCTGACTGATGGGACCCTCTCACAGATTATGTTGGAGATGATATTCCGTCTGTAGATGGAGGTTCTGACTGTGACGGACCCTCTCACAAACTATGTTGTAGATTATATTCCGTCTGTAGATGGAGGGACTGGCTGTGAGGGACACTCTCACAGACTATGTTGGAGATGATATTCTGTCTGTAGATGGAGGGTCTGACTGTGAGGGACCCTCTCACAGACTATGTTGCAGATGATATTCAGTCTGTAGATGGAGGGTCTGACTGTGTGGACCCTCTCACAGACTATGTTGCAAATGATATTCTGTCTGTACATGGAGGGTCTGACTGTGTGTACCCTCTCACAGAATATGTTGCAGATGATATTCAGTCTGTAGATGGAGGGTCTGACTGTGTGGACCCTCTCAGACTATGTTGGAGATGATATTCAGTCTGTAGATGGAGGGTCTGACTGTGAGGGACCCTCTCACAGACTATGTTGGAGATGATATTCTGTCTGTAGATGGAACGTCTGACTGTGAGGGACTCTCTCACAGACTATGATGGAGATGATATTCTATCTGTAGATGGACGATCTGACTGTGAGGGACTCTCTCACAGACTATGATGGAGATGATATTTTGTCTGTAGATGGAGGGTCTGACTGTGAGGGACCCTCTCACAGACTATGTTGCAGATGATATTCAGTCTGTAGATGGATGGTCTGACTGTGTGGACTGTCTCACAGACAATGTTGCAGATGATATTCTGACTGTAGATGGAGAGTCTGACTGTGAGGGACCCTCTCACAGACTATGTTGCAGATGATATTCAGCCTGTAGATGGAGGGTCTGACTGTGAGGGACCCTCTCACAGTCTATGTTGCAGATGATATTCAGTCTGTAGATGGAGGGTCTGACTGTCTGGACTGTCTCACAGACTATGTTGCAGATGATATTCTGTCTGTAGATGGAGGGTCTGACTGTGAGGGACCCTCTCACAGACTATGTTGGATATGATATTCTGTCTGTAGATGGAGGATCTGACTGTGAGGGACGCTCTCACAGACTATGTTGGAGATGATATTCTGTCTGTAGATGGTGGGTCTGACTGTGAGGGACCCTCTCACAGACTATGTTGGAGATGATATTCTGTCTGTAGATGGAGGGTCTGACTGTGTGGACCCTCTCACAGACAAATTTGCAGATGATATTCAGTCTGTAGATGGAGGGTCTGACTGTGTGGACCCTCTCAGACTATGTTGGAGATGATATTCTGTCTGTAGATGGAGGGTCTGACTGTGAGGGACCGTCTCACAGACTATGTTGGAGATGATATTTTGACTGTAGATGGAGGCTCTGACTGTGAGGGACCCTCTCACAGACTATGTTGCAGATGCTATTCAGTCTGTAGATGGAGGGTCTGACTGTGAGGGACCCTCTCACAGACTATGTTGCAGATGATATTCAGTCTGTAGATGGAGGGTCTGACTGTGTGGACTGTCTCACAGACTATGTTGCAGATGATATACTGTCTGTAGATGGAGGGTCTGACTGTGAGGGACCCTCTCACAGACTATGTTGCAGATGATATTCAGTCTGCAGATGGAGGGTCTGACTGTGAGGGACCCTCGCACAGACTATGTTGCAGATGATATTCAGTCTGTAGATGGAGGGTCCGACTGTGTGGACTGTCTCACAGACTATGTTGCAGATGATATTCTGTCTGTAGATGGAGGGTCTGACTGTCAGGGACCCTCTCACAGACTATGTTGCAGATGATATTCAGTCTGCAGATGCAGGGTCTGACTGTGAGGGACCCTCTCACAGACTATGTTGCAGATGATATTCAGTCTGTAGATGGAGGGTCTGACTGTGTGGACTGTCTCACAGACTATGTTGCAGATGATATTCTGTCTGTAGATGGAGGGTCTGACTGTGAGGGACCCTCTCACAGACTATGTTGGAGATGATATTCAGTCTGTAGATGGAAGGTCTGACTGTGAGGGACGCTCTCACAGACTATGTTGGAGATGATATTCTCTCTGTAGTTGGAGGGTCTGACTGTGAGGGACCCTCTCACAGAGTATGTTGGAGATGATATTTTGTCTGTAGATGGAGGGTCTGACTGTGAGGGACTCTCTCACAGACTATGATGGAGATGATATTTTGTCTGTAGACGGCGGGTCTGACTGATGGGACCCTCTCACAGATTATGTTGGAGATGATATTCCGTCTGTAGATGGAGGTTCTGACTGTGACGGACCCTCTCACAAACTATGTTGTAGATTATATTCCGTCTGTAGATGGAGGGACTGGCTGTGTGGGACACTCTCACAGACTATGTTGGAGATGATATTCTGTCTGTAGATGGAGGGTCTGACTGTGAGGGACCCTCTCACAGACTATGTTGCAGATGATATTCAGTCTGTAGATGGAGGGTCTGACTGTGTGGACCCTCTCACAGACTATGTTGCAAATGATATTCTGTCTGTACATGGAGGGTCTGACTGTGTGTACCCTCTCACAGAATATGTTGCAGATGATATTCAGTCTGTAGATGGAGGGTCTGACTGTGTGGACCCTCTCAGACTATGTTGGAGATGATATTCAGTCTGTAGATGGAGGGTCTGACTGTGAGGGACCCTCTCACAGACTATGTTGGAGATGATATTCTGTCTGTAGATGGAACGTCTGACTGTGAGGGACTCTCTCACAGACTATGATGGAGATGATATTCTATCTGTAGATGGACGATCTGACTGTGAGGGACTCTCTCACAGACTATGATGGAGATGATATTTTGTCTGTAGATGGAGGGTCTGACTGTGAGGGACCCTCTCACAGACTATGTTGCAGATGATATTCAGTCTGTAGATGGATGGTCTGACTGTGTGGACTGTCTCACAGACAATGTTGCAGATGATATTCTGACTGCAGATGGAGAGTCTGACTGTGAGGGACCCTCTCACAGACTATGTTGCAGATGATATTCAGCCTGTAGATGGAGGGTCTGACTGTGAGGGACCCTCTCACAGTCTATGTTGCAGATGATATTCAGTCTGTAGATGGAGGGTCTGACTGTCTGGACTGTCTCACAGACTATGTTGCAGATGATATTCTGTCTGTAGATGGAGGGTCTGACTGTGAGGGACCCTCTCACAGACTATGTTGGATATGATATTCTGTCTGTAGATGGAGGATCTGACTGTGAGGGACGCTCTCACAGACTATGTTGGAGATGATATTCTGTCTGTAGATGGTGGGTCTGTCTGTGAGGGACCCTCTCACAGACTATGTTGGAGATGATATTCTGTCTGTAGATGGAGGGTCTGACTGTGTGGACCCTCTCACAGACTAATTTGCAGATGATATTCAGTCTGTAGATGGAGGGTCTGACTGTGTGGACCCTCTCAGACTATGTTGGAGATGATATTCTGTCTGTAGATGGAGGGTCTGACTGTGAGGGACCGTCTCACAGACTATGTTGGAGATGATATTTTGACTGTAGATGGAGGCTCTGACTGTGAGGGACCCTCTCACAGACTATGTTGCAGATGCTATTCAGTCTGTAGATGGAGGGTCTGACTGTGAGGGACCCTCTCACAGACTATGTTGCAGATGATATTCAGTCTGCAGATGGAGGGTCTGACTGTGTGGACTGTCTCACAGACTATGTTGCAGATGATATACTGTCTGTAGATGGAGGGTCTGACTGTGAGGGACCCTCTCACAGACTATGTTGCAGATGATATTCAGTCTGCAGATGGAGGGTCTGACTGTGAGGGTCCCTCGCACAGACTATGTTGCAGATGATATTCAGTCTGTAGATGGAGGGTCCGACTGTGTGGACTGTCTCACAGACTATGTTGCAGATGATATTCTGTCTGTAGATGGAGGGTCTGACTGTCAGGGACCCTCTCACAGACTATGTTGCAGATGATATTCAGTCTGCAGATGCAGGGTCTGACTGTGAGGGACCCTCTCACAGACTATGTTGCAGATGATATTCAGTCCGTAGATGGAGGGTCTGACTGTGTGGACTGTCTCACAGACTATGTTGCAGATGATATTCTGTCTGTAGATGGAGGGTCTGACTGTGAGGGACCCTCTCACAGACTATGTTGGAGATGATGTTCAGTCTGTAGATGGAAGGTCTGACTGTGAGGGACGCTCTCACAGACTATGTTGGAGATGATATTCTCTCTGTAGTTGGAGGGTCTGACTGTGAGGGACCCTCTCACAGAGTATGTTGGAGATGATATTCAGTCTGTAGATGGAGGGTCTGACTGTGTGGACCCTCTCAGACTATGTTGGAGATGATATTCTGTCTGTAGATGGAGGGTCTGACTGTGAGGGACCGTCTCACAGACTATGTTGGAGATGATATTTTGACTGTAGATGGAGGCTCTGACTGTGAGGGACCCTCTCACAGACTATGTTGCAGATGCTATTCAGTCTGTAGATGGAGGGTCTGACTGTGAGGGACCCTCTCACAGACTATGTTCCAGATGATATTCAGTCTGTAGATGGAGGGTCTGACTGTGTGGATTGTCTCACAGACTATGTTGCAGATGATATACTGTCTGTAGATGGAGGGTCTGACTGTGAGGGACCCTCTCACAGACTATGTTGCAGATGATATTCAGTCTGCAGATGGAGGGTCTGACTGTGAGGGACCCTCGCACAGACTATGTTGCAGATGATATTCAGTCTGTAGATGGAGGGTCCGACTGTGTGGACTGTCTCACAGACTATGTTGCAGATGATATTCTGTCTGTAGATGGAGGGTCTGACTGTCAGGGACCCTCTCACAGACTATGTTGCAGATGATATTCAGTCTGCAGATGCAGGGTCTGACTGTGAGGGACCCTCTCACAGACTATGTTGCAGATGATATTCAGTCCGTAGATGGAGGGTCTGACTGTGTGGACTGTCTCACAGACTATGTTGCAGATGATATTCTGTCTGTAGATGGAGGGTCTGACTGTGAGGGACCCTCTCACAGACTATGTTGGAGATGATATTCAGTCTGTAGATGGATGGTCTGACTGTGTGGACTGTCTCACAGACAATGTTGCAGATGATATTCTGTCTGTAGATGGTGGGTCTGACTGTGAGGGACCCTCTCACAGACTATGTTGGAGATGATATTCTGTCTGTAGATGGAGGGTCTGACTGTGAGAGACCCTCTCACAGACTATGTTGCAGATGATATTCAGTCGGTAGATGGAGGGTCTGACTGTGTGGACCCTCTCACAGACTATGTTGCAGATGATATTCAGTCTGTAGATGGAGGGTCTGACTGTGTGGACCCTCTCAGACTACGTTGGAAATGATATTCAGTCTGTAGATGGAGGGTCTGTCTGTGTGGACCCTCTCACAGACTATGTTGCAGATGATATTCAGTCTGTAGATGGAGGGTCTGACTGGGTGTACCCTCTCAGACTATGTTGGAGATGATATTCTGTCTGTAGATGTAGGGTCTGACTCTGAGGGACTCTCTCACAGACTATGATGGAGATGATATTCTGTCTGTAGATGGAGGGTCTGACTGTGAGGGACCCTCTCACAGACTATGTTGCAGATGATATTCAGTCTGTAGATGGAGGGTCTGACTGTGTGGACCCTCTCAGACTATGTTGGAGATGATATTCAGTCTGTAGATGGAGGGTCTGACTGTGAGGGACCCTCTCACAGACTATGTTGGAGATGATATTCTGTCTGTAGATGGAACGTCTGACTGTGAGGGACTCTCTCACAGACTATGATGGAGATGATATTCTATCTGTAGATGGACGATCTGACTGTGAGGGACTCTCTCACAGACTATGATGGAGATGATATTTTGTCTGTAGATGGAGGGTCTGACTGTGAGGGACCCTCTCACAGACTATGTTGCAGATGATATTCAGTCTGTAGATGGATGGTCTGACTGTGTGGACTGTCTCACAGACAATGTTGCAGATGATATTCTGACTGTAGATGGAGAGTCTGACTGTGAGGGACCCTCTCACAGACTATGTTGCAGATGATATTCAGCCTGTAGATGGAGGGTCTGACTGTGAGGGACCCTCTCACAGTCTATGTTGCAGATGATATTCAGTCTGTAGATGGAGGGTCTGACTGTCTGGACTGTCTCACAGACTATGTTGCAGATGATATTCTGTCTGTAGATGGAGGGTCTGACTGTGATGGACCCTCTCACAGACTATGTTGGATATGATATTCTGTCTGTAGATGGAGGATCTGACTGTGAGGGACGCTCTCACAGACTATGTTGGAGATGATATTCTGTCTGTAGATGGTGGGTCTGACTGTGAGGGACCCTCTCACAGACTATGTTGGAGATGATATTCTGTCTGTAGATGGAGGGTCTGACTGTGAGAGACCCTCTCACAGACTATGTTGCAGATGATATTCAGTCGGTAGATGGAGGGTCTGACTGTGTGGACCCTCTCACAGACTATGTTGCAGATGATATTCAGTCTGTAGATGGAGGGTCTGACTGTGTGGACCCTCTCAGACTACGTTGGAAATGATATTCAGTCTGTAGATGGAGGGTCTGTCTGTGTGGACCCTCTCACAGACTATGTTGCAGATGATATTCAGTCTGTAGATGGAGGGTCTGACTGGGTGTACCCTCTCAGACTATGTTGGAGATGATATTCTGTCTGTAGATGTAGGGTCTGACTCTGAGGGACTCTCTCACAGACTATGATGGAGATGATATTCTGTCTGTAGATGGAGGGTCTGACTGTGAGGGACCCTCTCACAGACTATGTTGCAGATGATATTCAGTCTGTAGATGGAGGGTCTGACTGTGTGGACCCTCTCAGACTATGTTGGAGATGATATTCAGTCTGTAGATGGAGGGTCTGACTGTGAGGGACCCTCTCACAGACTATGTTGGAGATGATATTCTGTCTGTAGATGGAACGTCTGACTGTGAGGGACTCTCTCACAGACTATGATGGAGATGATATTCTATCTGTAGATGGACGATCTGACTGTGAGGGACTCTCTCACAGACTATGATGGAGATGATATTTTGTCTGTAGATGGAGGGTCTGACTGTGAGGGACCCTCTCACAGACTATGTTGCAGATGATATTCAGTCTGTAGATGGATGGTCTGACTGTGTGGACTGTCTCACAGACAATGTTGCAGATGATATTCTGACTGTAGATGGAGAGTCTGACTGTGAGGGACCCTCTCACAGACTATGTTGCAGATGATATTCAGCCTGTAGATGGAGGGTCTGACTGTGAGGGACCCTCTCACAGTCTATGTTGCAGATGATATTCAGTCTGTAGATGGAGGGTCTGACTGTCTGGACTGTCTCACAGACTATGTTGCAGATGATATTCTGTCTGTAGATGGAGGGTCTGACTGTGAGGGACCCTCTCATAGACCATGTTGGAGATGATATTCTGTCTGTAGATGGAGGGTCTGACTGTGAGAGACCCTCTCACAGACTATGTTGCAGATGATATTCAGTCGGTAGATGGAGGGTCTGTCTGTGTGGACCCTCTCACAGACTATGTTGCAGATGATATTCAGTCTGTAGATGGAGGGTCTGACTGTGTGGACTGTCTCACAGACTATGTTGCAGATGATATACTGTCTGTAGATGGAGGGTCTGACTGTGAGGGACCCTCTCACAGACTATGTTGCAGATGATATTCAGTCTGCAGATGGAGGGTCTGACTGTGAGGGACCCTCGCACAGACAATGTTGCAGATGATATTCAGTCTGTAGATGGAGGGTCTGACTGTGTGGACTGTCTCACAGACTATGTTGCAGATGATATTCTGTCTATGGATGCAGGGTCTGACTGAGAGGGACCTTCTCACAGACTATGTTGGAGATGATATTCAGTCTGTAGATGGAGGGTCTGACTGTGAGGGACCCTCTCCCAGACTATGTTGGAGATGATATTTTGTCTGTAGATGGAGGGTCTGACTGTGAGGGACTCACTCAGAGACTATGATGGCGATGATATTTTGTCTGTAGATGGAGGGTCTGACTGTGAGGGACCCTCTCACAGACTATATTGGAGATGATATTCCGTCTGTTAATGGAGGGTCTGACTGTGTGGACCCTCTCACAGACTATGTTGGAGATGATATTCTGTCTGTAGATGGTGGGTCTGACTGTGAGGGACCCTCTCACAGACTATGTTGGAGATGATGTTCTGTCTGTAGATGGAGGGTCTGACTGTGAGAGACCCTCTCACAGACTATGTTGCAGATGATATTCGGTCTGTAGATGGAGGGTCTGACTGTGTGGACACTCTCACAGACTATGTTGCAGATGATATTCAGTCTGTAGATGGAGGGTCTGACTGTGTGGACCCTCTCACAGACTATGTTGCAGATGATATTCAGTCTGTAGATGGAGGGTCTGACTGTGTGGACCCTCTCAGACTATGTTGGAGATGATATTCAGTCTGTAGATGGAGGGTCTGACTGTCTGGACTGTCTCACAGACTATGTTGCAGATGATATTCTGTCTGTAGATGGAGGGTCTGACTGTGAGGGACCCTCTCACAGACTATGTTGGATATGATATTCTGTCTGTAGATGGAGGATCTGACTGTGAAGGACGCTCTCACAGACTATGTTGGAGATGATATTCTGTCTGTAGATGGTGGGTCTGACTGTGAGGGACCCTCTCACAGACTATGTTGGAGATGATATTCTGTCTGTAGATGGAGGGTCTGACTGTGAGAGACCCTCTCACAGACTATGTTGCAGATGATATTCAGTCGGTAGATGGAGGGTCTGACTGTGTGGACCCTCTCACAGACTATGTTGCAGATGATATTCAGTCTGTAGATGGAGGGTCTGACTGTGTGGACCCTCTCAGACTACGTGGGAAATGATATTCTGTCTGTAGATGGAGGGTCTGTCTGTGTGGACCCTCTCACAGACTATGTTGCAGATGATATTCAGTCTGTAGATGGAGGGTCTGACTGGGTGTACCCTCTCAGACTATGTTGGAGATGATATTCTGTCTGTAGATGTAGGGTCTGACTCTGAGGGACTCTCTCACAGACTATGATGGAGATGATATTCTGTCTGTAGATGGAGGGTCTGACTGTGAGGGACCCTCTCACAGACTATGTTGCAGATGATATTCAGTCTGTAGATGGAGGGTCTGACTGTGTGGACCCTCTCAGACTATGTTGGAGATGATATTCAGTCTGTAGATGGAGGGTCTGACTGTGAGGGACCCTCTCACAGACTATGTTGGAGATGATATTCTGTCTGTAGATGGAACGTCTGACTGTGAGGGACTCTCTCACAGACTATGATGGAGATGATATTCTATCGGTAGATGGACGATCTGACTGTGAGGGACTCTCTCACAGACTATGATGGAGATGATATTTTGTCTGTAGATGGAGGGTCTGACTGTGAGGGACCCTCTCACAGACTATGTTGCAGATGATATTCAGTCTGTAGATGGATGGTCTGACTGTGTGGACTGTCTCACAGACAATGTTGCAGATGATATTCTGACTGTAGATGGAGAGTCTGACTGTGAGGGACCCTCTCACAGACTATGTTGCAGATGATATTCAGCCTGTAGATGGAGGGTCTGACTGTGAGGGACCCTCTCACAGTCTATGTTGCAGATGATATTCAGTCTGTAGATGGAGGGTCTGACTGTCTGGACTGTCTCACAGACTATGTTGCAGATGATATTCTGTCTGTAGATGGAGGGTCTGACTGTGAGGGACCCTCTCACAGACCATGTTGGAGATGATATTCTGTCTGTAGATGGAGGGTCTGACTGTGAGAGACCCTCTCACAGACTATGTTGCAGATGATATTCAGTCGGTAGATGGAGGGTCTGTCTGTGTGGACCCTCTCACAGACTATGTTGCAGATGATATTCAGTCTGTAGATGGAGGGTCTGACTGTGTGGACTGTCTCACAGACTATGTTGCAGATGATATACTGTCTGTAGATGGAGGGTCTGACTGTGAGGGACCCTCTCACAGACTATGTTGCAGATGATATTCAGTCTGCAGATGGAGGGTCTGACTGTGAGGGACCCTCGCACAGACAATGTTGCAGATGATATTCAGTCTGTAGATGGAGGGTCTGACTGTGTGGACTGTCTCACAGACTATGTTGCAGATGATATTCTGTCTATGGATGCAGGGTCTGACTGAGAGGGACCTTCTCACAGACTATGTTGGAGATGATATTCAGTCTGTAGATGGAGGGTCTGACTGTGAGGGACCCTCTCCCAGACTATGTTGGAGATGATATTCTGTCTGTAGATGGAGGGTCTGACTGTGAGGGACCCTCTCACAGAGTATGTTGGAGATGATATTTTGTCTGTAGATGGAGGGTCTGACTGTGAGGGACTCACTCAGAGACTATGATGGCGATGATATTTTGTCTGTAGATGGAGGGTCTGACTGTGAGGGACCCTCTCACAGACTATATTGGAGATGATATTCCGTCTGTTAATGGAGGGTCTGACTGTGTGGACCCTCTCACAGACTATGTTGGAGATGATATTCTGTCTGTAGATGGTGGGTCTGACTGTGAGGGACCCTCTCACAGACTATGTTGGAGATGATGTTCTGTCTGTAGATGGAGGGTCTGACTGTGAGAGACCCTCACACAGACTATGTTGCAGATGATATTCGGTCTGTAGATGGAGGGTCTGACTGTGTGGACACTCTCACAGACTATGTTGCAGATGATATTCAGTCTGTAGATGGAGGGTCTGACTGTGTGGACCCTCTCACAGACTATGTTGCAGATGATATTCAGTCTGTAGATGGAGGGTCTGACTGTGAGGGACCCTCTCACAAACTATGTTGCAGATGATATTCAGTCTGTAGATGGAGGGTCTGACTGTGTGGACTGTCTCACAGACTATGTTGCAGATGATATTCTGTCTGTGGATGGAGGGTCTGACTGTGAGGGACCCTCTCACGGACTATGTTGGAGATGATATTCAGTCTGTATATGTAGGGTCTGACTGTGAGGGACCCACTCAGACTATGTTGGAGATGATATTTTGTCTGTAGAAGGAGGGTCTGACTGTGAGGGACCCTCTCACAGACTATGTTGGAGATGATATTCCGTCTGTAGATGTAGGGTCCGACTGTGTGGACCCTCTCACAGACTATGTTGGAGATGATATTCTGTCTGTAGATGGTGGGTCTGACTGTGAGGGATCCTCTCACAGACTATGTTGGAGATGATATTCGGTCTGTAGATGGAGTGTCTGACTGTGAGGGACCCTCTCACAGACTACGTTGGAGATGATATTCAGTCTGTAGATGGAGGGTCTTACTGTGAGGGACCGTCTCACAGACTATGTTGGTGATGATATTTTGACTGTAGATGGAGGGTCTGAATGTGAGGGACCCTCTCACAGACTATGTTGCAGATGCTATTCAGTCTGTAGATGGAGGGTCTGACTGTGAGGGACCCTCTCACAGACTATGTTGCAGATGATATTCAGTCTGTAGATGGAGGGTCTGACTGTGTGGACTATCTCACAGACTATGTTGCAGATGATATTCTGTCTGTAGATGGAGGGTCTGACTGTGAGGGACCCTCTCACAGACTATGTTGCAGATGATATTCAGTCTGCAGATGGAGGGTCTGACTGTGAGGGACCCTCTCACAGACTATGTTGCAGATAATATTCAGTCTGTAGATGGAGGGTCTGACTTTGTGGACTGTCTCACAGACTATGTTGCAGATGATATCCTGTCTGTAGATGGACGGTCCGACTGTGATGGACCTTCTCACAGACTATGTTGGAGATGATATTCAGTCTGTAGATGGAGGGTCTGACTGTGAGGGACCCTCTCACAGACTATGTTGATGATATTCTGTCTGTAGATGGAGGGTCTGACTGTATGTACCCTCTCAGACTATGTTGGAGATGATATTCAGTCTGTAGATGGAGGGTCTGACTGTGTGGACCCTCTCACAGACTATGTTGCAGATGGTATTCAGTCTGTAGATGGAGGGTCTGACTGTGTGGTCCCTCTCAGACTATGTTGGAGATGATATTCTGTCTGTAGATGGAGTGTCTGACTGTGAGGGTCCCTCTCACAGACTATGTTGGACATGATATTTTGTCTGTAGATGGAGGGTCTGACTGTGAGGGACCCTCTCACAGACTATGTTGTAGATGATATTCTGTCTGTAGATGGAGTGTCTGACTGTGAGGGACCCTTTCACTGACTATGTTGGAGATGATATTCAGTCTGTAGATGGAGGGTCTGACTGTGAGGGACCGTCTCACAGACTAGGATGGAGATGATATTTTGTCTGTAGATGGAGGGTCTGACTGTGTGGGACCCTCTCACAGACTATGTTGGAGATGATATTTTGTCTGTAGATGGAGGGTCTGACTGTGAGGGACCCTCTCACAGAGTATGTTGGAGATGATATTTTGTCTGTAGATGGAGGGTCTGACTGTGAGGGACTCACTCAGAGACTATGATGGCGATGATATTTTGTCTGTAGATGGAGGGTCTGACTGTGAGGGACCCTCTCACAGACTATATTGGAGATGATATTCCATCTGTTAATGGAGGGTCTGACTGTGTGGACCCTCTCACAGACTATGTTGGAGATGATATTCTGTCTGTAGATGGTGGGTCTGACTGTGAGGGACCCTCTCACAGACTATGTTGGAGATGATGTTCTGTCTGTAGATGGAGGGTCTGACTGTGAGAGACCCTCTCACAGACTATGTTGCAGATGATATTCGGTCTGTAGATGGAGGGTCTGACTGTGTGGACACTCTCACAGACTATGTTGCAGATGATATTCAGTCTGTAGATGGAGGCTCTGACTCTGTGGACCCTCTCACAGACTATGTTGCAGATGATATTCAGTCTGTACATGGAGGGTCTGACTGTGTGGACCCTCTCACAGACTATGTTGCAGATGATATTCAGTCTGTAGATGAAGGGTCTGTCTGTGTGGACGCTCTCAGACTATGTTGGAGATGATATTCAGTCTGTAGATGGAGGGTCTGACTGTGTGGACCCTCTCACAGACTATGTTGCAGATGATATTCAGTCTGTAGATGTAGGGTCTGACTGTGTGGACCCTCTCAGACGATGTTGGAGATGATATTCTGTCTGTAGATGTAGGGTCAGACTCTGAGGGACTCTCTCACACACTATGATGGAGATGATATTTTGTCTGTAGATGGAGGGTCTGACTGTGAGGGACCCTCTCACAGACTATGTTGGAGATCATATTCAGTCTGTAGATAGAGGGTCTGACTTTGTGGACCCTCTCACAGACTATGTTGGAGATGATATTCAGTCTGTAGATGGAGGGTCTGACTTCGTGGACCCTCTCTCAGACTGTTGGAGATGATATTCTGTCTGTTGATGGATGTTCTGACTCTGAGGGACCCTCTCACAGACTATGATGGAGATGATATTTGGTCTGTAGATGGAGGGTCTGACTGTGAGGGACCCTCTCACAGACTATGTTGCAGATGATATTCAGTCTGTAGATGGAGGGTCTGACTGTGTGGACTGTCTCACAGACTATGTTGCAGATGATATTCTGACTGTAGATGGAGAGTCTGACTGTGAGGGACCCTCTCACAGTCTATGTTGCAGATGATATTCAGTCTGTAGATGGAGGGTCTGACTGTGAGGGACCCTCTCACAGACTATGTTGCAGATGATATTCAGTCTGTAGATGGAGGGTCTGACTGTGTGGACTGTCTCACAGACTATGTTACAGATGATATTCTCTCTGTAGATGGAGGGTCTGACTGTGAGGGACCCTCTCACAGACTATGTTGGAGATGATATTCAGTTTGTAGATGGAGGGTCTGACTGTGAGGGACCCTCTCACAGAGTATGTTGGAGATGATATTTTGTCTGTAGATGGAGGGTCTGACTGTGAGGGACCCTCTCACAGTCTATGTTGGAGATGATATTCCGTCTGTAGATGGAGGGTCTGACTGTGTGGACCCTCTCACAGACTATGTTGGAGATGATATTCTGTCTGTAGATGGTGGTTCTGACTGTGAGGGACCCTCTCACAGACTAAGTTGGAGATGATCTTCTGTCTGAAGATGGAGGGTCTGACTGTGAGGGACCCTCTCACAGACTATGTTGCAGATAATATTCTGTCTGAAGTTGGAGGGTCTGACTGTGAGGGACCCTCTCACAGACTATGTTGGATATGATATTTCGTCTGTAGATGGAGGGTCTGACTGTGAGGGACTCACTCACAGACTATGATGGAGATGATATTTTGTCTGTAGATGGAGGGTCTGACTGTGAGGGACCCTCTCACAGACTATATTGGAGATGATATTCCGTCTGTTAATGGAGTGTCTGACTGTGTGGACCCTCTCATTGACTATGTTGGAGATGATATTCTGTCTGTAGATGGTGGGTCTGACTGTGAGGGACCCTCTCACAGACTATGTTGGAGATGATATTCTGTCTGTAGATGGAGGGTCTGACTGTGAGAGACCCTCTCACAGACCATGTTGCAGATGATATTCAGTCTGTAGATGGAGGGTCTGACAGTGTGGACCCTCTCACAGACTATGTTGCAGATGATATTCAGTCTGTAGATGGAGGGTCCGACTGTGTGAACCCTCTCACAGACTATGTTGCAAATGATATTCAAGTCTGTAGATGGAGGGTCTGACTGTGTGGTCCCTCTCAGACTATGTTGGAAATGATATTCAGTCTGTAGATGGAGGGTCTGACTGTGTGGACCCTCTCACAGACTATGTTGCAGATGATATTCAGTATGTAGATGGAGGGTCTGACTGTGTGGACCCTCTCAGACTATGTTGGAGATGATATTCTGTCTGTAGATGTAGGGTCTGTCTCTGAGGGACTCTCTGACAGACTATGATGGAGATGATATTTTGTCTGTAGATGGAGGGTCTGACTGTGAGGGACCCTCTCACAGACTATGTTGGAGATGATATTCAGTCTGTAGATGGAGGGTCTGACTTTGTGGACCCTCTCACAGACTATGTTGGAGATGATATTCAGTCTGTGGATGGAGGGTCTGACTGTGAGGGACCGTCTCACAGACTATGATGGAGATGATATTTTGTCTGTAGATGGAGGGTCCGACTGTGTGGACTGTCTCACAGACTATGTTGCAGATGATATTCTGTCTGTAGATGGAGGGTCTGACTGTGAGGGACCCTCTCACAGACTATGTTGCAGATGATATTCAGTCTGCAGATGCAGGGTCTGACTGTGAGGGACCCTCTCACAGACTATGTTGCAGATGATATTCAGTCTGTAGATGGAGGGTCTGACTGTGTGGACTGTCTCACAGACTATGTTGCAGATGATATTCTGTCTGTAGATGGAGTGTCTGACTGTGAGGGACCCTCTCACAGACTATGTTGGAGATGATATTCAGTCTGTAGATGGAAGGTCTGACTGTGAGGGACGCTCTCACAGACTATGTTGGAGATGATATTCTCTCTGTAGTTGGAGGGTCTGACTGTGAGGGACCCTCTCACAGAGTATGTTGGAGATGATATTTTGTCTGTAGATGGAGGGTCTGACTGTGAGGGACTCTCTCACAGACTATGATGGAGATGATATTTTGTCTGTAGACGGCGGGTCTGACTGATGGGACCCTCTCACAGATTATGTTGGAGATGATATTCCGTCTGTAGATGGAGGTTCTGACTGTGACGGACCCTCTCACAAACTATGTTGTAGATGATATTCCGTCTGTAGATTGAGGGACTGGCTGTGAGGGACACTCTCACAGACTATGTTGGAGATGATATTCTGTCTGTAGATGGAGGGTCTGACTGTGAGGGACCCTCTCACAGACTATGTTGCAGATGATATTCAGTCTGTAGATGGAGGGTCTGACTGTGTGGACCCTCTCACAGACTATGTTGCAAATGATATTCTGTCTGTACATGGAGGGTCTGACTGTGTGTACCCTCTCACAGAATATGTTGCAGATGATATTCAGTCTGTAGATGGAGGGTCTGACTGTGTGGACCCTCTCAGACTATGTTGGAGATGATATTCAGTCTGTAGATGGAGGGTCTGACTGTGAGGGACCCTCTCACAGACTATGTTGGAGATGATATTCTGTCTGTAGATGGAACGTCTGACTGTGAGGGACTCTCTCACAGACTATGATGGAGATGATATTCTATCTGTAGATGGACGATCTGACTGTGAGGGACTCTCTCACAGACTATGATGGAGATGATATTTTGTCTGTAGATGGAGGGTCTGACTGTGAGGGACCCTCTCACAGACTCTGTTGCAGATGATATTCAGTCTGTAGATGGATGGTCTGACTGTGTGGACTGTCTCACAGACAATGTTGCAGATGATATTCTGACTGTAGATGGAGAGTCTGACTGTGAGGGACCCTCTCACAGACTATGTTGCAGATGATATTCAGCCTGTAGATGGAGGGTCTGACTGTGAGGGACCCTCTCACAGTCTATGTTGCAGATGATATTCAGTCTGTAGATGGAGGGTCTGACTGTCTGGACTGTCTCACAGACTATGTTGCAGATGATATTCTGTCTGTAGATGGAGGGTCTGACTGTGAGGGACCTTCTCACAGACTATGTTGGATATGATATTCTGTCTGTAGATGGAGGATCTGACTGTGAGGGACGCTCTCACAGACTATGATGGAGATGATATTCTGTCTGTAGATGGTGGGTCTGACTGTGAGGGACCCTCTCACAGACTATGTTGGAGATGATATTCTGTCTGTAGATGGAGGGTCTGACTGTGAGAGACCCTCTCACAGACTATGTTGCAGATGATATTCAGTCGGTAGATGGAGGGTCTGACTGTGTGGACCCTCTCACAGACTATGTTGCAGATGATATTCAGTCTGTAGATGGAGGGTCTGACTGTGTGGACCCTCTCAGACTACGTTGGAAATGATATTCAGTCTGTAGATGGAGGGTCTGTCTGTGTGGACCCTCTCACAGACTATGTTGCAGATGATATTCAGTCTGTAGATGGAGGGTCTGACTGGGTGTACCCTCTCAGACTATGTTGGAGATGATATTCTGTCTGTAGATGTAGGGTCTGACTCTGAGGGACTCTCTCACAGTCTATGTTGGAGATGATATTCCGTCTGTAGATGGAGGGTCTGACTGTGTGGACCCTCTCACAGACTATGTTGGAGATGATATTCTGTCTGTAGATGGTGGGTCTGACTGTGAGGGACCCTCTCACAGACTAAGTTGGAGATGATCTTCTGTCTGAAGAATGAGGGTCTGACTGTGAGGGACCCTCTCACAGACTATGTTGCAGATAATATTCTGTCTGAAGTTGGAGGGTCTGACTGTGAGGGACCCTCTCACAGACTATGTTGGATATGATATTTCGTCTGTAGATGGAGGGTCTGACTGTGAGGGACTCACTCACAGACTATGATGGAGATGATATTTTGTCTGTAGATGGAGGGTCTGACTGTGAGGGACCCTCTCACAGACTATATTGGAGATGATATTCCGTCTGTTAATGGAGGGTCTGACTGTGTGGACCCTCTCATTGACTATGTTGGATATGATATTTCGTCTGTAGATGGAGGGTCTGACTGTGAGGGACTCACTCACAGACTATGATGGAGATGATATTTTGTCTGTAGATGGAGGGTCTGACTGTGAGGGACCCTCTCACAGACTATATTGGAGATGATATTCCGTCTGTTAATGGAGGGTCTGACTGTGTGGACCCTCTCATTGACTATGTTGGAGATGATATTCTGTCTGTAGATGGTGGGTCTGACTGCGAGGGACCCTCTCACAGACTATGTTGGAGATGATATTCTGTCTGTAGATGGAGAGTCTGACTGTGAGAGACCCTCTCACAGACTATGTTGCAGATGATATTCAGTCTGTAGATGGAGGGTCTGACTGTGTGGACCCTCTCACAGACTATGTTGCAGATGATATTCAGTCTGTAGATGGAGGGTCCGACTGTGTGAACCCTCTCACAGACTATGTTGGAGATGATATTCCGTCTGTAGATGGAGGGTCTGACTGTGACGGACCCTCTCACAAACTATGTTGGAGATTATATTCCGTCTGTAGATGGAGGGACTGACTGTCAGGGACTCTCTCACAGACTATGTTGGAGATGATATTTTGTCTGTAGATGGAGGGTCTGACTGTGAGGGACCCTCTCACCGACTATGTAGGAGATGATATTCAGTCTGTAGAAGGAGGCTCTGACTGTGAGGGACCCTCTCACAGACTATGTTGCAGATGATATTCAGTCTGTACATGGAGGGTCTGACTGTGTGGACCCTCTCACAGACTATGTTGCAGTTGATATTCAGTCTGTAGATGGAGGGTCTGTCTGTGTGGACGCTCTCAGACTATGTTGGAGATGATATTCAGTCTGTAGATGGAGGGTCTGACTGTGTGGACCCTCTCACAGACTATGTTGCAGATGATATTCAGTCTGTAGATGTAGGGTCTGACTGTGTGGACCCTCTCAGACGATGTTGGAGATGATATTCTGTCTGTAGATGTAGGGTCAGACTCTGAGGGACTCTCTCACACACTATGATGGAGATGATATTTTGTCTGTAGATGGAGGGTCTGACTGTGAGGGACCCTCTCACAGACTATGTTGGAGATCATATTCAGTCTGTAGATAGAGGGTCTGACTTTGTGGACCCTCTCACAGACTATGTTGGAGATGATATTCAGTCTGTAGATGGAGGGTCAGACTTCGTGGACCCTCTCTCAGACTGTTGGAGATGATATTCTGTCTGTTGATGGATGGTCTGACTCTGAGGGACCCTCTCACAGACTATGATGGAGATGATATTTGGTCTGTAGATGGAGGGTCTGACTGTGAGGGACCCTCTCACAGACTATGTTGCAGATGATATTCATCTGTAGATGGAGGGTCTGACTGTGTGGACTGTCTCACAGACTATGTTGCAGATGATATTCTGACTGTAGATGGAGAGTCTGACTGTGAGGGACCCTCTCACAGTCTATGTTGCAGATGATATTCAGTCTGTAGATGGAGGGTCTGACTGTGAGGGACCCTCTCACAGACTATGTTGCAGATGATATTCAGTATGTAGATGGAGGGTCTGACTGTGTGGACTGTCTCACAGACTATGTTACAGATGATATTCTCTCTGTAGATGGAGGGTCTGACTGTGAGGGACCCTCTCACAGACTATGTTGGAGATGATATTCAGTCTGTAGATGGAGGGTCTGACTGTGAGGGACCCTCTCACAGAGTATGTTGGAGATGATATTTTGTCTGTAGATGGAGGGTCTGACTGTGAGGGACCCTCTCACAGTCTATGTTGGAGATGATATTCCGTCTGTAGATGGAGGGTCTGACTGTGTGGACCCTCTCACAGACTATGTTGGAGATGATATTCTGTCTGTAGATGGTGGGTCTGACTGTGAGGGACCCTCTCACAGACTAAGTTGGAGATGATCTTCTGTCTGAAGATGGAGGGTCTGACTGTGAGGGACCCTCTCACAGACTATGTTGCAGATAATATTCTGTCTGAAGTTGGAGGGTCTGACTGTGAGGGACCCTCTCACAGACTATGTTGGATATGATATTTCGTCTGTAGATGGAGGGTCTGACTGTGAGGGACTCACTCACAGACTATGATGGAGATGATATTTTGTCTGTAGATGGAGGGTCTGACTGTGAGGGACCCTCTCACAGACTATATTGGAGATGATATTCCGTCTGTTAATGGAGGGTCTGACTGTGTGGACCCTCCCATTGACTATGTTGGAGATGATATTCTGTCTGTAGATGGTGGGTCTGACTGTGAGGGACCCTCTCACAGACTATGTTGGAGATGATATTCTGTCTGTAGATGGAGGGTCTGACTGTGAGAGACCCTCTCACAGACTATGTTGCAGATGATGTTCAGTCTGTAGATGGAGGGTCTGACTGTGTGGACCCTCTCACAGACTATGTTGCAGATGATATTCAGTCTGTAGATGGAGGGTCCGACTGTGTGAACCCTCTCACAGACTATGTTGCAAATGATATTCAAGTCTGTAGATGGAGGGTCTGACTGTGTGGTCCCTCTCAGACTATGTTGGAAATGATATTCAGTCTGTAGATGGAGGGTCTGACTGTGTGGACCCTCTCACAGACTATGTTGCAGATGATATTCAGTATGTAGATGGAGGGTCTGACTGTGTGGACCCTCTCAGACTATGTTGGAGATGATATTCTGTCTGTAGATGTAGGGTCTGTCTCTGAGGGACTCTCTGACAGACTATGATGGAGATGATATTTTGTCTGTAGATGGAGGGTCTGACTGTGAGGGACCCTCTCACAGACTATGTTGGAGATGATATTCAGTCTGTAGATGGAGGGTCTGACTTTGTGGACCCTCTCACAGACTATGTTGGAGATGATATTCAGTCTGTGGATGGAGGGTCTGACTGTGAGGGACAGTCTCACAGACTATGATGGAGATGATATTTTGTCTGTAGATGGAGGGTCCGACTGTGTGGACTGTCTCACAGACTATGTTGCAGATGATATTCTGTCTGTAGATGGAGGGTCTGACTGTGAGGGACCCTCTCACAGACTATGTTGCAGATGATATTCAGTCTGCAGATGCAGGGTCTGACTGTGAGGGACCCTCTCACAGACTATGTTGCAGATGATATTCAGTCTGTAGATGGAGGGTCTGACTGTGTGGACTGTCTCACAGACTATGTTGCAGATGATATTCTGTCTGTAGATGGAGGGTCTGACTGTGAGGGACCCTCTCACAGACTATGTTGGAGATGATATTCAGTCTGTAGATGGAAGGTCTGACTGTGAGGGACGCTCTCACAGACTATGTTGGAGATGATATTCTCTCTGTAGTTGGAGGGTCTGACTGTGAGGGACCCTCTCACAGAGTATGTTGGAGATGATATTTTGTCTGTAGATGGAGGGTCTGACTGTGAGGGACTCTCTCACAGACTATGATGCAGATGATATTTTGTCTGTAGACGGCGGGTCTGACTGATGGGACCCTCTCACAGATTATGTTGGAGATGATATTCCGTCTGTAGATGGAGGTTCTGACTGTGACGGACCCTCTCACAAACTATGTTGTAGATTATATTCCGTCTGTAGATTGAGGGACTGGCTGTGAGGGACACTCTCACAGACTATGTTGGAGATGATATTCTGTCTGTAGATGGAGGGTCTGACTGTGAGGGACCCTCTCACAGACTATGTTGCAGATGATATTCAGTCTGTAGATGGAGGGTCTGACTGTGTGGACCCTCTCACAGACTATGTTGCAAATGATATTCTGTCTGTACATGGAGGGTCTGACTGTGTGTACCCTCTCACAGAATATGTTGCAGATGATATTCAGTCTGTAGATGGAGGGTCTGACTGTGTGGACCCTCTCAGACTATGTTGGAGATGATATTCAGTCTGTAGATGGAGGGTCTGACTGTGAGGGACCCTCTCACAGACTATGATGGAGATGATATTCTATCTGTAGATGGACGATCTGACTGTGAGGGACTCTCTCACAGACTATGATGGAGATGATATTTTGTCTGTAGATGGAGGGTCTGACTGTGAGGGACCCTCTCACAGACTATGTTGCAGATGATATTCAGTCTGTAGATGGATGGTCTGACTGTGTGGACTGTCTCACAGACAATGTTGCAGATGATATTCTGACTGTAGATGGAGAGTCTGACTGTGAGGGACCCTCTCACAGACTATGTTGCAGATGATATTCAGCCTGTAGATGGAGGGTCTGACTGTGAGGGACCCTCTCACAGTCTATGTTGCAGATGATATTCAGTCTGTAGATGGAGGGTCAGACTGTCTGGACTGTCTCACAGACTATGTTGCAGATGATATTCTGCCTGTAGATGGAGGGTCTGACTGTGAGGGACCCTCACACAGACTATGTTGGATATGATATTCTGTCTGTAGATGGAGGATCTGACTGTGAGGGACGCTCTCACAGACTATGTTGGAGATGATATTCTGTCTGTAGATGGTGGGTCTGACTGTGAGGGACCCTCTCACAGACTATGTTGCAGATGATATTCTGTCTGTAGATGGAGGGTCTGACTGTGAGAGACCCTCTCACAGACTATGTTGCAGATGATATTCAGTCGGTAGATGGAGGGTCTGACTGTGTGGACCCTCTCACAGACTATGTTGCAGATGATATTCAGTCTGTAGATGGAGGGTCTGACTGTGTGGACCCTCTCAGACTATGTTGGAAATGATATTCAGTCTGTAGATGGAGGGTCTGTCTGTGTGGACCCTCTCACAGACTATGTTGCAGATGATATTCAGTCTGTAGATGGAGGGTCTGACTGGGTGTACCCTCTCAGACTATGTTGGAGATGATATTCTGTCTGTAGATGTAGGGTCTGACTCTGAGGGACTCTCTCACAGACTATGATGGAGATGATATTCTGTCTGTAGATGGAGGGTCTGACTGTGAGGGACCCTCTCACAGACTATGTTGCAGATGATATTCAGTCTGTAGATGGATGGTCTGACTGTGTGGACTGTCTCACAGACAATGTTGCAGATGATATTCTGACTGTAGATGGAGAGTCTGACTGTGAGGGATCCTCTCACAGACTATGTTGCAGATGATATTCAGCCTGTAGATGGAGGGTCTGACTGTGAGGGACCCTCTCACAGTCTATGTTGCAGATGATATTCAGTCTGTAGATGGAGGGTCTGACTGTCTGGACTGTCTCACAGACTATGTTGCAGATGATATTCTGTCTGTAGATGGAGGGTCTGACTGTGAGGGACCCTCTCACAGACTATGTTGGAGATGATATTCTGTCTGTAGATGGAGGGTCTGACTGTGAGAGACCCTCTCACGGACTATGTTGCAGATGATATTCAGTCGGTAGATGGAGGGTCTGACTGTGTGGACCCTCTCACAGACTATGTTGCAGATGATATTCAGTCTGTAGATGGAGGGTCTGTCTGTGTGGACCCTCTCACAGACTATGTTGCAGATGATATTCAGTCTGTAGATGGAGGGTCTGACTGGGTGTACCCTCTCAGACTATGTTGGAGATGATATTCTGTCTGTAGATGGTGGGTCTGACTGTGAGGGACCCTCTCACAGACTATGTTGGAGATGATATTCTGTCTGTAGATGGAGGGTCTGACTGTGAGAGACCCTCTCACAGACTATGTTGCAGATGATATTCAGTCGGTAGATGGAGGGTCTGACTGTGTGGACCCTCTCACAGACTATGTTGCAGATGATATTCAGTCTGTAGATGGAGGGTCTGTCTGTGTGGACCCTCTCACAGACTATGTTGCAGATGATATTCAGTCTGTAGATGGAGGGTCTGACTGGGTGTACCCTCTCAGACTATGTTGGAGATGATATTCTGTCTGTAGATGTAGGGTCTGACTCTGAGGGACTCTCTGACAGACTATGATGGAGATGATATTTTGTCTGTAGATGGAGGGTCTGACTGTGTGGACCCTCTCACAGACGATGTTGGAGATGATATTCAGTCTGTAGATGGAGGGTCTGACTGTGAGGGACCGTCTCACAGACTATGATGGAGATGATATTTTGTCTGTAGATGGAGGGTCCGACTGTGAGGGACCCGCTCACAGACTATGATGGAGATGATATTTTGTCTGTAGATGGAGGGTCTGACTGTGAGGGACCCTCTCACAGACTATGTTGCAGATGATATTCAGTCTGTAGATGGAGGGTCTGACTGTGTGGACTGTCTCACAGACTATGTTGCAGATGATATTCTGACTATAGATGGAGAGTCTGACTGTGAGGGACCCTCTCACAGAATATGTTGCAGATGATATTCAGTCTGTAGATGGAGGGTCTGACTGTGAGGGACCCTCTCACAGACTATGTTGCAGATGATATACAGTCTGTAGATGGAGGGTCTGACTGTGTGGACTGTCTCACAGACTATGTTGCAGATGATATTCCGTCTGTAGATGGAGGGTCTGACTGTGAGGGACTCTCTCACAGACTATGTTGGATATGATATTCTGTCTGTAGATGGAGGATCTGACTGTGAGGGACCCACTCACAGACTATGTTGCAGATGATATTCAGTCTGTAGATGGAGGGTCTGACTGTGTGCACTGTCTCACAGACTATGATGCAGATGATATTCTGTCTGTAGATGGAGGGTCTGACTGTGAGGGAACCTCTCACAGACTATGTTGGAGATGATATTCAGTCTGTAGATGGAGGGTCTGACTGTGAGGGACCCTCTCACAGAGTATGTTGGAGATGATATTTTGTCTGTAGATGGAGGGTCTGACTGTGAGGGACCCTCTCACAGTCTATGTTGGAGATGAAATTCCGTCTGTAGATGGAGGGTCTGACTGTGTGGACCCTCTCACAGTCTATGTTGGAGATGATATTCTGTCTGTAGATGGTGGGTCTGACTGTGAGGGACCCTCTCACAGACTAAGTTGGAGATGATATTGTGTCTGAAGATGGAGGGTCTGACTGTCAGGGACCCTCTCACAGACTATGTTGCAGATAATATTCTGTCTGTAGATGGAGGGTCTGACGGTGAGGGACCCTCTCACACACTATGATGGATATGATATTTTGACTGTAGATGGAGGGTCTGACTGTGTGGACCCTCTCACAGACTATGTTGGAGATGATATTCTGTCTTTAGATGGTGGGTCTGACTGTCAAGGACCCTCTCACAGACTATGTTGGAGATGATATTCTGTCTGTAGATGGAGGGTCTGACTGTGAAGACCCTCTCACAGACTATGTTGGAGATGATATTCTGTCTGTAGATGGAGGGCCTGACTGTGAGGGACCTTCTCACAGAGTATGTTGGAGATGATATATTGTCTGTAGATCGACGGCCTGACTGTGAGGGACTCTCTCACAGACTATGATGGAGATGATATTTTGTCTGTAGACGGCGGGTCTGACTGTGAGGGACCCTCTCACAGACTATGTTGGAAATGATATTCCGTCTGTAGATGGAGGGTCTGACTGTGACGGACCCTCTCACAAACTATGTTGTAGATTATATTCCGTCTGTAGATGGAGGGACTGACTGTGAGGGATCCTCTCACAGACGATGTTGGAGATGATATTTTGTCTGTAGATGGAGGGTCTGACTGTGAGGGACCCTCTCACAGACTATGTTGGAGATGATATTCTGTCTGTAGATGGAGGGTCTGACTGTGTGGACTGTCTCACAGACTGTGTTGCAGATGATATTCAGTCTGTAGATGGAGGGTCTGACTGTGTGGACCCTCTCAGACTACGTTGGAAATGATATTCAGTCTGTAGATGGAGGGTCTGACTGTGTGGACCCTCTCGCAGACTATGTTGCAGATGATATTCAGTCTGTAGATGGAGGGTCTGACTGGGTGGACCCTCTCAGACTATGTTGGAGATGATATTCAGTCTGTAGATGGAGGGTCTGACTGTGAGGGACCGTCTCTCAGACTATGATGGAGATGATATTTTGTCTATAGCTGGAGGGTCCGACTGTGAGGGACCCTCTCACAGACTATGATGGAGATGATATTTTGTCTGTAGATGGAGGGTCTGACTGTGAGGGACCCTCTCACAGACAATGTTGCAGATGATATTCAGTCTGTAGATGGAGGGTCTGACTGTGTGGACTGTCTCACAGACTATGTTGCAGATGATATTCTGACTGTAGATGGAGGGTCTGCCTGTGAGGGACCCTCTCACAGACTATGTTGGATATGATATTCTGTCTGTAGATGGAGGATCTGACTGTGAGGGACCTTCTCACAGACTATGTTGCAGATGATATTCGGTCTGTAGATGGAGGGTCTGACTGTGACGGACCCTCTCACAGACTATGTTGCAGATGATATTCAGTCTGTAGATGGAGGGTCTGACTGTGTGCACTGTCTCACAGACTATGTTGCAGATGATATTCTGTCTGTAGATGGAGGGTCTGACTGTGAGGGACCCTCTCACAGACTATGTTGGAGATGATATTCAGTCTATAGATGGAGGGTCTGACTGTGAGGGACCCTCTCACAGAGTATGTTGGAGATGATATTTTGTCTGTAGATGGAGGGTCTGACTGTGAGGGACCCTCTCACAGTCTATGTTGGAGATGAGATTCCGTCTGTAGATGGAGGGTCTGACTGTGTGGACCCTCTCACAGTCTATGTTGGAGATGATATTCTGTCTGTAGATGGTGGGTCTGACTGTGAGGGACCCTCTCACAGACTAAGTTGGAGATGATATTCTGTCTGAAGATCGAGGGTCTGACTGTGAGGGACCCTCTCACAGACTATGTTGCAGATAATATTCTGTCTGTAGATGGAGGGTCTGACTGTGAGGGACCCTCTCACAGACTATGTTGGATATGATATTTTGTCTGTAGATGGAGGGTCTGACTGTGAGGGACTCACTCACAGACTATGGTGGAGCTGATATTTTGTCTGTAGATGGAGGGTCTGACTGTGAGGGACCCTCTCACAGACTATATTGGAGATGATATTCCGTCTGTTAATGGAGGGTCTGACTGTGTGGACCCTCTCACAGACTATGTTGGAGATGATATTCTGTCTGTAGATGGTGGGTCTGACTGTGAGGGACCCTCTCACAGACTATGTTGGAAATGATATTCTGTCTGTAGATGGAGGGTCTGACTGTGAGAGTCCCTCTCACAGACTATGTTGCAGATGATATTCAGTCGGTAGATGGAGGGTCTGACTGTGTGGACCCTCTCACAGACTATGTTGCAGATGATATTCAGTCTGTAGATGGAGGGTCTGACTGTGTGGACCCTCTCAGACTACGTTGGAAATGATATTCAGTCTGTAGATGGAGGCTCTGACTGTGTGGACCCTCTCACAGACTATGTTGCAGATGATATTCAGTCTGTAGATGGAGGGTCTGACTGGGTGGACCCTCTCAGACTATGTTGGAGATGATATTCTGTCTGTAGATGTAGGGTCTGACTCTGAGGGACTCTCTGACAGACTATGATGGAGATAATATTTTGTCTGTAAATGGAGGGTCTGACTGTGAGGGACCCTCTCACAGACTATGTTGGAGAAGATATTCAGTCTGTAGATGGAGGGTCTCACTGTGAGGGACCGTCTCACAGACTATGATGGAGATGATATTTTGTCTGTAGATGGAGGGTCCGACTGTGAGGGACCCTCTCTCAGACTATGTTGCAGATGATATTCAGTCTGTAGATGGAGGGTCTGACTGTGAGGGACCCTCTCACAGACTATGTTGCAGATGATATTCAGTCTGTAGATGGAGGGTCTGACTGTGTGGACTGTCTCACAGACTATGTTGCAGATGATATTCTGTCTGTAGATGGAGGGTCTGACTGTGTGGACTGTCTCACAGACTATGTTGCAGATGATATTCAGTCTGCAGAAGGAGGGTCTGACTGTGAGGGACCCTCTCACAGACTATGTTGCAGATGATATTCAGTCTGTAGATGGATGGTCTGACTGTGTGGACTGTCTCACAGACTATGTTGCAGATGATATTCTGTCTGTAGATGGAGGGTCTGACTGTGAGGGACCCTCTCCCAGACTATGTTGGAGATGATATTCTGTCTGTAGATGGTGGGTCTGACTGTGAGGGACCCTCTCACAGACTAAGTTGGAGATGATATTCTGTCTGAAGATCGAGGGTCTGACTGTGAGGGACCCTCTCACAGACTATGTTGCAGATAATATTCTGTCTGTAGATGGAGGGTCTGACTGTGAGGGACCCTCTCACAGACTATGTTGGATATGATATTTTGTCTGTAGATGGAGGGTCTGACTGTGAGGGACTCACTCACAGACTATGGTGGAGCTGATATTTTGTCTGTAGATGGAGGGTCTGACTGTGAGGGACCCTCTCACAGACTATATTGGAGATGATATTCCGTCTGTTAATGGAGCGTTTGACTGTGTGGACCCTCTCACAGACTATGTTGGAGATGATATTCTGTCTGTAGATGGTGGGTCTGACTGTGAGGGACCCTCTCACAGACTATGTTGGAAATGATATTCTGTCTGTAGATGGAGGGTCTGACTGTGAGAGTCCCTCTCACAGACTATGTTGCAGATGATATTCAGTCGGTAGATGGAGGGTCTGACTGTGTGGACCCTCTCACAGACTATGTTGCAGATGATATTCAGTCTGTAGATGGAGGGTCTGACTGTGTGGACCCTCTCAGACTACGTTGGAAATGATATTCAGTCTGTAGATGGAGGCTCTGACTGTGTGGACCCTCTCACAGACTATGTTGCAGATGATATTCAGTCTGTAGATGGAGGGTCTGACTGGGTGGACCCTCTCAGACTATGTTGGAGATGATATTCTGTCTGTAGATGTAGGGTCTGACTCTGAGGGACTCTCTGACAGACTATGATGGAGATAATATTTTGTCTGTAGATGGAGGGTCTGACTGTGAGGGACCCTCTCACAGACTATGTTGGAGAAGATATTCAGTCTGTAGATGGAGGGTCTGACTGTGAGTGACCGTCTCACAGACTATGATGGAGATGATATTTTGTCTGTAGATGGAGGGTCCGACTGTGAGGGACCCTCTCTCAGACTATGTTGCAGATGATATTCAGTCTGTAGATGGAGGGTCTGACTGTGAGGGACCCTCTCACAGACTATGTTGCAGATGATATTCAGTCTGTAGATGGAGGGTCTGACTGTGTGGACTGTCTCACAGACTATGTTGCAGATGATATTCTGTCTGTAGATGGAGGGTCTGACTGTGTGGACTGTCTCACAGACTATGTTGCAGATGATATTCAGTCTGCAGAAGGAGGGTCTGACTGTGAGGGACCCTCTCACAGACTATGTTGCAGATGATATTCAGTCTGTAGATGGATGGTCTGACTGTGTGGACTGTCTCACAGACTATGTTGCAGATGATATTCTGTCTGTAGATGGAGGGTCTGACTGTGAGGGACCCTCTCACAGACTAAGTTGGAGATGATATTCAGTCTGTAGATGGAGGGTCTGACTGTGAGGGATCCTCTCACAGACTATGTTGGAGATGATATTCTGTCTGTAGATGTAGGGCCTGACTGTGAGGGACCCTCTCACAGAGTATGTTGGAGATGATATTTTGTCTGTAGATGGAGGGCCTGACTGTGAGGGACTCTCTCACAGACTATGATGGAGATGATATTTTGTCTGTAGACGGCGGGTCTGACTGTGAGGGACCCTCTCACAGACTATGTTGGAAATGATATTCTGTCTGTAGATGGTGGGTCTGACTGTGACGGACCCTCTCACAAACTATGTTGTAGATTATATTCCGTCTGTAGATGGAGGGACTGACTGTGAGGGATCCTCTCACAGACTATGTTGGAGATGATATTTTCTCTGTAGATGGAGGGTCTGACTGTGAGGGACCCTCTCACAGACTACGTTGGAGATGATATTCTGTCTGTAGATGGAGGGTCTGACTGTGTGGACTGTCTCACAGACTATGTTGGAGATGATATTCTGTCTGTAGATGGAGGGTCTGACTGTGTGGACTGTCTCACAGACTATGTTGCAGATGATATTCAGTCTGTAGATGGAGGGTCTGACTGTGTGGACCCTCTCAGACTACGTTGGAAATGATATTCAGTCTGTAGATGGAGGGTCTGACTGTGTGGACCCTCTCAGACTACGTTGGAAATGATATTCTGACTGTAGATGGAGGGTCTGCCTGTGAGGGACCCTCTCACAGACTATGTTGGATATGATATTCTGTCTGTAGATGGAGGATCTGACTGTGAGGGACCTTCTCACAGACTATGTTGCAGATGATATTCGGTCTGTAGATGGAGGGTCTGACTGTGACGGACCCTCTCACAGACTATGTTGCAGATGATATTCAGTCTGTAGATGGAGGGTCTGACTGTGTGCACTGTCTCACAGACTATGTTGCAGATGATATTCAGTCTGTAGATGGAGGGTCTGACTGTGTGGACCCTCTCAGACTACGTTGGAAATGATATTCAGTCTGTAGATGGAGGCTCTGACTGTGTGGACCCTCTCACAGACTATGTTGCAGATGATATTCAGTCTGCAGAAGGAAGGTCTGACTGTGAGGGACCCTCTCACAGACTATGTTGCAGATGATATTCAGTCTGTAGATGGATGGTCTGACTGTGTGGACTGTCTCACAGACTATGTTGCAGATGATATTCTGTCTGTAGATGGAGGGTCTGACTGTGAGGGACCCTCTCACAGACTAAGTTGGAGATGATATTCAGTCTGTAGATGGAGGGTCTGACTGTGAGGGATCCTCTCACAGACTATGTTGGAGATGATATTCTGTCTGTAGATGTAGGGCCTGACTGTGAGGGACCCTCTCACAGAGTATGTTGGAGATGATATTTTGTCTGTAGATGGAGGGCCTGACTGTGAGGGACTCTCTCACAGACTATGATGGAGATGATATTTTGTCTGTAGATGGCGGGTCTGACTGTGAGGGACCCTCTCACAGACTATGTTGGAAATGATATTCCGTCTGTAGATGGTGGGTCTGACTGTGACGGACCCTCTCACAAACTATGTTGTAGATTATATTCCGTCTGTAGATGGAGGGACTGACTGTGAGGGATCCTCTCACAGACTATGTTGGAGATGATATTTTCTCTGTAGATGGAGGGTCTGACTGTGAGGGACCCTCTCACAGACTACGTTGGAGATGATATTCTGTCTGTAGATGGAGGGTCTGACTGTGTGGACTGTCTCACAGACTATGTTGGAGATGATATTCTGTCTGTAGATGGAGGGTCTGACTGTGTGGACTGTCTCACAGACTATGTTGCAGATGATATTCAGTCTGTAGATGGAGGGTCTGACTGTGTGGACCCTCTCAGACTACGTTGGAAATGATATTCAGTCTGTAGATGGAGGGTCTGACTGTGTGGACCCTCTCGCAGACTATGTTGCAGGTGATATTCACTCTGTAGATGGAGGGTCTGACTGGGTGGACCCTCTCAGACTATGTTGGAGATGATATTCAGTCTGTAGATGGAGGGTCTGACTGTGAGGGACCGTCTCTCAGACTATGATGGAGATGATATTTTGTCTATAGCTGGAGGGTCCGACTGTGAGGGACCCTCTCACAGACTATGATGGAGATGATATTTTGTCTGTAGATGGAGGGTCTGACTGTGAGGGACCCTCTCACAGACTATGTTGCAGATGATATTCAGTCTGTAGATGGAGGGTCTGACTGTGTGGACTGTCTCACAGACTATGTTGCAGATGATATTCTGACTGTAGATGGAGGGTCTGCCTGTGAGGGACCCTCTCACAGACTATGTTGGATATGATATTCTGTCTGTAGATGGAGGATCTGACTGTGAGGGACCTTCTCACAGACTATGTTGCAGATGATATTCGGTCTGTAGATGGAGGGTCTGACTGTGACGGACCCTCTCACAGACTATGTTGCAGATGATATTCAGTCTGTAGATGGAGGGTCTGACTGTGTGCACTGTCTCACAGACTATGTTGCAGATGATATTCAGTCTGTAGATGGAGGGTCTGACTGTGTGGACCCTCTCAGACTACGTTGGAAATGATATTCAGTCTGTAGATGGAGGCTCTGACTGTGTGGACCCTCTCACAGACTATGTTGCAGATGATATTCAGTCTGTAGATGGAGGGTCTGACTGGGTGGACCCTCTCAGACTATGTTGGAGATGATATTCTGTCTGTAGATGTAGGGTCTGACTCTGAGGGACTCTCTGACAGACTATGATGGAGATAATATTTTGTCTGTAGATGGAGGGTCTGACTGTGAGGGACCCTCTCACAGACTATGTTGGAGAAGATATTCAGTCTGTAGATGGAGGGTCTGACTGTGAGTGACCGTCTCACAGACTATGATGGAGATGATATTTTGTCTGTAGATGGAGGGTCCGACTGTGAGGGACCCTCTCTCAGACTATGTTGCAGATGATATTCAGTCTGTAGATGGAGGGTCTGACTGTGAGGGACCCTCTCACAGACTATGTTGCAGATGATATTCAGTCTGTAGATGGAGGGTCTGACTGTGTGGACTGTCTCACAGACTATGTTGCAGATGATATTCTGTCTGTAGATGGAGGGTCGGACTGTGTGGACTGTCTCACAGACTATGTTGCAGATGATATTCAGTCTGCAGAAGGAGGGTCTGACTGTGAGGGACCCTCTCACAGACTATGTTGCAGATGATATTCAGTCTGTAGATGGATGGTCTGACTGTGTGGACTGTCTCACAGACTATGTTGCAGATGATATTCTGTCTGTAGATGGAGGGTCTGACTGTGAGGGACCCTCTCACAGACTAAGTTGGAGATGATATTCAGTCTGTAGATGGAGGGTCTGACTGTGAGGGATCCTCTCACAGACTATGTTGGAGATGATATTCTGTCTGTAGATGTAGGGCCTGACTGTGAGGGACCCTCTCACAGAGTATGTTGGAGATGATATTTTGTCTGTAGATGGAGGGCCTGACTGTGAGGGACTCTCTCACAGACTATGATGGAGATGATATTTTGTCTGTAGACGGCGGGTCTGACTGTGAGGGACCCTCTCACAGACTATGTTGGAAATGATATTCCGTCTGTAGATGGTGGGTCTGACTGTGACGGACCCTCTCACAAACTATGTTGTAGATTATATTCCGTCTGTAGATGGAGGGACTGACTGTGAGGGATCCTCTCACAGACTATGTTGGAGAAGATATTTTCTCTGTAGATGGAGGGTCTGACTGTGAGGGACCCTCTCACAGACTACGTTGGAGATGATATTCTGTCTGTAGATGGAGGGTCTGACTTTGAGGGACTCTCTCGCAGAGTATGTTGGAGATGATATTTTGTCTGATGATGGAGGGTCTGACTGTGAGGGACTCTCTCACAGACTATGATGGAGATGATATTTTGTCTGTAGACGGCGGGTCTGACTGTCAGGGACCATCTCACAGACTATGTTGGAGATGATATCCGTCTGTAGATGGAGGGTCTGACTGTGACGGACCCTCTCACAAACTATGTTGTAGATTATATTCCGTCTGTGGATGGAGGGACTGACTGTGAGGGATCCTCTCACAGTCTATGTTGGAGATGATATTTTGTCTGTAGAGGGAGGGTCTGACTGTGAGGGACCCTCTCACAGACTATGTTGCAGATGATATTCAGTCTGTACATGGAGGGTCTGACTGTGTGGACCCTCTCACAGACTATGTTGCAGATGATATTCAGTCTGTAGATGGAGGGTCTGACTGTGTGGACCTTCTCCGACTATGTTGGAGATGATATTCAGTCTGTAGATGGAGGGTCTGACTGTGTGGACCCTCTCACAGACTATGTTGCATATGATATTCAGTCTGTAGATGGAGGGTCGCACTGTGTGGACCCTCTCAGACTATGTTGGAGATGATATTCTGTCTGTAGATGTAGGGTCTGACTCTGAGGGACTCACTCACAGACTATGATGGAGATGATATTTTGTCTGTAGATGGAGGGTCTGACTGTGAGGGACCCTCTCACAGACGATGTTGGAGATGATATTCAGTCTGTAGATGGAGGGTCTGACTTTGTGGACCCTCTCACAGACTATGTTGGAGAAGATATTCAGTCTGTAGATGGAGGGTCTGACTTCGTGGACCCTCTCACAGACTGTTGGAGATGATATTCTGTCTGTTGATGGATGGTCTGACTCTGAGGGACCCTCTCACAGACTATGATGGAGATGATATTTTGTCTGTAGGTGCAGGGTCTGATGTGAGGGACCCTCTCACAGACTATGTTGGAGATGATATTCTGTCTGTAGATGGAAGGTCTGACTGTGAGGGACCCTCTCACAGACTATATTGGAGATGTTATTCTGTCTGTAGATGGAGGGTCTGACTGTGTGGTCCCTCTCACAGACTATGTTGGAGATGATATTCTGTCTGTAGATGGAGTGTCTGACTGTGAGGGACCCTCTCACAGACTATGTTGGAGATGATATTCAGTCTGTAGATGGAGGGTCTGACTGTGTGGACCCTCTCACAGATTATGTTGGAGATGATATTCTGTCTGTAGATGGAGGGTCTGACTGTGAGGGACCCTCTCACAGACTATGTTGCAGATGATATTCTGTCTGTAGATGGAGTGTCTGACTGTGAGGGACTCTCTCACAGACTATGTTGGAGATGATATTCTGTCTGTAGATGGAGGGTCTGACTGTGAGGGACCCTCTCACAGACTATGTTGCAGATGATATTCAGTCTGTAGATTCAGGGTCTGACTGTGAGGGACCCTCTCACAGACTATGTTGGAGATGATATTTTGTCTGTAGTTGGAGGGTGTGACTGTGAGGGACTCTCTCACAGACTATGATGGAGATGATATTTTGTCTGTAGATGTAGGGTCTGACTGTGAAGGACCCTCTTACAGACTATGTTGCAGATGATTTTCAGTCTGTAGATGGAGGGTCTGACTGTGTGGACCCTCTCAGTCTATGTTGGAGATGATATTCTGTCTGTAGATGTAGGGTCTGACTCTGAGGGACTCTCTCACAGACTATGATGGAGATGATATTTTGTCTGTAGATGGAGGTTCTGACTGTGAGGGACCCTCTCACAGACTATGTTGGAGATGATATTCAGTCTGTAGATGGAGGGTCCGACTGTGAGGGACCCTCTCACAGACTATGTTGCAGATGATATTCAGACTGTAGATGGAGGGTCTGACTGTGAGGGACCCTCTCACAGACTATGTTGCAGATGATATTCAGTCTGTAGATGGAGGGTCTGACTGTGTGGACTGTCTCACAGACTATCTTGCAGATGATATTCTGTCTGTAGATGGAGGGTCTGACTGTGTGGACTGTCTCACAGACTATGTTGCAGATGATATTCAGTCTGCAAAAGGAGGGTCTGACTGTGAGGGACCCTCTCACAGACTATGTTGCAGATGATATTCAGTCTGTAGATGGATGGTCTGACTGTGTGGACTGTCTCACAGACTATGTTGCAGATGATATTCTGTCTGTAGATGGAGGGTCTGACTGTGAGGGACCCTCTCACAGACTAAGTTGGAGATGATATTCAGTCTGTAGATGGAGGGTCTGACTGTGAGGGATCCTCTCACAGACTATGTTGGAGATGATATTCTGTCTGTAGATGGAGGGCCTGACTGTGAGGGACCCTCTCACAGAGTATGTTGGAGATGATATTTTGTCTGTAGATGGAGGGCCTGACTGTGAGAGACTCTCTCACAGACTATGATGGAGATGATATTTTGTCTGTAGACGGCGGGTCTGACTGTGAGGGACCCTCTCACAGACTATGTTAGAAATGATATTCCGTCTGTAGATGGAGGGTCTGACTGTGACGGACCCTCTCACAAACTATGTTGTAGATTATATTCCGTCTGTAGATGGAGGGACTGACTGTGAGGGATCCTCTCACAGACTATGTTGGAGATGATATTTTCTCTGTAGATGGAGGGTCTGACTGTGAGGGACCCTCTCACAGACTATGTTGGAGATGATATTCTGTCTGTAGATGGAGGGTCTGACTTTGAGGGACCCTCTCGCAGACTATGTTAGAGATGATATTCTGTCTGTAGATGGAGGGTCTGACTCTGAGGGGCCCTCTCACAGACTATGTTGGAGATGATATTCTGTCTGTAGATGGAACGTCTGACTGTGAGGGACTCTCTCACAGACTATGATGGAGATGATATTCTATCTGTAGATGGAGGATCTGACTGTGAGGGACTCTGTCACAGACTATGTTGGAGATGATATTTTGTCTGTAGATGGAGGGTCTGACTGTGAGCGACCCTCTCACAGACTATGTTGCAGATGCTATTCAGTCTGCAGATGGATGGTCTGACTGTGAGGGACCCTCTCACAGACTATGTTGGAGATGATATTCTGTCTGTAGATGGAAGGTCTGACTGTGAGGGACCCTCTCACAGACTATATTGGAGATGGTATTCTGTCTGTAGACGGAACGTTTGACTGTGAGGGACTCTCTCACAGACTATGTTGGAGATGATATTCTGTCTGTAGATGGAGGATCTGACTGTGAGGGACTCTCTCACAGGCTATGATGGCGATGATATTTTGTCTGTAGGTGGAGGGTCAGACTGTGTGGGACCCTCTCACAGACTATGTTGCAGATGATATTCAGTCTGCAGATGGAGGGTCTGACTGTGAGGGACCCTCTCACAGACTATGTTGGAGATTGTATTCTGTCTGTAGATGGAAGGTCTGCTTGTGAGGGACCCTCTCACAGACTATATTGGAGATGTTATTCTGTCTGTAGATGGAGGGTCTGACTGTGTGGACCATCTCACAGACTATGTTGGAGATGATATTCTGTCTGTAGATGGAGTGTCTGACTGTGAGGGACCCTCTCACAGTCTATGTTGGAGATGATATTCTGTCTGTAGATGGAGGGTCTGACTGTGAGGGACCCTCTCACAGACTATGTTGCAGATGATATTCTGTCTGTAGATGGAGGGTCTGACTGTGAGGGACCATCTCACAGACTATGTTGGAGATGATATTTTGTCTGTAGATGGAGGGTCTGATTGTGAGGGACCCTCTCACAGACTATATTGGAGATGTTATTCTGTCTGTAGATGGAGGGTCTGACTGTGTGGACCATCTCACAGACTATGTTGGAGATGATATTCTGTCTGTAGATGGAGTGTCTGACTGTGAGGGACCCTCTCACAGTCTATGTTGGAGATGATATTCTGTCTGTAGATGGAGGGTCTGACTGTGAGGGACCCTCTCACAGACTATGTTGCAGATGATATTCTGTCTGTAGATGGAGGGTCTGACTGTGAGGGACCATCTCACAGACTATGTTGGAGATGATATGCAGTCTGTAGATGGAGGGTCTGACTGTGAGGGACCCTCTCACAGACTATGTTGGAGATGATATTTTGTCTGTAGATGGAGGGTCTGATTGTGAGGGACCCTCTCACAGACTATGTTGGAGATGATATTCAGTCTGTAGATGGAGGGTCTGACTTTGTGGACCATCTCACAGACTATGTTGGAGATGATATTCAATCTGTAGATGGAGGGTCTGACTTGGTGGACCCTCTCACAGAGTGTTGGAGATGATATTCTGTCTGTTGATGGATGGTCTGACTGTGAGGGACCCTCTCACAGACTATGATGGAGATGATATTTTGTCTGTAGATGCAGGGTCTGACTGTGAGGGACCCTCACACAGACTATGTTAGAGATGATATTCTGTCTGTCGATGGAGGGTCTGACTGTGAGGGACCCTCTCACAGACTATGTTGGAGATGATATTCTGTCTGTAGATGGAGGGTCTGACTGTGAGGGACCCTCTCACAGACTATGTTGCAGATGATATTCTGTCTGTAGATGGAGGGTCTGACTGTGAGGGACTCTCTCACAGACTATTTTGGAGATGATATTCTGTCTGTAGATGGAGGGTCTGACTGTGAGGGACCATCTCACAGACTATGTTGGAGATGATATTCAGTCTGTAGATGGAGGGTCTGACTGTGAGGGACCATGTCACAGACTATGTTGGAGATGATATTCTGCCTGTAGATGGAGGGTCTGACTGTGAGGGACCCTCACACAGACTATGCTGGAGCTGATATTCTGTCTGTAGATGGAGGGTCTGACAGTGAGGGACCCTCTCACAAAATATGTTGCAGATGATATTCTGTCTGTAGATGGAGGTTCTGACTGTGAGGGACCCTCTCACAGACTATGTTAGAGATGATATTCAGTCTGCAGATGGAGGGTCTGACTGTGAGGGACCCTCTCACAGACTATGTTGGAGATGGTATTCTGTCTGTAGATGGAACGTCTGACTGTGAGGGACTCTCTCACAGACTATGTTGGAGATGATATTCTGTCCGTAGATGGAGGGTCTGACTGTGAGGGACTCTCTCACAGACTATGTTGGAGATGATATTCAGTCTGTAGATGGAGGGTCTGACTGTGTGGACCCTCTCACAGACTATGTTGCAGATGATATTCAGTCTGTAGATGGAGGGTCGCACTGTGTGGACCCTCTCAGACTACGTTGGAGATGATATTCTGTCTGTAGATGTATGGTCTGACTCTGAGGGACTCACTCACAGACTATGATGGAGATGATATTTTGTCTGTAGATGGAGGGTCTGACTGTGAGGGACCCTCTCACAGACTATGTTGGAGATGATATTCAGTCTGTAGATGGAGGGTCTGACTTTGTGGACCATCTCACAGACTATGTTGGAGATGATATTCAATCTGTAGATGGAGGGTCTGACTTCGTGGACCCTCTCACAGAGTGTTGGAGATGATATTCTGTCTGTTGATGGATGGTCTGACTGTGAGGGACCCTCTCACAGACTATGATGGAGATGATATTTTGTCTGTAGATGCAGGGTCTGACTGTGAGGGACCCTCGCACAGACTATGTTAGAGATGATATTCTGTCTGTCGATGGAGGGTCTGACTGTGAGGGACCCTCTCACAGACTATGTTGGAGATGATATTCTGTCTGTAGATGGAACGTCTGACTGTGAGGGACTCTCTCACAGACTATGATGGAGATGATATTCTATCTGTAGATGGAGGATCTGACTGTGAGGGACTCTCTCACAGACTATGTTGGAGATGATATTTTGTCTGTAGATGGAGGGTCTGACTGTGAGGGACCCTCTCACAGACTATGTTGCAGATGCTATTCAGTCTGCAGATGGAGGGTCTGACTGTGACGGACCCTCTCACAGACTATGTTGGAGATGATATTCTGTCTGTAGATGGAAGGTCTGACTGTGAGGGACCCTCTCACAGACTATATTGGAGATGGTATTCTGTCTGTAGTCGGAACGTTTGTCTGTGAGGGACTCTCTCACAGACTATGTTGGAGATGATATTCTGTCTGTAGATGGAGGATCTGACTGTGAGGGACTCTCTCACAGACTATGATGGCGATGATATTTTGTCTGTAGGTGGAGGGTCTGACTGTGTGGGACCCTCTCACAGACTATGTTGCAGATGATATTCAGTCTGCAGATGGAGGGTCTGACTGTGAGGGACCCTCTCACAGACTATGTTGGAGATGGTATTCTGTCTGTAGATGGATGGTCTGCTTGTGAGGGACCCTCTCACAGACTATATTGGAGATGTTATTCTGTCTGTAGATGGAGGGTCTGACTGTGTGGACCATCTCACAGACTATGTTGGAGATGATATTCTGTCTGTAGATGGAGTGTCTGACTGTGAGGGACCCTCTCACAGACTATGTTGGAGATGATATTCTGTCTGTAGATGGAGGGTCTGACTATGAGTGACCCTCTCACAGACTATGTTGCAGATGATATTCTGTCTGTAGATGGAGGGTCTGACTGTGATGGACTCTCTCACAGACTATGTTGGAGATGATATTCTGTCTGTAGATGGTGGGTCTGACTGTGAGGGACCCTCACACAGACTATGTTGCAGATGATATTCTGTCTGTAGATGGAGGTTATGACTGTGAGGGACCCTCTCACAGACTATGTTAGAGATGATATTCAATCTGCAGATGGAGGGTCTGACTGTGAGGGACCCTCTCACAGACTATGTTGGAGATGGTATTCTGTCTGTAGATGGAACGTCTGACTGTGAGGGACTCTCTCACAGACTATGTTGGAGATGATATTCTGTCTGTAGATGGAGGGTCTGACTGTGAGGGACTCTCTCACAGACTATGTTGGAGATGATATTCAGTCTGTAGATGGAGGGTCTGACTGTGTGGACCCTCTCACAGACTATGTTGCAGATGATATTCAGTCTGTAGATGGAGGGTCGCACTGTGTGTACCCTCTCAGACTATGTTGGAGATGATATTCTGTCTGTAGATGTATGGTCTGACTCTGAGGGACTCACTCACAGACTATGATGGAGATGATATTTTGTCTGTAGATGGAGGGTCTGATTGTGAGGGACCCTCTCACAGACTATGTTGGAGATGATATTCAGTCTGTAGATGGGGGGTCTGACTTTGTGGACCGTCTCACAGACTATGTTGGAGATGATATTCAATCTGTAGATGGAGGGTCTGACTTCGTGGACCCTTTCACAGAGTGTTGGAGATGATATTCTGTCTGTTGATGGATGGTCTGACTGTGAGGGACCCTCTCACAGACTATGATGGAGATGATATTTTGTCTGTAGATGCAGGGTCTGACTCTGAGGGACCCTCACACAGAGTATGTTAGAGATGATATTCTGTCTGTCGATGGAGGGTCTGACTGTGAGGGACCCTCTCACAGACTATGTTGGAGATGATATTCTGTCTGTAGATGGAACGTCTGACTGTGAGGGACTCTCTCACAGACTATGATGGAGATGATATTCTATCTGTAGATGGAGGATCTGACTGTGAGGGACTCTCTCACAGACTATGTTGGAGATGATATTTTGTCTGTAGATGGAGGGTCTGACTGTGAGGGACCCTCTCACAGACTATGTTGGAGATGATATTCTGTCTGTAGATGGAAGGTCTGACTGTGAGGGACCCTCTCACAGACTATATTGGAGATGTTATTCTGTCTGTAGAGGGAGGGTCTGTCTGTGTGGACCCTCTCACAGACTATGTTGGTGATGATATTCTGTCTGTAGATGGAGTGTCTGACTGTGAGGTACCCTCTCACAGACTATGTTGGAGATGATATTCTGTCTGTAGATGGAGGGTCTGACTGTGTGGACCCTCTCACAGACTATGTTGGAGATGATATTCTGTCTGTAGATGGAGGGTCTGACTGTGAGGGACCCTCTCACAGACTATGTTGCAGATGATATTCTGTCTGTAGATGGAGGGTCTGACTGTGAGGGACTCTCTCACAGACTATGTTGGAGATGATATTCTGTCTGTAGATGGAGGGTCTGACTGTGAGGGACCCTCTCACAGACTATGTTGGAGATGATATTCACTCTGTAGATGGAGGGTCTGACTGTGAGGGACCCTCTCACAGACTATGTTGGAGATGATATTTTGTCTGTAGTTGGAGGGTGTGACTGTGAGGGACTCTCTCACAGACTATGATGGAGATGATATTTTGTCTGTTGATGTAGGGTCTGACTGTGAAGGACCCTCTTACAGACTATGTTGCAGATTATATTCAGTCTGTAGATGGAGGGTCTGACTGTGTGCACACTCTCACACACTATGTTGGAGATGATATTCTGTCTGTAGATGGAGTGTCTGACTGTGAGGGACCCTCTCACAGACTATGTTGGAGATGATATTCTGTCTGTAGATGGAGGGTCTGACTGTGTGGACCCTCTCACAGACTATGTTGGAGATGATATTCTGTCTGTAGATGGTGGGTCTGAATGTGAGGGACCATCTCACAGACTATGTTGGAGATGATATTCTGCCTGTAGATGGAGGGTCTGACTGTGAGGGACCCTCTCACAGACTATGTTGGAGCTGATATTCTGTCTGTAGATGGAGGGTCTGACTGTGAGGGACTCTCTCACAGACTATGTTGGAGATGATATTCAGTCTGTAGATGGAGAGTCTGACTGTGTGGACCCTCTCACAGACTATGTTGCAGATGATATTCAGTCAGTAGATGGAGGGTCTGACTTTGTGGACCATCTCACAGACTATGTTGGAGATGATATTCAATCTGTAGATGGAGGGTCGCACTGTGTGTACCCTCTCAGAGTATGTTGGAGGTGATATTCAGTCTGTAGATGGAGGGTCTGACTTTGTGGACCCTCTCACTGACTATGTTGGAGATGATATTCAGTCTGTAGATGGAGGGTCTGACTGTGAGGGACCCTCTCACAGACTATGTTGGAGATGATATTCAGTCTGTAGATGGACGGTCTGACTTCGTGGACCCTCTCACAGAGTGTTGGAGATGATATTCTGTCTGTTGATGGATGGTCTGACTGTGAGGGACCCTCTCACAGACTATGATGGAGATGATATTTTGTCTGTAGATGCAGGGTCTGACTGTGAGGGACCCTCACACAGACTATGTTAGAGATGATATTCTGTCTGTCGATGGAGGGACTGACTGTGAGGTACGCTCTCACAGACTATGTTGGAGATGATATTCTGTCTGTAGATGGAACGTCTGACTGTGAGGGACTCTCTCACAGACTATGATGGAGATGATATTCTATCTGTAGATGGAGGATCTGACTGTGAGGGACTCTCTCACAGACTATGTTGGAGATGATATTTTGTCTGTAGATGGAGGGTCTGACTGTGAGGGACCCTCTCACAGACTATGTTGCAGATGCTATTCAGTCTGAAGATGGAGGGTCTGACTGTGAGGGACCCTCTCACAGACTATGTTGGAGATGATATTCTGTCTGTAGATGGAAGGTCTGACTGTGAGGGACCCTCTCACAGACTATGTTGGAGATGATATTCTGTCTATAGATGGAAGGTCTGACTGTGAGGGACCCTCTCACAGACTATATTGGAGATGTTATTCTGTCTGTAGAGGGAGGGTCTGTCTGTGTGGACCCTCTCACAGACTATGTTGGTGATGATATTCTGTCTGTAGATGGAGTGTCTGACTGTGAGGTACCCTCTCACAGACTATGTTGGAGATGATATTCTGTCTGTAGATGGAGGGTCTGACTGTGTGGACCCTCTCACAGACTATGTTGGAGATGATATTCTGTCTGTAGATGGAGGGTCTGACTGTGAGGGACCCTCTCACAGACTATGTTGCAGATGATATTCTGTCTGTAGATGGAGGGTCTGACTGTGAGGGACTCTCTCACAGACTATGTTGGAGATGATATTCTGTCTGTAGATGGAGGGTCTGACTGTGAGGGACCCTCTCACAGACTATGTTGGAGATGATATTCACTCTGTAGATGGAGGGTCTGACTGTGAGGGACCCTCTCACAGACTATGTTGGAGATGATATTTTGTCTGTAGTTGGAGGGTGTGACTGTGAGGGACTCTCTCACAGACTATGATGGAGATGATATTTTGTCTGTTGATGTAGGGTCTGACTGTGAAGGACCCTCTTACAGACTATGTTGCAGATTATATTCAGTCTGTAGATGGAGGGTCTGACTGTGTGGACACTCTCACAGACTATGTTGGAGATGATATTCTGTCTGTAGATGGAGTGTCTGACTGTGAGGGACCCTCTCACAGACTATGTTGGAGATGATATTCTGTCTGTAGATGGAGGGTCTGACTGTGTGGACCCTCTCACAGACTATGTTGGAGATGATATTCTGTCTATAGATGGTGGGTCTGAATGTGAGGGACCATCTCACAGACTATGTTGGAGATGATATTCTGCCTGTAGATGGAGGGTCTGACTGTGAGGGACCCTCTCACAGACTATGTTGGAGCTGATATTCTGTCTGTAGATGGAGGGTCTGACTGTGAGGGACTCTCTGACAGACTATGTTGGAGATGATATTCAGTCTGTAGATGGAGAGTCTGACTGTGTGGACCCTCTCACAGACTATGTTGCAGATGATATTCAGTCAGTAGATGGAGGGTCTGACTTTGTGGACCATCTCACAGACTATGTTGGAGATGATATTCAATCTGTAGATGGAGGGTCGCACTGTGTGTACCCTCTCAGAGTATGTTGGAGGTGATATTCAGTCTGTAGATGGAGGGTCTGACTTTGTGGACCCTCTCACTGACTATGTTGGAGATAATATTCAGTCTGTAGATGGAGGGTCTGACTGTGAGGGACCCTCTCACAGACTATGTTGGAGATGATATTCAGTCTGTAGATGGACGGTCTGACTTCGTGGACCCTCTCACAGAGTGTTGTAGATGATATTCTGTCTGTTGATGGATGGTCTGACTGTGAGGGACCCTCTCACAGACTATGATGGAGATGATATTTTGTCTGTAGATGCAGGGTCTGACTGTGAGGGACCCTCACACAGACTATGTTAGAGATGATATTCTGTCTGTCGATGGAGGGACTGACTGTGAGGTACCCTCTCACAGACTATGTTGGAGATGATATTCTGTCTGTAGATGGAACGTCTGACTGTGAGGGACTCTCTCACAGACTATGATGGAGATGATATTCTATCTGTAGATGGAGGATCTGACTGTGAGGGACTCTCTCACAGACTATGTTGGAGATGATATTTTGTCTGTAGATGGAGGGTCTGACTGTGAGGGACCCTCTCACAGACTATGTTGCAGATGCTATTCAGTCTGAAGATGGAGGGTCTGACTGTGAGGTACCCTCTCACAGACTATGTTGGAGATGATATTCTGTCTGTAGATGGAAGGTCTGACTGTGAGGGACCCTCTCACAGACTATATTGGAGATGTTATTCTGTCTGTAGAGGGAGGGTCTGTCTGTGTGGACCCTCTCACAGACTATTTTGGTGATGATATTCTGTCTGTAGATGGAGTGTCTGACTGTGAGGTACCCTCTCACAGACTATGTTGGAGATGATATTCTGTCTGTAGATGGAGGGTCTGACTGTGTGGACCCTCTCACAGACTATGTTGGAGATGATATTCTGTCTGTAGATGGAGGGTCTGACTGTGAGGGACCCTCTCACAGACTATGTTGCAGATGATATTCTGTCTGTAGATGGAGGGTCTGACTGTGAGGGACTCTCTCACAGACTATGTTGGAGATGATATTCTGTCTCTAGATGGAGGGTCTGACTGTGAGGGACCCTCTCACAGACTATGTTGGAGATGATATTCAGTCTGTAGATGGAGGGTCTGACTGTGAGGGACCCTCTCACAGACTATGTTGGAGATGATATTTTGTCTGTAGTTGGAGGGTGTGACTGTGAGGGACTCTCTCACAGACTATGATGGAGATGATATTTTGTCTGTAGATATAGGGTCTGACTGTGAAGGACCCTCTTACAGACCATGTTGCAGATGATATTCAGTCTGTAGATGGAGGGTCTGACTGTGTGGACACTCTCACAGACTATGTTAGAGATGATATTCAGTCTGCAGATGGAGGGTCTGACTGTGAGGGACCCTCTCACAGACTATGTTGGAGATGGTATTCTGTCTGTAGATGGAACGTCTGACTGTGAGGGACTCTCTCACAGACTATGTTGGAGATGATATTCTGTCTGTAGATGGAGGGTCTGACTGTGAGGGACCCTCTCAGAGTATGTTGGAGATGGTATTCCGTCTGTAGATGGAACGTCTGACTGTGAGGGACTCTCTCACAGACTATGTTGGAGATGATATTCTGTCTGTAGATGGAGGATCTGACTGTGAGGGACTCTCTCACAGACTATGATGGAGATGATATTTTGTCTGTAGGTGGAGGGTCTGACTGTGTGGGACCCTCTCACAGACTATGTTGCAGATGATATTCAGTCTGCAGTTGGAGGGTCTGACTGTGAGGGACCCTCTCACAGACTATGTTGGAGATGGTATTCTGTCTGTAGATGGAAGGTCTGCTTGTGAGGGACCCTCTCACAGACTATATTGGAGATGTTATTCTGTCTGTAGATGGAGAATCTGACTGTGTGGAGCATCTCACAGACTATGTTGGAGATGATATTCTGTCTGTAGATGGAGTGTCTGACTGTGAGGGACCCTCTCACAGACTATGTTGGAGATGATACTCTGCCTGTAGATGGAGGGTCTGACTGTGAGGGACCCTCTCACAGACTATGTTGCAGATGATATTCTGTCTGTAGATGGAGGGTCTGACTGTGAGGGACTCTCTCACAGACTATGTTGGAGATGATATTCTCTCTGTAGATGGAGGGTCTGACTGTGAGGGACCCTCTCACAGACTATGTTGGAGATGATATTCAGTCTGTAGATGGAGGGTCTGACTGTGAGGGACCCTCTCACAGACTATGTTGGAGATGATATTTTGTCTGTAGTTGGAGGGTGTGACTGTGAGGGACTCTCTCACAGACTATGATGGAGATGATATTTTGTCTGTTGATGTAGGGTCTGACTGTGAAGGACCCTCTTACAAACTATGTTGCAGATTATATTCAGTCTGTAGATGGAGGGTCTGACTGTGTGGACACTCTCACAGACTATGTTGGAGATGATATTCTGTCTGTAGATGGAGTGTCTGACTGTGAGGGACCCTCTCACAGACTATGTTGGAGATGATATTCTGTCTGTAGATGGAGGGTCTGACTGTGTGGACCCTCTCACAGACTATGTTGGAGATGATATTCTGTCTGTAGATGGTGGGTCTGAATGTGAGGGTCCATCTCACAGACTATGTTGGAGATGATATTCTGCCTGTAGATGGAGGGTCTGACTGTGAGGGACCCTCTCACAGACTATGTTGGAGCTGATATTCTGTCTGTAGATGGAGGGTCTGACAGTGAGGGACCCTCTCACAGACTATGTTGCAGATGATATTCTGTCTGTAGATGTAGGTTTTGACTGTGAGGGACCCTCTCACTGACTATGTTAGAGATGATATTCTGTCTGTAGATGTAGGGTCTGACTCTGAGGGACTCTTTCACAGACTATGTTGGAGATGATATTCAGTCTGTAGATGGAGGGTCTGACTTTGTGGACCCTATCACAGACTATGTTGGAGGTGATATTCATTCTGTAGATGGAGGGTCTGACTTCGTGGACCCTCTCACAGACTGTTGGAGATGATATTCTGTCTGTTGATGGATGGTCTGACTGTGAGGGACCCTCTCACAGACTATGATGGAGATGATATTTTTTCTGTAGATGCAGGGTCTGACTGTGAGGGACCCTCACACAGACTATGTTAGAGATGATATTCTGTCTGTCAATGGAGGGTCTGACTGTGAGGGACCCTCTCACAGACAATGTTGGAGATGATATTCTGTCTGTAGATGGAACGTCTGACTGTGAGGGACTCTCTCACAGACTATGATGGAGATGATATTCTATCTGTAGATGGAGGATCTGACTCTGAGGGACTCTCTCACAGACTATGTTGGAGATGATATTTTGTCTGTAGATGGAGGGTCTGACTGTGAGGGTCCCTCTCACAGACTATGTTGCAGATGCTATTCAGTCTAGAGATGTAGGGTCTGACTGTGAGGGACCATCTCACAGACTATGTTGGAGATGATATTCTGTCTGCAGATGGAGGGTCTGACTGTGAGGGACCCTCTCACAGACTATGTTGGAGATGGTATTCTGTCTGTAGACGGAACGTTTGACTATGAGGGACTCTCTCACAGACTATGTTGGAGATGATATTCTGTCTGTAGATGGAGGATCTGACTGTGAGGGAATCTCTCACAGACTATGATGGCGATGATATTTTGTCTGTAGGTGGAGGGTCTGACTGTGAGGGACCCTCTCACAGACTATGTTGGAGATGGTATTCTGTCTGTAGATGGAAGGTCTGCTTGTGAGGGACCCTCTCACAGACTATATTGGAGATGTTATTCTGTCTGTAGATGGAGGGTCTGACTGTGTGGACCATCTCACAGACTATGTTGGAGATGATATTCTGTCTGTAGATGGAGTGTCTGACTGTGAGGGACCCTCTCACAGACGATGTTGGAGATGATATTCTGTCTGTAGATGGAGGGTCTGACTGTGAGGGACCCTCTCACAGACTATGTTGCAGATGATATTCTGTCTGTAGATGGAGGGTCTGACTGTGAGGGACTCTCTCACAGACTATGTTGGAGATGATATTCTGTCTGTAGATGGAGGGTCTGACTGTGAGGGACCCTCTCACAGACTATGCTGGAGATGATATTCTGCCTGTAGATGGAGGGTCTGACTGTGAGGGACCCTCACACAGAATATGTTGGAGCTGATATTCTGTCTGTAGATGGAGGGTCTGACAGTGAGGGACCCTCTCACAAACTATGTTGCAGATGATATTCTGTCTGTAGATGGAGGTTCTGACTGTGAGGGACCCTCTCACAGACTATGTTAGAGATGATATTCAGTCTGCAGATGGAGGGTCTGACGGTGAGGGACCCTCTCACAGACTATGTTGGAGATGGTATTCTGTCTGTAGATGGAACGTCTGACTGTGAGGGACTCTCTCACAGACTATGTTGGAGATGATATTTTGTCTGTAGTTGGAGGGTGTGACTGTGAGGGACTCTCTCACAGACTATGATGGAGATGATATTTTGTCTGTTGATGTAGGGTCTGACTGTGAAGGACCCTCTTACAGACTATGTTGCAGATTATATTCAGTCTGTAGATGGAGGGTCTGACTGTGTGGACACTCTCACAGACTATGTTGGAGATGATATTCTGTCTGTAGATGGTGGGTCTGAATGTGAGGGACCATCTCACAGACTATGTTGGAGATGATATTCTGCCTGTAGATGGAGGGTCTGACTGTGAGGGACCCTCTCACAGACTATGTTGGAGCTGATATTCTGTCTGTAGATGGAGGGTCTGACAGTGAGGGACCCTCTCACAGACTATGTTGCAGATGATATTCTGTCTGTAGATGTAGGTTTTGACTGTGAGGGACCCTCTCACTGATTATGTTAGAGATGATATTCTGTCTGTAGATGTAGGGTCTGACTCTGAGGGACTCTCTCACAGACTATGATGGAGATGATATTTTGTCTGTAGATGGAGGGTCTGACTGTGAGGGACCCTCTCACAGACTATGTTGGAGATGATATTCAGTCTGTAGATGGAGGGTCTGACTTTGTGGACCCTCTCACAGACTATGTTGGAGGTGATATTCATTCTGTAGATGGAGGGTCTGACTTCGTGGACCCTCTCACAGACTGTTGGAGATGATATTCTGTCTGTTGATGGATGGTCTGACTGTGAGGGACCCTCTCACAGACTATGATGGAGATGATATTTTTTCTGTAGATGCAGGGTCTGACTGTGAGGGACCCTCACACAGACTATGTTAGAGATGATATTCTGTCTGTCGATGGAGGGTCTGACTGTGAGGGACCCTCTCACAGACAATGTTGGAGATGATATTCTGTCTGTAGATGGAACGTCTGACTGTGAGGGACTCTCTCACAGACTATGATGGAGATGATATTCTATCTGTAGATGGAGGATCTGACTGTGAGGGACTCTCTCACAGACTATGTTGGAGATGATATTTTGTCTGTAGATCTAGGGTCTGACTGTGAGGGTCCCTCTCACAGACTATGTTGCAGATGCTATTCAGTCTGCAGATGTAGGGTCTGACTGTGAGGGACCCTCTCACAGACTATGTTGGAGATGATATTCTGTCTGCAGATGGAGGGTCTGACTGTGAGGGACCCTCTCACAGACTATGTTGGAGATGGTATTCTGTCTGTAGACGGAACGTTTGACTATGAGGGACTCTCTCACAGACTATGTTGGAGATGATATTCTGTCTGTAGATGGAGGATCTGACTGTGAGGGAATCTCTCACAGACTATGATGGCAATGATATTTTGTCTGTAGGTGGAGGGTCTGACTGTGTGGGACACTCTCACAGACTATGTTGCAGATGATATTCAGTCTGCAGATGGAGGGTCTGACTGTGAGGGACCCTCTCACAGACTATGTTGGAGATGGTATTCTGTCTGTAGATGGAAGGTCTACTTGTGAGGGACCCTCTCACAGACTATATTGGAGATGTTATTCTGTCTGTAGATGGAGGGTCTGACTGTGTGGACCATCTCACAGACTATGTTGGAGATGATATTCTGTCTGTAGATGGAGTGTCTGACTGTGAGGGACCCTCTCACAGACTATGTTGGAGATGATATTCTGTCTGTAGATGGAGGGTCTGACTGTGAGGGACCCTCTCACAGACTATGTTGCAGATGATATTCTGTCTGTAGATGGAGGGTCTGACTGTGAGGGACTCTCTCACAGACTATGTTGGAGATGATATTCTGTCTGTAGATGGAGGGTCTGACTGTGAGGGACCCTCTCACAGACTATGTTGGAGATGATATTCTGCCTGTAGATGGAGGGTCTGACTGTGAGGGACCCTCACACAGACTATGTTGGAGCTGATATTCTGTCTGTAGATGGAGGGTCTGACAGTGAGGGACCCTCTCACAAACTATGTTGCAGATGATATTCTGTCTGTAGATGGAGGTTCTGACTGTGAGGGACCCTCTCACAGACTATGTTAGAGATGATATTCAGTCTGCAGATGGAGGGTCTGACTGTGAGGGACCCTCTCACAGACTATGTTGGAGATGGTATTCTGTCTGTAGATGGAACGTCTGACTGTGAGGGACTCTCTCACAGACTATGTTGGAGATGATATTCTGTCTGTAGATGGAGGGTCTGACTGTGAGGGACTCTCTCACAGACTATGTTGGAGATGATATTCAGTCTGTAGATGGAGGGTCTGACTGTGTGGACCCTCTCACAGACTATGTTGCAGATGATATTCAGTCTGTAGATTTGTGGGTCGCACTGTGTGGACCCTCTCAGACTATGTTGGAGATGATATTCTGTCTGTAGATGTAGGGTCTGACTCTGAGGGACTCACTCACAGACTATCATGGAAATGATATTTTGTCTGTAGATGGAGGGTCTGACTGTGAGGGACCCTCTCACAGACTATGTTGGAGATGATATTCTGTCTGTAGATGGAGGGTCTGACTGTGAGGGACTCTCTCACAGACTATGTTGGAGATGATATTCTGTCTGTAGATGGAGGGTCTGACTGTGAGGGACCCTCTCACAGACTATGTTGGAGATGATATTCTGCCTGTAGATGGAGGGTCTGACTGTGAGGGACCCTCACACAGAATATGTTGGAGCTGATATTCTGTCTGTAGATGGAGGGTCTGACAGTGAGGGACCCTCTCACAAACTATGTTGCAGATGATATTCTGTCTGTAGATGGAGGTTCTGACTGTGAGGGACCCTCTCACAGACTATGTTAGAGATGATATTCAGTCTGCAGATGGAGGGTCTGACGGTGAGGGACCCTCTCACAGACTATGTTGGAGATGGTATTCTGTCTGTAGATGGAACGTCTGACTGTGAGGGACTCTCTCACAGACTATGTTGGAGATGATATTTTGTCTGTAGTTGGAGGGTGTGACTGTGAGGGACTCTCTCACAGACTATGATGGAGATGATATTTTGTCTGTTGATGTAGGGTCTGACTGTGAAGGACCCTCTTACAGACTATGTTGCAGATTATATTCAGTCTGTAGATGGAGGGTCTGACTGTGTGGACACTCTCACAGACTATGTTGGAGATGATATTCTGTCTGTAGATGGTGGGTCTGAATGTGAGGGACCATCTCACAGACTATGTTGGAGATGATATTCTGCCTGTAGATGGAGGGTCTGACTGTGAGGGACCCTCTCACAGACTATGTTGGAGCTGATATTCTGTCTGTAGATGGAGGGTCTGACAGTGAGGGACCCTCTCACAGACTATGTTGCAGATGATATTCTGTCTGTAGATGTAGGTTTTGACTGTGAGGGACCCTCTCACTGATTATGTTAGAGATGATATTCTGTCTGTAGATGTAGGGTCTGACTCTGAGGGACTCTCTCACAGACTATGATGGAGATGATATTTTGTCTGTAGATGGAGGGTCTGACTGTGAGGGACCCTCTCACAGACTATGTTGGAGATGATATTCAGTCTGTAGATGGAGGGTCTGACTTTGTGGACCCTCTCACAGACTATGTTGGAGGTGATATTCATTCTGTAGATGGAGGGTCTGACTTCGTGGACCCTCTCACAGACTGTTGGAGATGATATTCTGTCTGTTGATGGATGGTCTGACTGTGAGGGACCCTCTCACAGACTATGATGGAGATGATATTTTTTCTGTAGATGCAGGGTCTGACTGTGAGGGACCCTCACACAGACTATGTTAGAGATGATATTCTGTCTGTCGATGGAGGGTCTGACTGTGAGGGACCCTCTCACAGACAATGTTGGAGATGATATTCTGTCTGTAGATGGAACGTCTGACTGTGAGGGACTCTCTCACAGACTATGATGGAGATGATATTCTATCTGTAGATGGAGGATCTGACTGTGAGGGACTCTCTCACAGACTATGTTGGAGATGATATTTTGTCTGTAGATCTAGGGTCTGACTGTGAGGGTCCCTCTCACAGACTATGTTGCAGATGCTATTCAGTCTGCAGATGTAGGGTCTGACTGTGAGGGACCCTCTCACAGACTATGTTGGAGATGATATTCTGTCTGCAGATGGAGGGTCTGACTGTGAGGGACCCTCTCACAGACTATGTTGGAGATGGTATTCTGTCTGTAGACGGAACGTTTGACTATGAGGGACTCTCTCACAGACTATGTTGGAGATGATATTCTGTCTGTAGATGGAGGATCTGACTGTGAGGGAATCTCTCACAGACTATGATGGCAATGATATTTTGTCTGTAGGTGGAGGGTCTGACTGTGTGGGACACTCTCACAGACTATGTTGCAGATGATATTCAGTCTGCAGATGGAGGGTCTGACTGTGAGGGACCCTCTCACAGACTATGTTGGAGATGGTATTCTGTCTGTAGATGGAAGGTCTACTTGTGAGGGACCCTCTCACAGACTATATTGGAGATGTTATTCTGTCTGTAGATGGAGGGTCTGACTGTGTGGACCATCTCACAGACTATGTTGGAGATGATATTCTGTCTGTAGATGGAGTGTCTGACTGTGAGGGACCCTCTCACAGACTATGTTGGAGATGATATTCTGTCTGTAGATGGAGGGTCTGACTGTGAGGGACCCTCTCACAGACTATGTTGCAGATGATATTCTGTCTGTAGATGGAGGGTCTGACTGTGAGGGACTCTCTCACAGACTATGTTGGAGATGATATTCTGTCTGTAGATGGAGGGTCTGACTGTGAGGGACCCTCTCACAGACTATGTTGGAGATGATATTCTGCCTGTAGATGGGGGGTCTGACTGTGAGGGACCCTCACACAGACTATGTTGGAGCTGATATTCTGTCTGTAGATGGAGGGTCTGACAGTGAGGGACCCTCTCACAAACTATGTTGCAGATGATATTCTGTCTGTAGATGGAGGTTCTGACTGTGAGGGACCCTCTCACAGACTATGTTGGAGATGATATTCAGTCTGCAGATGGAGGGTCTGACTGTGAGGGACCCTCTCACAGACTATGTTGGAGATGGTATTCTGTCTGTAGATGGAACGTCTGACTGTGAGGGACTCTCTCACAGACTATGTTGGAGATGATATTCTGTCTGTAGATGGAGGGTCTGACTGTGAGGGACTCTCTCACAGACTATGTTGGAGATGATATTCAGTCTGTAGATGGAGGGTCTGACTGTGTGGACCCTCTCACAGACTATGTTGCAGATGATATTCAGTCTGTAGATTTGTGGGTCGCACTGTGTGGACCCTCTCAGACTATGTTGGAGATGATATTCTGTCTGTAGATGTAGGGTCTGACTCTGAGGGACTCACTCACAGACTATGATGGAAATGATATTTTGTCTGTAGATGGAGGGTCTGACTGTGAGGGACCCTCTCACAGACTATGTTGGAGATGATATTCAATCTGTAGATGGAGGGTCTGACTTCGTGGACCCTCTCACAGAGTGTTGGAGATGATATTCTGTCTGTTGATGGATGGTCTGACTGTGAGGGACCCTCTCACAGACTATGATGGAGATGATATTTTTTCTGTAGATGCAGGGTCTGACTGTGAGGGACCCTCACACAGACTATGTTAGAGATGATATTCTGTCTGTCGATGGAGGGTCTGACTGTGATGGACCCTCTCACAGACTATGTTGGAGATGATATTCTGTCTGTAGATGGAACGTCTGACTGTGAGGGACTCTCTCACAGACTATGATGGAGATGATATTCTATCTGTAGATGGAGGATTTGACTGTGAGGGACTCTCTCACAGACTATGTTGGAGATGATATTTTGTCTGTAGATGGAGGGTCTGACTGTGAGGGTCCCTCTCACAGACTATGTTGCAGAAGCTATTCAGTCTGCAGATGTAGGGTCTGACTGTGAGGGACCCTCTCACAGACTATGTTGGAGATGATATTCTGTCTGCAGATGGAGGGTCTGACTGTGAGGGACCCTCTCACAGACTATGTTGGAGATGGTATTCTGTCTGTAGACGGAACGTTTGACTATGAGGGACTCTCTCACAGACTATGTTGGAGATGATATTCTGTCTGTAGATGGAGGATCTGACTGTGAGGGACTCTCTCACAGACTATGATGGCGATGATATTTTGTCTGTAGGTGGAGGGTCTGACTGTGTGGGACCCTCTCACAGACTATGTTGCAGATGATATTCAGTCTGCAGATGGAGGGTCTGACTGTGAGGGACCCTCTCACAGACTATGTTGGAGATGGTATTCTGTCTGTAGATGGAAGGTCTGCTTGTGAGGGACCCTCTCACAGACTATATTGGAGATGTTATTCTGTCTGTAGATGGAGGGTCTGACTGTGTGGACCATCTCACAGACTATGTTGGAGATGATATTCTGTCTGTAGATGGAGTGTCTGACTGTGAGGGACCCTCTCACAGACTATGTTGGAGATGATATTCTGTCTGTAGATGGAGGGTCTGACTGTGAGGGACCCTCTCACAGACTATGTTGCAGATGATATTCTGTCTGTAGATGGACGGTCTGACTGTGAGGGACTCTCTCACAGACTATGTTGGAGATGATATTCAGTCTGTAGATGGAGGGTCTGACTGTGAGGGACCATCTCACAGACTATGTTGGAGATGATATTCAGTCTGTAGATGGAGGGTCTGACTGTGAGGGACCCTCTCACAGACTATGTTGGAAATGATATTCTGTCTGTAGATGGAGGGTCTGACTGTGAGGGACCCTCACACAGACTAAGTTGGAGCTGATATTCTGTCTGTAGATGGAGGGTCTGACAGTGAGGGACCCTCTCACAGATTATGTTGCAGATGATATTCTGTCTGTAGATGGAGGATCTGACTGTGAGGGACCCTCTCACAGACTATGCTAGAGATGATATTCAGTCTGCAGATGGATGGTCTGACTGTGAGGGACCCTCTCACAGACTATGTTGGAGATGGTATTCTGTCTGTAGATGGAACGTCTGACTGTGAGGGACTCTCTCACAGACTATGTTGGAGATGATATTCTGTCTGTAGATGGAGGGTCTGACTGTGAGGGACTCTCTCACAGAATATGTTGGAGATGATATTCAATCTGTAGATGGAGGGTCTGACTGTGTGGACCCTCTCACAGACTATGTTGCAGATGATATTCAGTCTGTAGATGGAGGGTCGCACTGTGTGTACCCTCTCAGACTATGTTGGAGATGATATTCTGTCTGTAGATGTAGGGTCTGACTCTGAGGGACTCACTCACAGACTATGATGGAAATGATATTTTGTCTGTAGATGGAGGGTCTGACTGTGAGGGACCCTCTCACAGACTATGTTGGAGATGATATTCAATCTGTAGATGGAGGGTCTGACTTCGTGGACCCTCTCACAGAGTGTTGGAGATGATATTCTGTCTGTTGATGGATGGTCTGACTGTGAGGGACCCTCTCACAGACTATGATGGAGATGATATTTTTTCTGTAGATGCAGGGTCTGACTGTGAGGGACCCTCACACAGACTATGTTAGAGATGATATTCTGTCTGTCGATGGAGGGTCTGACTGTGATGGACCCTCTCACAGACTATGTTGGAGATGATATTCTGTCTGTAGATGGAACGTCTGACTGTGAGGGACTCTCTCACAGACTATGATGGAGATGATATTCTATCTGTAGATGGAGGATTTGACTGTGAGGGACTCTCTCACAGACTATGTTGGAGATGATATTTTGTCTGTAGATGGAGGGTCTGACTGTGAGGGTCCCTCTCACAGACTATGTTGCAGAAGCTATTCAGTCTGCAGATGTAGGGTCTGACTGTGAGGGACCCTCTCACAGACTATGTTGGAGATGATATTCTGTCTGCAGATGGAGGGTCTGACTGTGAGGGACCCTCTCACAGACTATGTTGGAGATGGTATTCTGTCTGTAGACGGAACGTTTGACTATGAGGGACTCTCTCACAGACTATGTTGGAGATGATATTCTGTCTGTAGATGGAGGATCTGACTGTGAGGGACTCTCTCACAGACTATGATGGCGATGATATTTTGTCTGTAGGTGGAGGGTCTGACTGTGTGGGACCCTCTCACAGACTATGTTGCAGATGATATTCAGTCTGCAGATGGAGGGTCTGACTGTGAGGGACCCTCTCACAGACTATGTTGGAGATGGTATTCTGTCTGTAGATGGAAGGTCTGCTTGTGAGGGACCCTCTCACAGACTATATTGGAGATGTTATTCTGTCTGTAGATGGAGGGTCTGACTGTGTGGACCATCTCACAGACTATGTTGGAGATGATATTCTGTCTGTAGATGGAGTGTCTGACTGTGAGGGACCCTCTCACAGACTATGTTGGAGATGATATTCTGTCTGTAGATGGAGGGTCTGACTGTGAGGGACCCTCTCACAGACTATGTTGCAGATGATATTCTGTCTGTAGATGGACGGTCTGACTGTGAGGGACTCTCTCACAGACTATGTTGGAGATGATATTCAGTCTGTAGATGGAGGGTCTGACTGTGAGGGACCATCTCACAGACTATGTTGGAGATGATATTCAGTCTGTAGATGGAGGGTCTGACTGTGAGGGACCCTCTCACAGACTATGTTGGAAATGATATTCTGTCTGTAGATGGAGGGTCTGACTGTGAGGGACCCTCACACAGACTAAGTTGGAGCTGATATTCTGTCTGTAGATGGAGGGTCTGACAGTGAGGGACCCTCTCACAGATTATGTTGCAGATGATATTCTGTCTGTAGATGGAGGATCTGACTGTGAGGGACCCTCTCACAGACTATGCTAGAGATGATATTCAGTCTGCAGATGGATGGTCTGACTGTGAGGGACCCTCTCACAGACTATGTTGGAGATGGTATTCTGTCTGTAGATGGAACGTCTGACTGTGAGGGACTCTCTCACAGACTATGTTGGAGATGATATTCTGTCTGTAGATGGAGGGTCTGACTGTGAGGGACTCTCTCACAGAATATGTTGGAGATGATATTCAATCTGTAGATGGAGGGTCTGACTGTGTGGACCCTCTCACAGACTATGTTGCAGATGATATTCAGTCTGTAGATGGAGGGTCGCACTGTGTGTACCCTCTCAGACTATGTTGGAGATGATATTCTGTCTGTAGATGTAGGGTCTGACTCTGAGGGACTCACTCACAGACTATGATGGAGATGATATTTTGTCTGTAGATGGAGGGTCTGATTGTGAGGGACCCTCTCACAGACTATGTTGGAGATGATATTCAGTCTGTAGATGGAGGGTCTGACTTTGTGGACCATCTCACAGACTATGTTGGAGATGATATTCAATCTGTAGATGGAACGTCTGACTGTGAGGGACTCTCTCACAGACTATGATGGAGATGATATTCTATCTGTAGATGGAGGATCTGACTGTGAGGGACTCTCTCACAGACTATGTTGGAGATGATATTTTGTCTGTAGATGGAGGGTCTGACTGTGAGGGTCCCTCTCACAGACTATGTTGCAGATGCTATTCAGTCTGCAGATGTAGGGTCTGACTGTGAGGGACCCTCTCACAGACTATGTTGGAGATGATATTCTGTCTGCAGATGGAGGGTCTGACTGTGAGGGACCCTCTCACAGACTATGTTGGAGATGGTATTCTGTCTGTAGACGGAACGTTTGACTATGAGGGACTCTCTCACAGACTATGTTGGAGATGATATTCTGTCTGTAGATGGAGGATCTGACTGTGAGGGACTCTCTCACAGACTATGATGGCGATGATATTTTGTCTGTAGGTGGAGGGTCTGACTGTGTGGGACCCTCTCACAGACTATGTTGCAGATGATATTCAGTCTGCAGATGGAGGGTCTGACTGTGAGGGACCCTCTCACAGACTATGTTAGAGATGGTATTCTGTCTGTAGATGGAAGGTCTGCTTGTGAGGGACCCTCTCACAGACTATATTGGAGATGTTATTCTGTCTGTAGATGGAGGGTCTGACTGTGTGGACCATCTCACAGACTATGTTGGAGATGATATTCTGTCTGTAGATGGAGTGTCTGACTGTGAGGGACCCTCTCACAGACTATGTTGGAGATGATATTCTGTCTGTAGATGGAGGGTCTGACTGTGAGGGACCCTCTCACAGACTATGTTGCAGATGATATTCTCTCTGTAGATGGAGGGTCTGACTGTGAGGGACTCTCTCACAGACTATGTTGGAGATGATATTCAGTCTGTAGATGGAGGGTCTGACTGTGAGGGACCATCTCACAGACTATGTTGGAGATGATATTCAGTCTGTAGATGGAGGGTCTGACTGTGAGGGACCCTCTCACAGACTATGTTGGAAATGATATTCTGTCTGTAGATGGAGGGTCTGACTGTGAGGGACCCTCACACAGACTAAGTTGGAGCTGATATTCTGTCTGTAGATGGAGGGTCTGACAGTGAGGGACCCTCTCACAGACTATGTTGCAGATGATATTCTGTCTGTAGATGGAGGATCTGACTGTGAGGGACCCTCTCACAGACTATGTTAGAGATGATATTCAGTCTGCAGATGGAGGGTCTGACTGTGAGGGACCCTCTCACAGACTATGTTGGAGATGGTATTCTGTCTGTAGATGGAACGTCTGACTGTGAGGGACTCTCTCACAGACTATGTTGGAGATGATATTCAATCTGTAGATGGAGGGTCTGACTGTGTGGACCCTCTCACAGACTATGTTGCAGATGATATTCAGTCTGTAGATGGAGGGTCGCACTGTGTGTACCCTCTCAGACTATGTTGGAGATGATATTCTGTCTCTAGATGTAGGGTCTGACTCTGAGGGACTCACTCACAGACTATGATGGAGATGATATTTTGTCTGTAGATGGAGGGTCTGATTGTGAGGGACCCTCTCACAGACTATGTTGGAGATGATATTCAGTCTGTAGATGGAGGGTCTGACTTTGTGGACCATCTCACAGACTATGTTGGAGATGATATTCAATCTGTAGATGGAGGGTCTGACTGTGTGGACCCTCTCACAGACTATGTTGCAGATGATATTCAGTCTGTTGATGGATGGTCTGACTGTGAGTGACCCTCTCACAGACTATGATGGAGATGATATTTTGTCTGTAGATGCAGGGTCTGACTGTGAGGGACCCTCACACAGACTATGTTAGAGATGATATTCTGTCTGTCGATGGAGGGTCTGACTGTGAGGGACCCTCTCACAGACTATGTTGGAGATGATATTCTGTCTGTAGATGGAGTCTCTGACTGTGAGGGACCCTCTCACAGACTATGTTGGAGATGATATTCTGTCTGTAGATGGAGGGTCTGACTGTGAGGGACCCTCTCACAGACTATGTTGCACATGATATTCTGTCTGTAGATGGAGGGTCTGACTGTGAGGGACTCTCTCACAGACTATGTTGGAGATGATATTCTGTCTGTAGATGGCGGGTCTGACTGTGAGGGACCATCTCACAGACTATGTTGGAGATGATATTCAGTCTGTAGATGGAGGGTCTGACTGTGTGGGACCCTCTCACAGACTATGTTGGAGATGATATTCTGCCTGTAGATGGAGGGTCTGACTGTGAGGGACCCTCACACAGACTATGTTGGAGCTGATATTCTGTCTGTAGATGGAGGGTCTGACAGTGAGGGACCCTCTCACAAACTATGTTGCAGATGATATTCTGTCTGTAGATGGAGGTTCTGACTGTGAGGTACCCTCTCACAGACTATGTTAGAGATGATATTCAGTCTGCAGATGGAGGGTCTGACTGTGAGGGACCCTCTCACAGACTATGTTGGAGATGGTATTCTGTCTGTAGATGGAACGTCTGACTGTGAGGGACTCTCTCACAGACTATGTTGGAGATGATATTCTGTCTGTAGATGGAGGGTCTGACTGTGAGGGACTCTCTCACAGACTATGTAGGAGATGATATTCGGTCTGTAGATGGAGGGTCTGACTGTGTGGACCCTCTCACAGACTATATTGCAGATGATATTCAGTCTGTAGATGGAGGGTAGCACTCTGTGGACCCTCTCAGACTATGTTGGAGATGATATTCTGTCTGTAGATGTAGGGTCTGACTCTGAGGGACTCACTCACAGACTATGATGGAGATGATATTTTGTCTGTAGATGGAGGGTCTGACTGTAAGGGACCCTCTCACAGACTATGTTGGAGATGATATTCAGTCTGTAGATGGAGGGTCTGACTTTGTGGACCATCTCACAGACTATGTTGGAGATGATATTCAATCTGTAGATGGAGGGTCTGACTTCGTGGACCCTCTCACAGAGTGCTGGAGATGATATTCTGTCTGTTGATGGATGGTCTGACTGTGAGGGACCCTCTCACAGACTATGTTGGAGATGATATTCAGTCTGTAGATGGAGGGTCTGACTGTGAGGGACCCTCTCACAGACTATGTTGCAGATGCTATTCAGTCTGCAGATGGAGGGTCTGACTGTGAGGTACCCTCTCACAGACTATGTTGGAGATGATATTCTGTCTGTAGATGGAAGGTCTGACTGTGAGGGACCCTCTCACAGACTATATTGGAGATGGTATTCTGTCTGTAGACGGAACGTTTGACTGTGAGGGACTCTCTCACAGACTATGTTGGAGATGATATTCTGTCTGTAGATGGAGGATCTGACTGTGAGGGACTCTCTCACAGACGATGATGGCGATGATATTTTGTCTGTAGGTGGAGGGTCTGACTGTGTGGGACCCTCCCACAGACTATGTTGCAGATGATATTCAGTCTGCAGATGGAGGGTCTGACTGTGAGGGACCCTCTCACAGACTATGTTGGAGATGGTATTCTGTCTGTAGATGGAAGGTCTACTTGTGAGGGACCCTCTCACAGACTATATTGGAGATGTTATTCTGTCTGTAGATGGAGGGTCTGACTGTGTGGACCATCTCACAGACTATGTTGGAGATGATATTCTGTCTGTAGATGGAGTGTCTGACTGTGAGGGACCCTCTCACAGACTATGTTGGAGATGATATTCTGTCTGTAGATGGAGGGTCTGACTGTGAGGGACCCTCTCACAGACTATGTTGCAGATGATATTCTGTCTGTAGATGGAGGGTCTGACTGTGATGGACTCTCTCACAGACTATGTTGGAGATGATATTCTGTCTGTAGATGGAGGGTCTGACTGTGAGGGACCATCTCACTGACTATGTTGAAGATGATATTCAGTCTGTAGATGGAGGGTCTGACTGTGAGGGACCCTCTCACAGACTATGTTGGAGATGATATTCTGCCTGTAGATGGAGGGTCTGACTGTGAGGGACCCTCACACAGACTATGTTGGAGATGATATTCTGTCTGTAGATGGAGGGTCTGACAGTGAGGGACCCTCTTACAAACTATGTTGCAGATGATATTCTGTCTGTAGATGGAGGTTCTGACTGTGAGGGACCCTCTCACAGACTATGTTAGAGATGATATTCAGTCTGCAGATGGAGGGTCTGACTGTGAGGGACCCTCTCACGGACTATGTTGGAGATGGTATTCTGTCTGTAGATGGAACGTCTGACTGTGAGGGACTCTCTCACAGACTATGTTGGAGATGATATTCTGTCTGTAGATGGAGGGTCTGACTGTGAGGGACTCTCTCACAGACTATGTTGGAGATGATATTCAGTCTGTAGATGGAGGGTCTGACTGTGTGGACCCTCTCACAGACTATGTTGCAGATGATATTCAGTCTGTAGATGGAGGGTCGCACTGTGTGGACCCTCTCAGACTATGTTGGAGATGATATTCTGTCTGTAGATGTAGGGTCTGACTCTGAGGGACTCACTCACAGACTATGATGGAGATGATATTTTGTCTGTAGATGGAGGGTCTGACTGTGAGGGACCCTCTCACAGACTATGTTGGAGATGATATTCAGTCTGTAGATGGAGGGTCTGACTTTGTGGACCATCTCACAGATTATGTTGGAGATGACATTCAATCTGTAGATGGAGGGTATGACTTCGTGGACCCTCTCACAGAGTGTTGGAGATGATATTCTGTCTGTTGATGGATGGTCTGACTGTGAGGGACCCTCTCACAGACTATGATGGAGATGATATTTTGTCTGTAGATGCAGGGTCTGACTGTGAGGGACCCTCACACAGACTATGTTAGAGATGATATTCTGTCTGTCGATGGAGGGTCTGACTGTGAGGGACCCTCTCACAGACTATGTTGGAGATGATATTCTGTCTGTAGATGGAACGTCTGACTGTCAGGGACTCTCTCACAGACTATGATAGAGATGATATTCTATCTGTAGATGGAGGATCTGACTGTGAGGGACTCTCTCACAGACTATGTTGGAGATGATATTTTGTCTGTAGATGGAGGGTCTGACTGTGAGGGACCCTCTCACAGACTATGTTGCAGATGCTATTCAGTCTGCAGATGGAGGGTCTGACTGTGAGGGACCCTCTCACAGACTATGTTGGAGATGATATTCTGTCTGTAGATGGAAGGTCTGACTGTGAGGGACCCTCTCACAGACTATATTGGAGATGGTATTCTGTCTGTAGACGGAACGTTTGACTGTGAGGGACTCTCTCACAGACTATGTTGGAGATGATATTCTGTCTGTAGATGGATGATCTGACTGTGAGGGACTCTCTCACAGACTATGATGGCGATGATATTTTGTCTGTAGGTGGAGGGTCTGACTGTGTGGGACCCTCTCACAGACTATGTTGCAGATGATATTCAGTCTGCAGATGGAGGGTCTGACTGTGAGGGACCCTCTCACAGACTATGTTGGAGATGGTATTCTGTCTGTAGATGGAAGGTCTGCTTGTGAGGGACCCTCTCACAGACTATATTGGAGATGTTATTCTGTCTGTAGATGGAGTGTCTGACTGTGTGGACCATCTCACAGACTATGTTGGAGATGATATTCTGTCTGTAGATGGAGTGTCTGACTGTGAGGGACCCTCTCACAGACTATGTTGGAGATGATATTCTGTCTGTAGATGGAGGGTCTGACTGTGAGGGACCCTCTCACAGACTATGTTGCAGATGATATTCTGTCTGTAGATGGAGGGTCTGACTGTAATGGACTCTCTCACAGACTATGTTGGAGATGATATTCTGTCTGTAGATGGAGGGTCTGACTGTGAGGGACCATCTCACAGACTATGTTGGAGATGATATTCAGTCTGTAGATGGAGGGTCTGACTGTGAGGGACCCTCTCACACACTATGTTGGAGATGATATTCTGCCTGTAGATGGAGGGTCTGACTGTGAGGGACCCTCACACAGACTAAGTTGGAGCTGATATTCTGTCTGTAGATGAAGGGTCTGACAGTGAGGGACCCTCTCACAGACTATGTTGCAGATGATATTCTGTCTGTAGATGGAGGTTCTGACTGTGAGGGACCCTCTCACAGACTATGTTAGAGATGATATTCAGTCTGCAGATGGAGGGTCTGACAGTGAGGGACCCTCTCACAGACTATGTTGGAGATGGTATTCTGTCTGTAGATGGAACGTCTGACTGTGAGGGACTCTCTCACAGACTATGTTGGAGATGATATTCTGTCTGTAGATGGAGGGTCTGACTGTGAGGGACTCTCTCACAGACTATCTTGGAGATGATATTCAGTCTGTAGATGGAGGGTCTGACTGTGTGGACCCTCTCACAGACTATGTTGCAGATGATATTCAGTCTATAGATGGAGGGTCGCACTGTGTGTACCCTCTCAGACTATGTTGGAGATGATATTCTGTCTGTAGATGTAGGGTCTGACTCTGAGGGACTCACTCACAGACTATGATGGAGATGATATTTTGTCTGTAGATGGAGGGTCTGATTGTGAGGGACCCTCTCACAGACTATGTTGGAGATGATATTCAGTCTGTAGATGGATGGTCTGACTTTGTGGACCATCTCACAGACTATGTTGGAGATGATATTCAATCTGTAGATGGAGGGTCTGACTTCGTGGACCCTCTCACAGAGTGTTGGAGATGATATTCTGTCTGTTGATGGATGGTCTGACTGTGAGGGACCCTCTCACAGACTATGATGGAGATGATATTTTGTCTGTAGATACAGGGTCTGACTGTGAGGGACCCTCACACAGACTATGTTAGAGATGATATTCTGTCTGTCGATGGAGGGTCTGACTGTGAGGGACCCTCTCACAGACTATGTTGGAGATGATAGTCTGTCTGTAGATGGAACGTCTGACTGTGAGGGACTCTCTCACAGACTATGATGGAGATGATATTCTATCTGTAGATGGAGGATCTGACTGTGAGGGACTCTCTCACAGACTATGTTGGAGATGATATTTTGTCTGTAGATGGAGGGTCTGACTGTGAGGGACCCTCTCACAGACTATGTTGCAGATGCTATTCAGTCTGCAGATGGAGGGTCTGACTGTGAGGGACCCTCTCACAGACTATGTTGGAGATGATATTCTGTCTGTAGATGGAAGGTCTGACTGTGAGGTACCCTCTCACAGACTATATTGGAGATGTTATTCTGTCTGTAGAGGGAGGGTCTGTCTGTGTGGACCCTCTCACAGACTATGTTGGAGATGATATTCTGTCTGTAGATGGAGTGTCTGACTGTGAGGGACCCACTCACAGACTATGTTGGAGATGGTATTCTGTCTGTAGATGGAACGTCTGACTGAGAGACACTCTCTTACAGACTATGTTGGAGATGATATTCTGTCTGTAGATGGAGGATCTGACTGTGAGGGACTCTCTCACAGACTATGATGGAGATGATATTTTGTCTGTAGATGGAGGGTCTGACTGTGTGGGACCCTCTCACAGACTATGTTGCAGATGATATTCAGTCTGCAGATGGAGGTTCTGACTGTGAGGGACCCTCTCACAGACTATGTTGGAGATGGTATTCTGTCTGTAGATGGAAGGTCTGACTGTGAGGGACCCTCTCACAGACTATATTGGAGATGTTATTCAGTCTGTAGATGGAGGGTCTGAATGTGTTGACCATCTCACAGACTATGATGGACATGATATTCTGTCTGTAGATGGAGTGTCTGACTGTGAGGGACCCTCTCACAGACTATGTTGGAGATGATATTCTGTCTGTAGATGGAGGGACTGACTGTGATGGACCCTCTCACAGACTATGTTGCGGATGATATTCTGTCTGTAGATGGAGGGTCTGACTGTGAGGGACTCTCTCACAGACTATGTTGGAGATGATATTCTGTCTGTAGATGGAGGGTCTGACTGTGAGGGACCCTCTCACAGACTATGTTGGAGATGATATTCAGTCTGTAGATGGAGGGTCTGACTGTGAGGGACCCTCTCACCGACTATGTTGTTGATGATATTTTGTCCGTAGTTGGAGGGTGTGACTGTGAGGGACTCTCTCACAGACTATGATGGAGATGATATTTTGTCTGTAGATGTAGGGTCTGACTGTGAAGGACCCTCTTACAGACAATGTTGCAGATTATATTCAGTCTGTAGATGGAGTGTCTGACAGTGTGGACACTCTCACAGACTATGTTGGAGATGATATTCTGTCTGTAGATGGAGTGTCTGACTGTGAGGGACCCTCTCACAGACTATGTTGGAGATGATATTCTGTCTGTAGATGGAGGGTCTGACTGTGTGGACCCTCTCACAGACTATGTTGGAGATGATATTCTGTCTGTAGATGGTGGGTCTGACTGTGAGGGACCCTCTCACAGACTATGATGGAGATGATATTCTGTCTGTAGATGGAGTGTCTGACTGTGAGGGACCCTCTCACAGACTATGTTGGAGATGATATTCTGTCTGTAGATGGAGGGTCTGACTGTGATGGACCCTCTCACAGACTATGTTGCGGATGATATTCTGTCTGTAGATGGAGGGTCTGACTGTGAGGGACTCTCTCACAGACTATGTTGGAGATGATATTCTGTCTGTAGATGGAGGGTCTGACTGTGAGGGACTCTCTCACAGACTATGAGGGAGATGATATTTTGTCTGTGGATGTAGGGTCTGACTGTGAAGGACCCTCTTTCAGACTATTTTGCAGATGATGTTCAGTCTGTAGATGGAGGGTCTGACTGTGAGGGACCCTCTCACAGACTATGTTGGAGATGATATTTTGTCTGTAGATGGAGGGTCTGACTGTGAGGGACCCTCTCACAGTCTATGTTGGAGATGATATTCCGTCTGTAGATGGAGGGTCTGACTGTGTGGACCCTCTCACAGACTATGTTTATAGATGATATTCTGTTTGTAGATGGTGGGTCTGACTGTGAGGGACCCTCTCACAGACTAAGTTGGAGATGATATTCTGTCTGTAGATGGAGGGTCTGACTGTGAGGGACCCTCTCACAGACTATGTTGCAGATAATATTCTGCCTGTAGATGGAGGGTCTGACTGTGAGGGACCCTCTCACAGACTATGTTGGATATGATATTTTGTCTGTAGATGGAGGGTCTGACTGTGAGGGACTCACTCACAGACTATGATGTAGTTGATATTTTGTCTGTAGATGGAGGGTCTGACTGCGAGGGACCCTCTCACAGACTATGTTGCAGATGATATTCAGTCTGTAGGTGGAGGGTCTGATTGTGTGGACTGTCTCGCAGACTATGTTGCAGATGATATTCTGTCTGTAGATGGAGGGTCTGACTGTGAGGGACCCTCTCACAGAGTATGTTGGAGATGATATTTTGTCTGTAGATGGAGGGTCTGACTGTGAGGGACCCTCTCACAGACTATCTTGGAGATGATATTCCGTCTGTAGATGGGGGGTCTGACTGTGACGGACCCTCTCACAAACTATGTTGGAGATTACATTCCGTCTGTAGATGGAGGGTCTGACTCTGTGGACCCTCTCACAGACTGTGTTGCAGATGATATTCAGTCTGTAGATGGAGGTTATGACTGTGTGGACACTCTCAGACTATGTTGGAGATGATATTCAGTCTGTAGATGGAGGGTCTGACTTCGTGGACCCTCTCTCAGACTGTTGGAGATGATATTCTGTCTGTTGATGGATGGTCTGACTGTGAGGGACCCTCTCACAGACTATGATGGAGATGATATTTTGTCTGTAGATGCAGGGTATGACTGTGAGGGACCCTCTCACAGACAATGTTAGAGATGATATTCTGTCTGTAGATGGAGGGTCTGACTGTGAGGAACCCTCTCACAGACTATGTTGGAGATGATATTCTGTCTGTAGATGGAACGTCTGACTGTGAGGGACTCTCTCACTGACTATGATGGAGATGATATTCTGTCTGTAGATGGAGGATCTGACTGTGAGGGACTCTCTCACAGACTATGATGGAGATGATATTTTGTCTGTAGACGGCGGGTCTGACTGTGAGGGACCCTCTCACAGACTATGTTGGAGATGATATTCCGTCTGTAGATGGGGGGTCTGACTGTGACGGACCCTCTCACAAACTATGTTGGAGATTACATTCCGTCTGTAGATGGATGGACTGACTGTGAGGGACTCTCTCACAGTCTATGTTGGAGATGATATTTTGTCTGTAGATGGAGGGTCTGACTGTGAGGGACCCTCTCACAGACTATGTTGGAGATGATATTCTGTCTGTAGATGGAGGGTCTGACTGTGAGGGACCCTCTCACAGACTATGTTGCAGATGATATTCAGTCTGTAGATGGAGGGTCTGACTGTGTGGACCCTCTCACAGACTATGTTGCAGATGATATTCAGTCTGTAGATGGAGGTTATGACTGTGTGGACCCTCTCAGACTATGTTGGAGATGATATTCAGTCTGTAGATGGAGGGTCTGACTGTGTGGACCCTCTCAGACTATGTTGGAGATGATATTCTGTCTGTAGATGTAGGGTCTGACTCTGAGGGACTCTCTCACACACTATGATGGAGATGATATTTTGTCTGTAGATGGAGGGTCTGACTGTGAGGGACCCTCTCACAGACTATGTTGGAGATGATATTCAGTCTGTAGATGGAGGGTCTGACTTTGTGGACCCTCTCACAGACTATGTTGGAGATGATATTCAGTCTGTAGATGGAGGGTCTGACTTCGTGGACCCTCTCTCAGACTGTTGGAGATGATATTCTGTCTGTTGATGGATGGTCTGACTGTGAGGGACCCTCTCACAGACTATGATGGAGATGATATTTTGTCTGTAGATGCAGGGTATGACTGTGAGGGACCCTCTCACAGCAATGTTAGAGATGATATTCTGTCTGTAGATGGAGGGTCTGACTGTGAGGAACCCTCTCACAGACTATGTTGGAGATGATATTCTGTCTGTAGATGGAACGTCTGACTGTGAGGGACTCTCTCACTGACTATGATGGAGATGATATTCTGTCTGTAGATGGAGGATCTGACTGTGAGGGACTCTCTCACAGACTATGATGGAGATGATATTTTGTCTGTAGATGGAGGGTCTGACTGTGAGGGACCCTCTCACAGACTATGTTGCAGATGATATTCAGTCTGTAGATGGAGGCTCTGACTGTGAGGGACCCTCTCACAGACTATGTTGCAGATGATATTCAGTCTGTAGATGGAGGGTCTGACTGTGTGGACTGTCTCACAGACTATGTTGCAGATGATATTCTGACTGTAGATGCAGGGTCTGACTGTGAGGGACCCTCTCACAGACCATGTTGCAGATGATATTCAGTCTGTAGATGGAGGGTCTGACTGTGAGGGACCCTCTCACAGACTATGTTGCAGATGATATTCAGTCTGTAGATGGAGGGTCTGACTGTGTGGACTGTCTCACAGACTATGTTGCAGATGATATTCTGTCTGTAGATGGAGGGTCTGACTGTGAGGAAACCTCTCACAGACTATGTTGGAGATGATATTCAGTCTGTAGATGGAGGGTCTGACTGTGAGGGACCCTCTCACAGAGTATGTTGGAGATGATATTTTGTCTGTAGATGGAGGGTCTGACTGTGCGGGACACTCTCACAGTCTATGTTGGAGATGATATTCCGTCTGTAGATGGAGGGTCTGACTGTGTGGACCATCTCACAGACTATGTTGGAGATGATATTCTGTCTGTAGATGGTGGGTCTGACTGTGAGGGACCCTCTCACAGACTAAGTTGGAGATGATATTCTGTCTGTAGATGGAGGGTCTGACTGTGAGGGACCCTCTCACAGACTATGTTGCAGATAATATTCTGTCTGTAGATGGAGGGTCTGACTGTGAGGGACCCTCTCACAGACTATGTTGGATATGATATTTTGTCTGTAGATGGAGGGTCTGACTGTGAGGGACTCACTCACAGACTATGATGTAGTTGATATTTTGTCTGTAGATGGAGGGTCTGACTGCGAGGGACCCTCTCACAGACTATGTTGCAGATGATATTCAGTCTGTAGGTGGAGGGTCTGACTGTGTGGACTGTCTCGCAGACTATGTTGCAGATGATATTCTGTCTGTAGATGGAGGGTCTGACTGTGAGGGACCCTCTCACAGAGTATGTTGGAGATGATATTTTGTCTGTAGATGGAGGGTCTGACTGTGAGGGACTCTCTCACAGACTATGATGGAGATGATATTTTGTCTGTAGACGGCGGGTCTGACTGTGAGGGACCCTCTCACAGACTATGTTGGAGATGATATTCCGTCTGTAGATGGGGGGTCTGACTGTGACGGACCCTCTCACAAACTATGTTGGAGATTACATTCCGTCTGTAGATGGAGGGACTGACTGTGAGGGACTCTCTCACAGACTATGTTGGAGATGATATTTTGTCTGTAGATGGAGGGTCTGACTGTGAGGGACCCTCTCACAGACTATGTTGGAGATGATATTCTGTCTGTAGATGGAGGGTCTGACTGTGAGGGACCCTCTCACAGACTATGTTGCAGATGATATTCAGTCTGTAGATGGAGGGTCTGACTGTGTGGACCCTCTCACAGACTATGTTGCAGATGATATTCAGTCTGTAGATGGAGGTTATGACTGTGTGGACCCTCTCAGACTATGTTGGAGATGATATTCAGTCTGTAGATGGAGGGTCTGACTGTGTGGACCCTCTCAGACTATGTTGGAGATGATATTCTGTCTGTAGATGTAGGGTCTGACTCTGAGGGGCTCTCTCACACACTATGATGGAGATGATATTTTGTCTGTAGATGGAGGGTCTGACTGTGAGGGACCCTCTCACAGACTATGTTGGAGATGATATTCAGTCTGTAGATGGAGGGTCTGACTTTGTGGACCCTCTCACAGACTATGTTGGAGATGATATTCAGTCTGTAGATGGAGGGTCTGACTTCGTGGACCCTCTCTCAGACTGTTGGAGATGATATTCTGTCTGTTGATGGATGGTCTGACTGTGAGGGACCCTCTCACAGACTATGATGGAGATGATATTTTGTCTGTAGATGCAGGGTATGACTGTGAGGGACCCTCTCACAGACAATGTTAGAGATGATATTCTGTCTGTAGATGGAGGGTCTGACTGTGAGGAACCCTCTCACAGACTATGTTGGAGATGATATTCTGTCTGTAGATGGAACGTCTGACTGTGAGGGACTCTCTCATTGACTATGATGGAGATGATATTCTGTCTGTAGATGGAGGATATGACTGTCAGGGACTCTCTCACAGACTATGATGGAGATGATATTTTGTCTGTAGATGGAGGGTCTGACTGTGAGGGACCCTCTCACAGACTATGTTGCAGATGATATTCAGTCTGTAGATGGAGGGTCTGACTGTGAGGGACCCTCTCACAGACTATGTTGCAGATGATATTCAGTCTGTAGATGGAGGGTCTGACTGTGTGGACTGTCTCACAGAAAATGTTGCAGATGATATTCTGACTGTAGATGCAGGGTCTGACTGTGAGGGACCCTCTCACAGACTATGTTGCAGATGATATTCAGTCTGTTGATGGAGGGTCTGACTGTGAGGGACCCTCTCACAGACTATGTTGCAGATGATATTCAGTCTGTAGATGGAGGGTCTGACTGTGTGGACTGTCTCACAGACAATGTTGCAGATGATATTCTGTCTGTAGATGGAGGGTCTGACTGTGAGGAACCCTCTCACAGACTATGTTGGAGATGATATTCAGTCTGTAGATGGAGGGTCTGACTGTGAGGGACCCTCTCACAGAGTATGTTGGAGATGATATTTTGTCTGTAGATGGAGGGTCTGACTGTGCGGGACCCTCTCACAGTCTATGTTGGAGATGATATTCCGTCTGTAGATGGAGGGTCTGACTGTGTGGACCATCTCACAGACTATGTTGGAGATGATATTCTGTCTGTAGATGGTGGGTCTGACTGTGAGGGACCCTCTCACAGACTAAGTTGGAGATGATATTCTGTCTGTAGATGGAGGGTCTGACTGTGAGGGACCCTCTCACAGACTATGTTGCAGATAATATTCTGTCTGTAGATGGAGGGTCTGACTGTGAGGGGCCCTCTCACAGACTATGTTGGATATGATATTTTGTCTGTAGATGGAGGGTCTGACTGTGAGGGACTCACTCACAGACTATGATGGAGATGATATTTTGTCTGTAGATGGAGGGTCTGACTGTGAGGGACCCTCTCACAGACTATATTGGAGATGAAGTTCGGTCTGTAGATGGAGGGTCTGACTGTGAAGAACCCTCTCACAGACTATGTTGCAGATGATATTCAGTCTGTAGATGGAGGGTCTGACTGTGTGGACTGTCTCTCAGACTATGTTGCAGATGATATTCTGACTGTACATGGAGGGTCTGATTGTCAGGGACCCCCTCACAGACTACGTTGCAGATGATATTCAGTCTGCAGATGGAGGGTCTGACTTTGAGGGACCCTCTCACAGACTATGTTGCAGATGATATTCAGTCTGTAGATGGAGGGTCTGACTGTGAGGGACCCTCTCACATACTATGTTGCAGATGATATTCAGTCTGTAGATGGAGGGTCTGACTGTGTGGACTGTCTCACAGACTATGTTGCAGATGATATTCTCTATGTACATGGAGGGTCTGACTGTGAGGGACCCTCTCACTGAGTATGTTGCAGATGATATTCGGTCTGTAGATGGAGGGTCTGACTGTGAGGGACCCTCTCACAGACTATGTTGCAGATGATATTCAGTCTGTAGATGTAGGGTCTGACTTCGTGGACCATCTCTCAGACTGTTGGAGATGATATTCTGTCTGTTGATGGATGGTCTGACTATGAGGGACCCTCTCACAGACTATGATGGAGATGATATTTTGTCTGTCGATGCAGGGTCTGACTGTGAGGGACCCTCTCACAGACTACGTTAGAGATGATATTCTGTCTGTAGATGGAGGGTCTGACTGTGAAGAACCCTCTCACAGACTATGTTGGAGATGATATTCTCTCTGTAGATGGAATGTCTGACTGTGAGGGACTCTCTCACAGACTATGATGGAGATGATATTCTACCTGTAGATGAAGGGTCTGACTTTGTGGACCCTCTCACAGACTATGTTGGAGATGATATTCAGTCTGTAGATGGAGGGTCTGACTTCGTGGACCCTCTCTCAGACTGTTGGAGATGATATTCTGTCTGTTGATGGATGGTCTGACTGTGAGGGACCCTCTCACAGACTATGATGGAGATGATATTTTGTCGGTAGATGCAGGGTCTGACTGTGAGGGACCCTCTCACAGACAATGTTAGAGATGATATTCTGTCTGTAGATGGAGGGTCTGACTGTGAGGAACCCTCTCACAGACTATGTTGGAGATGATATTCTGTCTGTAGATGGAACGTCTGACTGTGAGGGACTCTCTCACAGACTATGATGGAGATGATATTCTGTCTGTAGATGGAGGATCTGACTGTGAGGGACTCTCTCACAGACTATGATGGAGATGATATTTTGTCTGTAGATGGAGGGTCTGACTGTGAGGGACCCTCTCACAGACTATGTTGCAGATGATATTCAGTCTGTAGATGGAGGGTCTGACTGTGTGGACTGTCTCACAGACTATGTTGCAGATGATATTCTGACTGTAGATGGAGGGTCTGTCTGTGAGGGACCCTCTCACAGACTATGTTGCAGATGATATTCAGCCTGCAGATGGAGGGTCTGACTGTGAGGGACCCTCTCACAGAGTATGTTGGAGATGATATTTTGTCTGTAGATGGAGGGTCTAACTGTGCGGGACCCTCTCACAGTCTATGTTGGAGATGATATTCCATCTGTAGATGGAGGGTCTGACTGTGTGGACCCTCTCACAGACTATGTTGGAGATGATATTCCGTCTGTTAATGGAGGGTCTGACTGTGTGGACCCTCTCACAGACTATGTTGGAGATGATATTCTGTCTGTAGATGGTGGGTCTGACTGTGAGGGACCCTCTCACAGACTATGTTGGAGATGATATTCTGTCTGTAGCTGGAGGGTCTGACTGTGAGAGACCCTCTCACAGACTATGTTGCAGATGATATTCAGTCGGTAGATGGAGGGTCTGACTGTGTGGACCCTCTCACAGACTATGTTGCAGATGATATTCAGTCTGTAGATGGAGGGTCTGACTGTGTGGACCCTCTCACAGACTATGTTGCAGATGATATTCAGTCTGTAGATGGAGGGTAAGACTGTGTGGACCCTCTCAGACTATGTTGGAGATGATATTCAGTCTGTAGATGGAGGGTCTGTCTCTGAGGGACTCTCTCACACACTATGATGGAGATGATATTTTGCCTGTAGATGGAGGGTCTGACTGTGAGGGACCCTCTCACAGACTATGTTGGAGATGATATTCAGTCTGTAGATGGAGGGTCTGACTTCGTGGACCCTCTCTCAGACTGTTGGAGATGATATTCTGTCTGTTGATGGATGGTCTGACCGTGAGGGACCCTCTCACAGACTATGATGGAGATGATATTTTGTCTGTAGATGCAGGGTCTGACTGTGAGGGACCCTCTCACAGACTACGTTAGAGATGATATTCTGTCTGTAGATGGAGGGTCTGACTGTGAAGAACCCTCTCACAGATTATGTTGGAGATGATATTCTCTCTGTAGATGGAACGTCTGACTGTGAGGGACTCTCTCACAGACTATAATGGAGATGATATTCTACCTGTAGATGAAGGGTCTGACTTTGTGGACCCTCTCACAGACTATGTTGGAGATGATATTCAGTCTGTAGATGGAGGGTCTGACTTCGTGGACCCTCTCTCAGACTGTTGGAGATGATATTCTGTCTGTTGATGGATGGTCTGACTGTGAGGGACCCTCTCACAGACTATGATGGAGATGATATTTTGTCTGTAGATGCAGGGTCTGACTGTGAGGGACCCTCTCACAGACAATGTTAGAGATGATATTCTGTCTGTAGATGGAGGGTCTGACGGTGAGGAACCCTCTCACAGACTATGTTGGAGATGATATTCTGTCTGTAGATGGAACGTCTGACTGTGAGGGACTCTCTCACAGACAATGATGGAGATGATATTCTATCTGGAGATGATATTCTATCTGTAGATGGAGGATCTGACTGTGAGGGACTCTCTCACAGACTATGATGGAGATGATATTTTGTCTGTAGATGGAGGGTCTGACTGTGAGGGACCCTCTCACAGACTATGTTGCAGATGATATTCAGTCTGTAGATGGAGGGTCTGACTGTGTGGACTGTCTCACAGACTATGTTGCAGATGATATTCTGACTGTAGATGGAGGGTCTGACTGTGAGGGACCCTCTCACAGACTATGTTGCAGATGATATTCAGCCTGCAGATGGAGGGTCTGACTGTGAGGGACCCTCTCACAGAGTATGTTGGAGATGATATTTTGTCTGTAGATGGAGGGTCTAACTGTGCGGTACCCTCTCACAGTCTATGTTGGAGATGATATTTCGTCTGTAGATGGAGGGTCTGACTGTGAGGACCCTCTCACAGACTATGTTGGAGATGATATTCCGTCTGTTAATGGAGGGTCTGACTGTGTGGACCCTCTCACAGACTATGTTGGAGATGATATTCTGTCTGTAGATGGTGGGTCTGACTGTGAGGGACCCTCTCACAGACTATGTTGGAGATGATATTCTGTCTGTAGCTGGAGGGTCTGACTGTGAGGGACCCTCTCACATACTATGTTGCAGATGATATTCAGTCTGTAGATGGAGGGTCTGACTGTGTGGACTGTCTCACAGACTATGTTGCAGATGATATTCTGTATGTACATGGAGGGTCTGACTGTGAGGGACCCTCTCACAGACTATGTTGGATATGATATTCTGTCTGTAGATGGAGTATCTGACTGTGAGGGACCCTCTCACTGAGTATGTTGCAGATGATATTCGGTCTGTAGATGGAGGGTCTGACTGTGAGGGACCCTCTCACAGACTATGTTGCAGATGATATTCAGTCTGTAGATGTAGGGTCTGACTTCGTGGACCATCTCTCAGACTGTTGGAGATGATATTCTGTCTGTTGATGGATGGTCTGACTGTGAGGGACCCTCTCACAGACTATGATGGAGATGATATTTTGTCTGTCGATGCAGGGTCTGACTGTGAGGGACCCTCTCACAGACTACGTTAGAGATGATATTCTGTCTGTAGATGGAGGGTCTAACTGTGAAGAACCCTCTCACAGACTATCTTGGAGATGATATTCTCTCTGTAGATGGAACGTCTGACTGTGAGGGACTCTCTCACAGACTATGATGGAGATGATATTCTACCTGTAGATGAAGGGTCTGACTTTGTGGACCCTCTCACAGACTATGTTGGAGATGATATTCAGTCTGTAGATGGAGGGTCTGACTTCGTGGACCCTCTCTCAGACTGTTGGAGATGATATTCTGTCTGTTGATGGATGGTCTGACTGTGAGGGACCCTCTCACAGACTATGATGGAGATGATATTTTGTCTGTAGATGCAGGGTCTGACTGTGAGGGACCCTCTCACAGACAATGTTAGAGATGATATTCTATCTGTAGATGGAGGGTCTGACTGTGAGGAACCCTCTCACAGACTAAGTTGGAGATGATATTCTGTCTGTAGATGGAGGGTCTGACTGTGAGGGACCCTCTCACAGACTATGTTGCAGATAATATTCTGTCTGTAGATGGAGGGTCTGACTGTGAGGGACCCTCTCACAGACTATGTTGGATATGATATTTTGTCTGTAGATGGAGGGTCTGACTGTGAGGGACTCACTCACAGACTATGATGGAGATGATATTTTGTCTGTAGATGGAGGGTCTGACTGTGAGGGACCCTCTCACAGACTATATTGGAGATGATATTCAGTCTGTAGATGGAGGGTCTGACTGTGAGGGACCCTCTCACATACTATGTTGCAGATGATATTCAGTCTGTAGATGGAGGGTCTGACTGTGAGGGACCCTCTCACAGACTATGTTGGATATGATATTCTGTCTGTGGATGGAGTATCTGACTGTGAGGGACCCTCTCACTGAGTATGTTGCAGATGATATTCGGTCTGTAGATGGAGGGTCTGACTGTGAGGGACCCTCTCACAGACTATGTTGCAGATGATATTCAGTCTGTAGATGTAGGGTCTGACTTCGTGGACCATCTCTCAGACTGTTGGAGATGATATTCTGTCTGTTGATGGATGGTCTGACTGTGAGGGACCCTCTCACAGACTATGATGGAGATGATATTTTGTCTGTCGATGCAGGGTCTGACTGTGAGGGACCCTCTCACAGACTACGTTAGAGATGATATTCTGTCTGTAGATGGAGGGTCTGACTGTGAAGAACCCTCTCACAGACTATGTTGGAGATGATATTCTCTCTGTAGATGGAACGTCTGACTGTGAGGGACTCTCTCACAGACTATGATGGAGATGATATTCTACCTGTAGATGAAGGGTCTGACTTTGTGGACCCTCTCACAGACTATGTTGGAGATGATATTCAGTCTGTAGATGGAGGGTCTGACTTCGTGGACCCTCTCTCAGACTGTTGGAGATGATATTCTGTCTGTTGATGGATGGTCTGACTGTGAGGGACCCTCTCACAGACTATGATGGAGATGATATTTTGTCTGTAGATGCAGGGTCTGACTGTGAGGGACCCTCTCACAGACAATGTTAGAGATGATATTCTGTCTGTAGATGGAGGGTCTGACTGTGAGGAACCCTCTCACAGACTATGTTGGAGATGATATTCTGTCTGTAGATGGAACGTCTGACTGTGAGGGACTCTCTCACAGACTATGATGGAGATGATATTCTGTCTGTAGATGGAGGATCTGACTGTGAGGGACTCTCTCACAGACTATGATGGAGATGATATTTTGTCTGTAGATGGAGGGTCTGACTGTGAGGGACCCTCTCACAGACTATGTTGCAGATGATATTCAGTCTGTAGATGGAGGGTCTGACTGTGTGGACTGTCTCACAGACTATGTTGCAGATGATATTCTGAATGTAGATGGAGGGTCTGTCTGTGAGGGACCCTCTCACAGACTATGTTGCAGATGATATTCAGCCTGCAGATGGAGGGTCTGACTGTGAGGGACCCTCTCACAGAGTATGTTGGAGATGATATTTTGTCTGTAGATGGAGGGTCTAACTGTGAGGGACCCTCTCACAGACTATGTTGCAGATGATATTCAGTCTGTAGATGGAGGGTCTGACTGTGTGGACTGTCTCACAGACTATGTTGCAGATGATATTCTGACTGTAGATGGAGGGTCTAACTGTGCGGGACCCTCTCACAGTCTATGTTGGAGATGATATTCCGTCTGTAGATGGAGGGTCTGACTGTGTGGACCCTCTCACAGACTATGTTGGAGATGATATTCCGTCTGTTAATGGAGGGTCTGACTGTGTGGACCCTTTCACAGACTATGTTGGAGATGATATTCTGTCTGTAGATGGTGGGTCTGACTGTGAGGGACCCTCTCACAGACTATGTTGGAGATGATATTCTGTCTGTAGCTGGAGGGTCTGACTGTGAGAGACCCTCTCACAGACTATGTTGCAGATGATATTCAGTCTGTAGATGGAGGGTCTGACTGTGTGGACTGTCTCACAGACTATGTTGCAGATGATATTCTGTATGTACATGGAGGGTCTGACTGTGAGGGACCCTCTCACAGACAATGTTAGAGATGATATTCTATCTGTAGATGGAGGGTCTGACTGTGAGGAACCCTCTCACAGACTAAGTTGGAGATGATATTCTGTCTGTAGATGGAGGGTCTGACTGTGAGGGACCCTCTCACAGACTATGTTGCAGATAATATTCTGTCTGTAGATGGAGGGTCTGACTGTGAGGGACCCTCTCACAGGCTATGTTGGATATGATATTTTGTCTGTAGATGGAGGGTCTGACTGTGAGGGACTCACTCTCAGACTATGATGGAGATGATATTTTGTCTGTAGATGGAGGGTCTGACTGTGAGGTACCCTCTCACAGACTATATTGGAGATGAAGTTCGGTCTGTAGATGGAGGGTCTGACTGTGAGGGACCCTCTCACAGACTATGTTGCAGATGATATTCAGTCTGTAGATGGAGGGTCTGACTGTGTGGACTGTCTCACAGACTATGTTGCAGATGATATTCTGACTGTACATGGAGGGTCTGATTGTGAGGGACCCCCTCACAGACTACGTTGCAGATGATATTCAGTCTGCAGATGGAGGGTCTGACTGTGAGGGACCCTCTCACAGACTATGTTGCAGATGATATTCAGTCTGTAGATGGAGGGTCTGACTGTGAGGGACCCTCTCACATACTATGTTGCAGATGATATTCAGTCTGTAGATGGAGGGTCTGACTGTGTGGACTGTCTCACAGACTATGTTGCAGATGATATTCTGTATGTACATGGAGGGTCTGACTGTGAGGGACCCTCTCACAGACTATGTTGGATATGATATTCTGTCTGTAGATGGAGTATCTGACTGTGAGGGACCCTCTCACTGAGTATGTTGCAGATGATATTCGGTCTGTAGATGGAGGGTCTGACTGTGAGGGACCCTCTCACAGACTATGTTGCAGATGATATTCAGTCTGTAGATGTAGGGTCTGACTTCGTGGACCATCTCTCAGACTGTTGGAGATGATATTCTGTCTGTTGATGGATGGTCTGACTGTGAGGGACCCTCTCACAGACTATGATGGAGATGATATTTTGTCTGTCGATGCAGGGTCTGACTGTGAGGGACCCTCTCACAGACTACGTTAGAGATGATATTCTGTCTGTAGATGGAGGGTCTGACTGTGAAGAACCCTCTCACAGACTATGTTGGAGATGATATTCTCTCTGTAGATGGAACGTCTGACTGTGAGGGACTCTCTCACAGACTATGATGGAGATGATATTCTACCTGTAGATGAAGGGTCTGACTTTGTGGACCCTCTCACAGACTATGTTGGAGATGATATTCAGTCTGTAGATGGAGGGTCTGACTTCGTGGACCCTCTCTCAGACTGTTGGAGATGATATTCTGTCTGTTGATGGATGGTCTGACTGTGAGGGACCCTCTCACAGACTATGATGGAGATGATATTTTGTCTGTAGATGCAGGGTCTGACTGTGAGGGACCCTCTCACAGACTATGATGGAGATGATATTTTGTCTGTAGATGGAGGGTCTGACTGTGAGGGACCCTCTCACAGACTATGTTGCAGATGATATTCAGTCTGTAGATGGAGGGTCTGACTGTGTGGACTGTCTCACAGACTATGTTGCAGATGATATTCTGACTGTAGATGGAGGGTCTGTCTGTGAGGGACCCTCTCACAGACTATGTTGCAGATGAAATTCAGCCTGCAGATGGAGGGTCTGACTGTGAGGGACCCTCTCACAGAGTATGTTGGAGATGATATTTTGTCTGTAGATGGAGGGTCTAACTGTGCGGGACCCTCTCACAGTCTATGTTGGAGATGATATTCCGTCTGTAGATGGAGGGTCTGACTGTGTGGACCCTCTCACAGACTATGTTGGAGATGATATTCCGTCTGTTAATGGAGGGTCTGACTGTGTGGACCCTCTCACAGACTATGTTGGAGATGATATTCTGTCTGTAGATGGTGGGTCTGACTGTGAGGGACCCTCTCACAGACTATGTTGGAGATGATATTCTGTCTGTAGCTGGAGGGTCTGACTGTGAGAGACCCTCTCACAGACTATGTTGCAGATGATATTCAGTCGGTAGATGGAGGGTCTGACTGTGTGGACTCTCTCACAGACTATGTTGCAGATGATATTCTGTCTGTAGATGGAGGGTCTGACTGTGTGGACCCTCTCACAGACTATGTTGCAGATGATATTCAGTCTGTAGATGGAGGGTATGACTGTGTGGACCCTCTCAGACTATGTTGGAGATGATATTCAGTCTGTAGATGGAGGGTCTGTCTCTGAGGGACTCTCTCACACACTATGATGGAGATGATATTTTGTCTGTAGATGGAGGGTCTGACTGTGAGGGACCCTCTCACAGACTATGTTGGAGATGATATTCAGTCTGTAGATGGAGGGTCTGACTTCGTGGACCCTCTCTCAGACTGTTGGAGATGATATTCTGTCTGTTGATGGATGGTCTGACCGTGAGGGACCCTCTCACAGACTATGATGGAGATGATATTTTGTCTGTAGATGCAGGGTCTGACTGTGAGGGACCCTCTCACAGACTACGTTAGAGATGATATTCTGTCTGTAGATGGAGGGTCTGACTGTGAAGAACCCTCTCACAGACTATGTTGGAGATGATATTCTCTCTGTAGATGGAACGTCTGACTGTGAGGGACTCTCTCACAGACTATAATGGAGATGATATTCTACCTGTAGATGAAGGGTCTGACTTTGTGGACCCTCTCACAGACTATGTTGGAGATGATATTCAGTCTGTAGATGGAGGGTCTGACTTCGTGGACCCTCTCTCAGACTGTTGGAGATGATATTCTGTCTGTTGATGGATGGTCTGACTGTGAGGGACCCTCTCACAGACTATGATGGAGATGATATTTTGTCTGTAGATGCAGGGTCTGACTGTGAGGGACCCTCTCACAGACAATGTTAGAGATGATATTCTGTCTGTAGATGGAGGGTCTGACTGTGAGGAACCCTCTCACAGACTATGTTGGAGATGATATTCTGTCTGTAGATGGAACGTCTGACTGTAAGGGACTCTCTCACAGACAATGATGGAGATGATATTCTATCTGGAGATGATATTCTATCTGTAGATGGAGGATCTGACTGTGAGGGACTCTCTCACAGACTATGATGGAGATGATATTTTGTCTGTAGATGGAGGGTCTGACTGTGAGGGACCCTCTCACAGACTATGTTGCAGATCATATTCAGTCTGTAGATGGAGGGTCTGACTGTGTGGACTGTCTCACAGACTATGTTGCAGATGATATTCTGACTGTAGATGGAGGGTCTGACTGTGAGGGACCCTCTCACAGACTATGTTGCAGATGATATTCAGCCTGCAGATGGAGGGTCTGACTGTGAGGGACCCTCTCACAGAGTATGTTGGAGATGATATTTTGTCTGTAGATGGATGGTCTATCTGTGCGGGACCCTCTCACAATCTATGTTGGAGATGATATTCCGTCTGTAGATGGAGGGTCTGACTGTGAGGACCCTCTCACAGACTATGTTGGAGATGATATTCCGTCTGTTAATGGAGGGTCTGACTGTGTGGACCCTCTCACAGACTATGTTGGAGATGATATTCTGTCTGTAGATGGTGGGTCTGACTGTGAGGGACCCTCTCACAGACTATGTTGGAGATGATATTCTGTCTGTAGCTGGAGGGTCTGACTGTGAGGGACCCTCTCACATACTATGTTGCAGATGATATTCAGTCTGTAGATGGAGGGTCTGACTGTGTGGACTGTCTCACAGACTATGTTGCAGATGATATTCTGTATGTACATGGAGGGTCTGACTGTGAGGGACCCTCTCACAGACTATGTTGGATATGATATTCTGTCTGTAGATGGAGTATCTGACTGTGAGGGACCCTCTCACTGAGTATGTTGCAGATGATATTCGGTCTGTAGATGGAGGGTCTGACTGTGAGGGACCCTCTCACAGACTATGTTGCAGATGATATTCAGTCTGCAGATGTAGGGTCTGACTTCGTGGACCATCTCTCAGACTGTTGGAGATGATATTCTGTCTGTTGATGGATGGTCTGACTGTGAGGGACCCTCTCACAGACTATGATGGAGATGATATTTTGTCTGTCGATGCAGGGTCTGACTGTGAGGGACCCTCTCACAGACTACGTTAGAGATGATATTCTGTCTGTAGATGGAGGGTCTGACTGTGAAGAACCCTCTCACAGACTATGTTGGAGATGATATTCTCTCTGTAGATGGAACGTCTGACTGTGAGGGACTCTCTCACAGACTATGATGGAGATGATATTCTACCTGTAGATGAAGGGTCTGACTTTGTGGACCCTCTCACAGACTATGTTGGAGATGATATTCAGTCTGTAGATGGAGGGTCTGACTTCGTGGACCCTCTCTCAGACTGTTGGAGATGATATTCTGTCTGTTGATGGATGGTCTGACTGTGAGGGACCCTCTCACAGACTATGATGGAGATGATATTTTGTCTGTAGATGCAGGGTCTGACTGTGAGGGACCCTCTCACAGACAATGTTAGAGATGATATTCTGTCTGTAGATGGAGGGTCTGACTGTGAGGAACCCTCTCACAGACTATGTTGGAGATGATATTCTGTCTGTAGATGGAACGTCTGACTGTGAGGGACTCTCTCACAGACTATGATGGAGATGATATTCTGTCTGTAGATGGAGGATCTGACTGTGAGGGACTCTCTCACAGACTATGATGGAGATGATATTTTGTCTGTAGATGGAGGGTCTGACTGTGAGGGACCCTCTCACAGACTATGTTGCAGATGATATTCAGTCTGTAGATGGAGGGTCTGACTGTGTGGACTGTCTCACACACTATGTTGCAGATGATATTCTGACTGTAGATGGAGGGTCTGTCTGTGAGGGACCCTCTCACAGACTATGTTGCAGATGATATTCAGCCGGCAGATGGAGGGTCTGACTGTGAGGGACCCTCTCACAGAGTATGTTGGAGATGATATTTTGTCTGTAGATTGAGGGTCTAACTGTGCGGGACCCTCTCACAGTCTATGTTGGAGATGATATTCCGTCTGTAGATGGAGGGTCTGACTGTGTGGACCCTCTCACAGACTATGTTGGAGATGATATTCCGTCTGTTAATGGAGTGTCTGACTGTGTGGACCCTCTCACAGACTATGTTGGTGATGATATTCTGTCTGTAGATGGTGGGTCTGACTGTGAGGGACCCTCTCACAGACTATGTTGGAGATGATATTCTGTCTGTAGCTGGAGGGTCTGACTGTGAGAGACCCTCTCACAGACTATGTTGCAGATGATATTCAGTCGGTAGATGGTGGGTCTGACTGTGTGGACCCTCTCACAGACTATGTTGCAGATGATATTCAGTCTGTAGATGGAGGGTCTGACTGTGTGGACCCTCTCACAGACTATGTTGCAGATGATATTCAGTCTGTAGATGGAGGGTATGACTGTGTGGACCCTCTCAGACTATGTTGGAGATGATATTCAGTCTGTAGATGGAGGGTCTGTCTCTGAGGGACTCTCTCACACACTATGATGGAGATGATATTTTGTCTGTAGATGGAGGGTCTGACTGTGAGGGACCCTCTCACAGACTATGTTGGAGATGATATTCAGTCTGTAGATGGAGGGTCTGACTTCGTGGACCATCTCTCAGACTGTTGGAGATGATATTCTGTCTGTTGATGGATGGTCTGACCGTGAGGGACCCTCTCACAGACTATGATGGAGATGATATTTTGTCTGTAGATGCAGGGTCTGACTGTGAGGGACCCTCTCACAGACTACGTTAGAGATGATATTCTGTCTGTAGATGGAGGGTCTGACTGTGAGGGACCCTCTCACAGACTACGTTAGAGATGATATTCTGTCTGTAGATGGAACGTCTGACTGTGAGGGACTCTCTCACAGACTATAATGGAGATGATATTCTACCTGTAGATGAAGGGTCTGACTTTGTGGACCCTCTCACAGACTATGTTGGAGATGATATTCAGTCTGTAGATGGAGGGTCTGACTTCGTGGACCCTCTCTCAGACTGTTGGAGATGATATTCTGTCTGTTGATGGATGGTCTGACAGTGAGGGACCCTCTCACAGACTATGATGGAGATGATATTTTGTCTGTAGATGCAGGGTCTGACTGTGAGGGACCCTCTCACAGACAATGTTAGAGATGATATTCTGTCTGTAGATGGAGGGTCTGACTGTGAGGAACCCTCTCACAGACTATGTTGGAGATGATATTCTGTCTGTAGATGGAACGTCTGACTGTGAGGGACTCTCTCACAGACAATGATGGAGATGATATTCTATCTGGAGATGATATTCTATCTGTAGATGGAGGATCTGACTGTGAGGGACTCTCTCACAGACTATGATGGAGATGATATTTTGTCTGTAGATGGAGGGTCTGACTGTGAGGGACCCTCTCACAGACTATGTTGCAGATGATATTCAGTCTGTAGATGGAGGGTCTGACTGTGTGGACTGTCTCACAGACTATGTTGCAGATGATATTCTGACTGTAGACGGAGGGTCTGACTGTGAGGGACCCTCTCACAGACTATGTTGCAGATGATATTCAGCCTGCAGATGGAGGGTCTGACTGTGAGGGACCCTCTCACAGAGTATGTTGGAGATGATATTTTATCTGTAGATGGAGGGTCTAACTGTGCGGGACCCTCTCACAGTCTATGTTGGAGATGATATTCCGTCTGTAGATGGAGGGTCTGACTGTGAGGACCCTCTCACAGACTATGTTGGAGATGATATTCCGTCTGTTAATGGAGGGTCTGACTGTGTGGACCCTCTCACAGACTATGTTGGAGATGATATTCTGTCTGTAGATGGTGGGTCTGACTGTGAGGGACCCTCTCACAGACTATGTTGGAGATGATATTCTGTCTGTAGCTGGAGGGTCTGACTGTGAGAGACCCTCTCACAGACTATGTTGCAGATGATATTCAGTCGGTAGATGGAGGGTCTGACTGTGTGGACCCTCTCACAGACTATGTTGCAGATGATATTCAGTCTGTAGATGGAGGGTCTGACTGTGTGGACCCTCTCACAGACTATGTTGCAGATGATATTCAGTCTGTAGATGGAGGGTATGACTGTGTGGACCCTCTCAGACTATGTTGGAGATGATATTCAGTCTGTAGATGGAGGGTCTGACTGTGTGGACCCTCTCAGACTATGTTGGAGATGATATTCTGTCTGTAGATGTAGGATCTGTCTCTGAGGGACTCTCTCACACACTATGATGGAGATGATATTTTGTCTGTAGATGGAGGGTCTGACTGTGAGGGACCCTCTCACAGACTATGTTGGAGATGATATTCAGTCTGTAGATGGAGGGTCTGACTTTGTGGACCCTCTCACAGACTATGTTGGAGATGATATTCAGTCTGTAGATGGAGGGTCTGACTTCGTGGACCCTCTCTCAGACTGTTGGAGATGATATTCTGTCTGTTGATGGATGGTCTGACTGTGAGGGACCCTCTCACAGACTATGATGGAGATGATATTTTGTCTGTAGATGCAGGGTCTGACTGTGAGGGACCCTATCACAGACAATGTTAGAGATGATATTCTGTCTGTAGATGGAGGGTCTGACTGTGAGGAACCCTCTCACAGACTATGTTGGAGATGATATTCTGTCTGTAGATGGAACGTCTGACTGTGAGGGACTCTCTCACAGACTATGATGGAGATGATATTCTATCTGTAGATGGAGGATCTGACTGTGAGGGACTCTCTCACAGACTATGATGGAGATGATATTTTGTCTGTAGATGGAGGGTCTGACTGTGAGGGACCCTCTCACAGACTATGTTGCAGATGATATTCAGTCTGTAGATGGAGGGTCTGACTGTGTGGACTGTCTCACAGACTATGTTGCAGATGATATTCTGACTGTAGATGGAGGGTCTGACTGTGAGGGACCCTCTCACAGACTATGTTGCAGATGATATTCAGCCTGCAGATGGAGGGTCTGACTGTGAGGGACCCTCTCACAGACTATGTTGCAGATGATATTCAGTCTGTAGATGGAGGGTCTGACTGTGTGGACCCTCTCACAGACTAAGTTGCAGATGATATTCAGTCTGTAGATGGAGGGTATGACTGTGTGGACCCTCTCAGACTATGTTGGAGATGATATTCAGTCTGTAGATGGAGGGTCTGTCTCTGAGGGACTCTCTCACACACTATGATGGAGATGATATTTTGTCTGTAGATGGAGGGTCTGACTGTGAGGGACCCTCTCACAGACTATGTTGGAGATGATATTCAGTCTGTAGATGGAGGGTCTGACTTCGTGGACCCTCTCTCAGACTGTTGGAGATGATATTCTGTCTGTTGATGGATGGTCTGACCGTGAGGGACCCTCTCACAGACTATGATGGAGATGATATTTTGTCTGTAGATGCAGGGTCTGACTGTGAGGGACCCTCTCACAGACTACGTTAGAGATGATATTCTGTCTGTAGATGGAGGGTCTGACTGTGAAGAACCCTCTCACAGACTATGTTGGAGATGATATTCTCTCTGTAGATGGAACGTCTGACTGTGAGGGACTCTCTCACAGACTATAATGGAGATGATATTCTACCTGTAGATGAAGGGTCTGACTTTGTGGACCCTCTCACAGACTATGTTGGAGATGATATTCAGTCTGTAGATGGAGGGTCTGACTTCGTGGACCCTCTCTCAGACTGTTGGAGATGATATTCTGTCTGTTGATGGATGGTCTGACTGTGAGGGACCCTCTCATAGACTATGATGGAGATGATATTTTGTCTGTTGATGCAGGGTCTGACTGTGAGGGACCCTCTCACAGACAATGTTAGAGATGATATTCTGTCTGTAGATGGAGGGTCTGACTGTGAGGAACCCTCTCACAGACTATGTTGGAGATGATATTCTGTCTGTAGATGGAACGTCTGACTGTGAGGGACTCTCTCACAGACAATGATGGAGATGATATTCTATCTGGAGATGATATTCTATCTGTAGATGGAGGATCTGACTGTGAGGGACTCTCTCACAGACTATGATGGAGATGATATTTTGTCTGTAGATGGAGGGTCTGACTGTGAGGGACCCTCTCACAGACTATGTTGCAGATGATATTCAGTCTGTAGATGGAGGGTCTGACTGTGTGGACTGTCTCACAGACTATGTTGCAGATGATATTCTGACTGTAGATGGAGGGTCTGACTGTGAGGGACCCTCTCACAGACTATGTTGCAGATGATATTCAGTCTGTAGATGGAGGGTCTGACTGTGTGGACCCTCTCACAGACTATGTTGCAGATGATATTCAGTCTGTAGATGGAGGGTATGACTGTGTGGACCCTCTCACAGACTATGTTGGAATGATATTCAGTCTGTTGATAGAGGGTCTGACTTTGTGGACCCTCTCACAGACTATTGGAGATGATATTCAGTCTGTAGATGGAGGGTCTGACTTCGTGGACCCTCTCTCAGACTGTTGGAGATGATATTCTGTCTGTTGATGGATGGTCTGACTCTGAGGGACCCTCTCACAGACTATGATGGAGATGATATTTTGTCTGTAGATGGAGGGTCTGACTGTGAGGGACCCTCTCACAGACGATGTTGCAGATGATATTCAGTCTGTAGATGGAGGGTCTGACTCTGTGGACAGTCTCCCAGACTATGTTGCAGATGATATTATGACTGTAGATGGAGAGTCTGACTGAGAGGGACCCTCTCACAGACTATGTTGCAGATGATATTCAGTCTGTAGATGGAGGGTCTGACTGTGAGGGACCCTCTCACAGACTATGTTGCAGATGCTATTCAGTCTGTAGATGGAGGGTCTGACTGTGTGGACCCTCTCAGACTATGTTGGAGATGATATTCAGTCTGTTGATGGATGGTCTGACTCTGAGGGACCCTCTCACAGACTATGATGTAGATGATATTTTGTCTGTAGATGGAGGGTCTGACTGTGAGGGACCCTCTCACAGACTATGTTGCAGATGATATTCAGTCTGTAGATGGAGGGTCTGACTGTGTGGACTGTCTCACAGACTATGTTGCAGATGATATTCTGTCTGTAGATGGAGGGTCTGACTGTGTGGACCCTCTCACAGACTATGTTGCAGATGATATTCAGTCTGTAGATGGAGGGCTGACTGTGTGGACCCTCTCAGACTATATTGGAGATGATATTCAGTCTGTTGATGGAGGGTCTGACTGTGTGGACCCTCTCACTGACTATGTTGGAGATGATATTCAGTCTGTAAATGGAGGGTCTGACTGTGTGGACCCTCTCAGACTATGTTGGAGATGATATTCTGTCTATAGATGTAGGGTCTGACTCTGAGGGACTCTCTGACAGACTATGATGGAGATGATATTTTGTCAGTAGATGGAGGGTCTGACTGTGAGTGACCCTCTCACAGACTATGTTGGAGATGATATTCAGTCTGTAGATGGAGGGTCTGACTTTGTGGACCCTCTCACTGACTATGTTGGAGATGATATTCAGTCTGTAGATGGAGGGTCTGACTGTGAGGGACCCTCTCACAGACTATGTTGGAGATGATATTCAGTCTGTAGATGGAGGGTCTGACTTTGTGGACCCTCTCACATACAATGTTGGAGATGATATTCAGTCTGTAGATGGAGGGTCTGACTGTGAGGGACCCTCTCTCAGAGTATGTTGGAGATGATAATTTGTCTGTAGATGGAGGGTCTGACTGTGAGGGACTCTCTCACAGACTATGATGGAGATGATATTTTGTCTGTAGACGGCGGGTCTGACTGTGAGGGACCCTCTCACAGACTATGTTGGAGATGATATTCCGTCTGTAGATGGAGGGTCTGACTGTGAGGCACCCTCTCACAGACTATGTTGGAGATGATATTCAGTCTGTAGATGGAGGGTCTGACTGTGTGGACCCTCTCAGACTATGTTGCAGATGATATTCTGTCCGTAGATGGAGGGTCTGACTCTGAGGGACCCTCTCACAGACTATGTTGAAGATGATATTCAGTCTGTCGATGGAGGGTCTGACTGTGAGGGACCCTCTCACAGAGTATGTTGGAGATGATATTTTGTCTGTAGATGGAGGGTCTGACTGTGAGGGACTCTCTCACAGACTATGATGGAGATGATATTTTGTCTGTAGACGGCGGGTCTGACTGTGAGGGACCCTCTCACAGACTATGTTGGAGATGATATTCCGTCTGTAGATGGAGGGACTGACTGTGAGGGACTCTCTCACAGACTATGATGGAGATGATATTTTGTCTGTAGACGGCGGGTCTGACTGTGAGGGACCCTCTCACAGAGTATGTTGGAGATGATATTCCGTCTGTAGATGGAGGGACTGACTGTGAGGGACTCTCTCACAGACTATGATGGAGATGATATTTTGTCTGTAGACGGCGGGTCTGACTGTGAGGGACCCTCTCACAGACTATGTTGCAGATGATATTCCGTCTGTAGATGGAGGGACTGACTGTGAGGGACTCTCTCACAGACTATGATGGAGATGATATTTTGTCTGTAGATGGAGGGTCTGACTGTGAGGGACTCTCTCACAGACTATGATGGAGATGATATTTTGTCTGTAGACGGCGGGTCTGACTGTGAGGGACCCTCTCACAGACTATGTTGAAGATGATATTCATTCTGTAGATGGAGGGTCTGACTGTGAGGGACACTCTCACAGAGTATGTTCGAGATGATATTTTGTCTGTAGATGGAGGGTCTGACTGTGACGGACCCTCTCACAAACTATGTTGGAGATTATATTCCGTCTGTAGATGGAGGGACTGACTGTGAGGGACTCTCTCACAGACTATGTTGGAGATGATATTTTGTCTGTAAATGAAGGGTCTGACTGTGAGGGACCCTCTCACAGACTATTTTGGTGATGATATTCTGTCTGTAGATGGAGGGTCTGACTGTGAGGGACCCTCTTACAGACTATGTTGCAGATGATATTCAGTCTGTAGATGGAGGGTCTGACTCGGTGGACCCTCTCACAGACTATGTTGCAGATGATATTCAGTCTGTACATGGAGGGTCTGACTGTATGGACCCTCTCACAGACTATGTTGCAAATGCTATTCAGTCTGTAGATGTCGGGTCTGACTGTGTGGACCCTCTCAGACTATGTTGGAGATGATATTCAGTCTGAAGATGGAGGGTCTGACTGTGAGGGACCCTCTCACAGACTATGTTGGAATGATATTCAGTCTGTAGATAGAGGGTCTGACTTTGTGGACCCTCTCACAGACTATGTTGGAGATGATATTCAGTCTGTAGATGGAGGGTCTGACTTCGTGGACCCTCTCTCAGACTGTTGGAGATGATATTCTGTCTGTTGATGGATGGTCTGACTCTGAGCGACCCTCTCACAGACTATGATGGAGATGATATTTTGTCTGTAGATGGAGGGTCTGACTGTGAGGGACCCTCTCACAGACTATGTTGCAGATGATATTCAGTCTGTAGATGGAGGGTCTGACTGTGTGGACTGTCTCACAGACTATGTTGCAGATGATATTCTGACTGTAGATGGAGAGTCTGACTGAGAGGGACCCTCTCACAGACTATGTTGCAGATGATATTCAGTCTGTAGATGGAGGGTCTGACTGTGAGGGACCCTTTCACAGACTATGTTGCAGATGATATTCAGTCTGTAGATGGAGAGTCTGACTGTGTGGACTGTCTCACAGACTATGTTGCAGATGATATTCTGTCTGTAGATGGAGGGTCTGACTGTGTGGACCCTCTCACAGACTATGTTGCAGATGATATTCAGTCTGTAGATGGAGGGTCTGACTGTGTGGACCCTCTCAGACTATGTTGGAGATGATATTCAGTCTGTAGATGGAGGGTCTGACTGTGAGGGACCCTCTCACAGACTATGTTGGAGATGATATTCAGTCTGTAGATGGAGGGTCTGACTGTGAGGGACCCTCTCACAGACTATGTTGGATATGATATTCTGTCTGTAGATTGAGGATCTGACTGTGAGGGACCCTCTCACAGACTATGTTGCAGATGATATTCGGTCTGTAGATGGAGGGTCTGACTGTGAGGGACCCTCTCACAGAGTATGTTGGAGATGATATTTTGTCTGTAGATGGAGGGTCTGACTGTGAGGGACCCTCTCACAGTCAATGTTGGAGATGATATTCCGTCTGTAGATGGAGGGTCTGACTGTGTGGACCCTCTCACAGACTATGTTGGAGATGATATTCTGTCTGTAGATGGTGGGTCTGACTGTGAGTGACCCTCTCACAGACTAAGTTGGAGATAATATTCTGTCTGTAGATGGAGGGTCTGACTCTGAGGGACCCTCTCACAGACTATGTTGCAGACAATATTCAGTCTGTAGATCGAGGGTCTGACAGTGAGGGACCCTCTCACAGACTATATTGGAGATTATATTCAGTCTGTTAATGGAGGGTCTAACTGTGTGGACCCTCTCACAGACTATGTTCGAGATGATATTCTGTCTGTAGATGGTGGGTCTGACTGTGAGGGACCCTCTCACAGACTATGTTGGAGATGATATTCTGTCTGTAGATGGAGGGTCTGACTGTGAGAGACCCTCTCACAGACTATGTTGCAGATGATATTCAGTCGGTAGATGGAGGGTCTGACTGTGTGGACCCTCTCACAGACTATGTTGCAGATGATATTCAGTCTGTAGATGGAGGGTCTGACTGTGTGGACCCTCTCACAGACTATGTTGGAGATGATATTCAGTCTGTAGATGGAGGGTCTGCCTGTGTGGACCCTCTCACAGACTATGTTGGAGATGATATTCAGTCTGTAGATGGAGGGTCTGACTGTGTGGACCCTCTCAGACTATGTTGGAGATGATATTTTGTCTGTAAATGAAGGGTCTGACTGTGAGGGACCCTCTCACAGACTATTTTGGTGATGATATTCTGTCTGTAGATGGAGGGTCTGACTGTGAGGGACCCTCTTACAGACTATGTTGCAGATGATATTCAGTCTGTAGATGGAGGGTCTGACTCGGTGGACCCTCTCACAGACTATGTTGCAGATGATATTCAGTCTGTACATGGAGGGTCTGACTGTATGGACCCTCTCACAGACTATGTTGCAAATGCTATTCAGTCTGTAGATGTCGGGTCTGACTGTGTGGACCCTCTCAGACTATGTTGGAGATGATATTCAGTCTGAAGATGGAGGGTCTGACTGTGAGGGACCCTCTCACAGACTATGTTGGAATGATATTCAGTCTGTAGATAGAGGGTCTGACTTTGTGGACCCTCTCACAGACTATGTTGGAGATGATATTCAGTCTGTAGATGGAGGGTCTGACTTCGTGGACCCTCTCTCAGACTGTTGGAGATGATATTCTGTCTGTTGATGGATGGTCTGACTCTGAGCGACCCTCTCACAGACTATGATGGAGATGATATTTTGTCTGTAGATGGAGGGTCTGACTGTGAGGGACCCTCTCACAGACTATGTTGCAGATGATATTCAGTCTGTAGATGGAGGGTCTGACTGTGTGGACTGTCTCACAGACTATGTTGCAGATGATATTCTGACTGTAGATGGAGAGTCTGACTGAGAGGGACCCTCTCACAGACTATGTTGCAGATGATATTCAGTCTGTAGATGGAGGGTCTGACTGTGAGGGACCCTTTCACAGACTATGTTGCAGATGATATTCAGTCTGTAGATGGAGAGTCTGACTGTGTGGACTGTCTCACAGACTATGTTGCAGATGATATTCTGTCTGTAGATGGAGGGTCTGACTGTGTGGACCCTCTCACAGACTATGTTGCAGATGATATTCAGTCTGTAGATGGAGGGTCTGACTGTGTGGACCCTCTCAGACTATGTTGGAGATGATATTCAGTCTGTAGATGGAGGGTCTGACTGTGAGGGACCCTCTCACAGACTATGTTGGAGATGATATTCAGTCTGTAGATGGAGGGTCTGACTGTGAGGGACCCTCTCACAGACTATGTTGGATATGATATTCTGTCTGTAGATTGAGGATCTGACTGTGAGGGACCCTCTCACAGACTATGTTGCAGATGATATTCGGTCTGTAGATGGAGGGTCTGACTGTGAGGGACCCTCTCACAGAGTATGTTGGAGATGATATTTTGTCTGTAGATGGAGGGTCTGACTGTGAGGGACCCTCTCACAGTCAATGTTGGAGATGATATTTTGTCTGTAGATGTAGGGTCTGACTCTGAGGGACTCTCTGACAGACTATGATGGAGATGATATTTTGTCTGTAGATGGAGGGTCTGACTGTGAGGGACCCTCTCACAGACTATGTTGGAGATGATATTCAGTCTGTAGATGGAGGGTCTGACTTTGTGGACCCTCTCACTGACTATGTTGGAGATGATATTCAGTCTGTAGATGGAGGGTCTGACTGTGAGGGACCCTCTCACAGACTATGTTGGAGATGATATTCAGTCTGTAGATGGAGGGTCTGACTTTGTGGACCCTCTCACATACAATGTTGGAGATGATATTCAGTCTGTAGATGGAGGGTCTGACTGTGAGGGACCGTCTCACAGACTATGATGGAGATGATATTTTGTCTGTAGATGGAGGGTCCAACTGTGAGGGACCCTCTCTCAGACTATGTTGGAGATGATATTCAGTCTGTAGATGGAGGGTCTGACTGTGAGGGACACTCTCACAGACTATGTTGGAGATGATATACAGTCTGTAGATGGAGGGTCTGACTGTGAGGGACCCTCTCACAGACTATGTTGGAGATGATATTCAGTCTATAGATGGAGGGTCCGACTGTGTGGACCCTCTCAGACTATGTTGCAGATGATATTCTGTCTGTAGATGGAGGGTCTGACTGTGAGGGACCCTCTCACAGACTATGTTGAAGATGATATTCAGTCTGTAGATGGAGGGTCTGACTGTGAGGGACCCTCTCACACAGTATGTTGGAGATGATATTTTGTCTGTAGATGGAGGGTCTGACTGTGAGGGACTCCCTCACAGACTATGATGGAGATGATATTTTGTCTGTAGACGGCGGGTCTGACTGTGAGGGACCCTCTCACAGACTATGTTGGAGATGATATTCCGTCTGTAGATGGAGGGACTGACTGTGAGGGACTCTCTCACAGACTATGATGGAGATGATATTTTGTCTGTAGACGGCGGGTCTGACTGTGAGGGACCCTCTCACAGACTATGTTGGAGATGATATTCCATCTGTAGATGGAGGGACTGACTGTGAGGGACTCTCTCACAGACTATGATGGAGATGATATTTTGTCTGTAGACGGCGGGTCTGACTGTGAGGGTCCCTCTCACAGACTATGTTGGAGATGATATTCCGTCTGTAGATGGAGGGACTGACTGTGAGGGACTCTCTCACAGACTATGATGGAGATGATAATGTGTCTGTAGATGGAGGGTCTGACTGTGAGGGACTCTCTCACAGACTATGATGGAGATGATATTTTGTCTGTAGACGGCGGGTCTGACTGTGAGGGACCCTCTCACAGACTATGTTGAAGATGATATTCAGTCTGTAGATGGAGGGTCTGACTGTGAGGGACCCTCTCACAGAGTATGTTGGAGATGATATTTTGTCTGTAGATGGAGGGTCTGACTGTGACGGACCCTCTCACAAACTATGTTGGAGATTATATTCCGTCTGTAGATGGAGGGACTGACTGTGAGGGACTCTCTCACAGACTATGTTGGAGATGATATTTTGTCTGTAAATGAAGGGTCTGACTGTGAGGGACCCTCTCACAGACTATGTTGCAGATGATATTCAGTCTGTAGATGGAGGGTCTGACTCGGTGGACCCTCTCACAGACTATGTTGCAGATGATATTCTGTCTGTACATGGAGGGTCTGACTGTGTGGACCCTCTCACAGACTATGTTGCAGATGCTATTCAGTCTGTAGATGGAGGGTCTGACTGTGTGGACCCTCTCAGACTATGTTGGAGATGATATTCAGTCTGTAGATGGAGGGTCTGACTGTGAGGGACCCTCTCACAGACTATGTTGGAATGATATTCAGTCTGTAGATAGAGGGTCTGACTTTGTGGACCCTCTCACAGACTATGTTGGAGATGATATTCAGTCTGTAGATGGAGGGTCTGACTTCGTGGACCCTCTCTCAGACTGTTGGAGATGATATTCTGTCTGTTGATGGATGGTCTGTCTCTGAGGGACCCTCTCACAGATTATGATGGAGATGATATTTTGTCTGTAGATGGAGGGTCTGACTGTGAGGGACCCTCTCACAGACTATGTTGCAGATGATATTCAGTCTGTAGATGGAGGGTCTGACTGTGTGGACTGTCTCACAGACTATGTTGCAGATGATATTCTGACTGTAGATGGAGAGTCTGACTGAGAGGGACCCTCTCACAGACTATGTTGCAGATGATATTCAGTCTGTAGATGGAGGGTCTGACTGTGAGGGACCCTCTCACAGACTATGTTGCAGATGATATTCAGTCTGTAGATGGAGAGTCTGACTGTGTGGACTGTCTCACAGACTATGTTGCAGATGATATTCTGTCTGTAGATGGAGGGTCTGACTGTGAGGGACCCTCTCACAGACTATGTTGGATATGATATTCTGTCTGTAGATTGAGGATCTGTCTGTGAGGGACCCTCTCACAGACTATGTTGTTGATGATATTTTGTCCGTAGTTGGAGGGTGTGACTGTGAGGGACTCTCTCACAGACTATGATGGAGATGATATTCTGTCTGTAGATGGAGGGTCTGACTGTGAGGGACCCTCTTACAGACTATGTTGCAGATGATATTCAGTCTGTAGATGGAGGGTCTGACTCGGTGGACCCTCTCACAGACTATGTTGCAGATGATATTCAGTCTGTACATGGAGGGTCTGACTGTATGGACCCTCTCACAGACTATGTTGCAAATGCTATTCAGTCTGTAGATGTCGGGTCTGACTGTGTGGACCCTCTCAGACTATGTTGGAGATGATATTCAGTCTGAAGATGGAGGGTCTGACTGTGAGGGACCCTCTCACAGACTATGTTGGAATGATATTCAGTCTGTAGATAGAGGGTCTGACTTTGTGGACCCTCTCACAGACTATGTTGGAGATGATATTCAGTCTGTAGATGGAGGGTCTGACTTCGTGGACCCTCTCTCAGACTGTTGGAGATGATATTCTGTCTGTTGATGGATGGTCTGACTCTGAGCGACCCTCTCACAGACTATGATGGAGATGATATTTTGTCTGTAGATGGAGGGTCTGACTGTGAGGGACCCTCTCACAGACTATGTTGCAGATGATATTCAGTCTGTAGATGGATGGTCTGACTGTGTGGACTGTCTCACAGACTATGTTGCAGATGATATTCTGACTGTAGATGGAGAGTCTGACTGAGAGGGACCCTCTCACAGACTATGTTGCAGATGATATTCAGTCTGTAGATGGAGGGTCTGACTGTGAGGGACCCTTTCACAGACTATGTTGCAGATGATATTCAGTCTGTAGATGGAGAGTCTGACTGTGTGGACTGTCTCACAGACTATGTTGCAGATGATATTCTGTCTGTAGATGGAGGGTCTGACTGTGTGGACCCTCTCACAGACTATGTTGCAGATGATATTCAGTCTGTAGATGGAGGGTCTGACTGTGTGGACCCTCTCAGACTATGTTGGAGATGATATTCAGTCTGTAGATGGAGGGTCTGACTGTGAGGGACCCTCTCACAGACTATGTTGGAGATGATATTCAGTCTGTAGATGGAGGGTCTGACTGTGAGGGACCCTCTCACAGACTATGTTGGATATGATATTCTGTCTGTAGATTGAGGATCTGACTGTGAGGGACCCTCTCACAGACTATGTTGCAGATGATATTCGGTCTGTAGATGGAGGGTCTGACTGTGAGGGACCCTCTCACAGAGTATGTTGGAGATGATATTTTGTCTGTAGATGGAGGGTCTGACTGTGAGGGACCCTCTCACAGTCAATGTTGGAGATGATATTCCGTCTGTAGATGGAGGGTCTGACTGTGTGGACCCTCTCACAGACTATGTTGGAGATGATATTCTGTCTGTAGATGGTGGGTCTGACTGTGAGGGACCCTCTCACAGACTAAGTTGGAGATAATATTCTGTCTGTAGATGGAGGGTCTGACTCTGAGGGACCCTCTCACAGACTATGTTGCAGACAATATTCAGTCTGTAGATCGAGGGTCTGACAGTGAGGGACCCTCTCACAGACTATATTGGAGATTATATTCAGTCTGTTAATGGAGGGTCTAACTGTGTGGACCCTCTCACAGACTATGTTCGAGATGATATTCTGTCTGTAGATGGTGGGTCTGACTGTGAGGGACCCTCTCACAGACTATGTTGGAGATGATATTCTGTCTGTAGATGGAGGGTCTGACTGTGAGAGACCCTCTCACAGACTATGTTGCAGATGATATTCAGTCGGTAGATGGAGGGTCTGACTGTGTGGACCCTCTCACAGACTATGTTGCAGATGATATTCAGTCTGTAGATGGAGGGTCTGACTGTGTGGACCCTCTCACAGACTATGTTGGAGATGATATTCAGTCTGTAGATGGAGGGTCTGCCTGTGTGGACCCTCTCACAGACTATGTTGGAGATGATATTCAGTCTGTAGATGGAGGGTCTGACTGTGTGGACCCTCTCAGACTATGTTGGAGATGATATTCTGTCTGTAGATGTAGGGTCTGACTCTGAGGGACTCTCTGACAGACTATGATGGAGATGATATTTTGTCTGTAGATGGAGGGTCTGACTGTGAGGGACCCTCTCACAGACTATGTTGGAGATGATATTCAGTCTGTAGATGGAGGGTCTGACTTTGTGGACCCTCTCACTGACTATGTTGGAGATGATATTCAGTCTGTAGATGGAGGGTCTGACTGTGAGGGACCCTCTCACAGACTATGTTGGAGATGATATTCAGTCTGTAGATGGAGGGTCTGACTTTGTGGACCCTCTCACATACAATGTTGGAGATGATATTCAGTCTGTAGATGGAGGGTCTGACTGTGAGGGACCGTCTCACAGACTATGATGGAGATGATATTTTGTCTGTAGATGGAGGGTCCAACTGTGAGGGACCCTCTCTCAGACTATGTTGGAGATGATATTCAGTCTGTAGATGGAGGGTCTGACTGTGAGGGACACTCTCACAGACTATGTTGGAGATGATATACAGTCTGTAGATGGAGGGTCTGACTGTGAGGGACCCTCTCACAGACTATGTTGGAGATGATATTCAGTCTATAGATGGAGGGTCCGACTGTGTGGACCCTCTCAGACTATGTTGCAGATGATATTCTGTCTGTAGATGGAGGGTCTGACTGTGAGGGACCCTCTCACAGACTATGTTGAAGATGATATTCAGTCTGTAGATGGAGGGTCTGACTGTGAGGGACCCTCTCACACAGTATGTTGGAGATGATATTTTGTCTGTAGATGGAGGGTCTGACTGTGAGGGACTCCCTCACAGACTATGATGGAGATGATATTTTGTCTGTAGACGGCGGGTCTGACTGTGAGGGACCCTCTCACAGACTATGTTGGAGATGATATTCCGTCTGTAGATGGAGGGACTGACTGTGAGGGACTCTCTCACAGACTATGATGGAGATGATATTTTGTCTGTAGACGGCGGGTCTGACTGTGAGGGACCCTCTCACAGACTATGTTGGAGATGATATTCCATCTGTAGATGGAGGGACTGACTGTGAGGGACTCTCTCACAGACTATGATGGAGATGATATCTTGTCTGTAGACGGCGGGTCTGACTGTGAGGGTCCCTCTCACAGACTATGTTGGAGATGATATTCCGTCTGTAGATGGAGGGACTGACTGTGAGGGACTCTCTCACAGACTATGATGGAGATGATAATGTGTCTGTAGATGGAGGGTCTGACTGTGAGGGACTCTCTCACAGACTATATTGGAGATGTTATTTTGTCTGTAGACGGCGGGTCTGACTGTGAGGGACCCTCTCACAGACTATGTTGAAGATGATATTCAGTCTGTAGATGGAGGGTCTGACTGTGAGGGACCCTCTCACAGAGTATGTTGGAGATGATATTTTGTCTGTAGATGGAGGGTCTGACTGTGACGGACCCTCTCACAAACTATGTTGGAGATTATATTCCGTCTGTAGATGGAGGGACTGACTGTGAGGGACTCTCTCACAGACTATGTTGGAGATGATATTTTGTCTGTAAATGAAGGGTCTGACTGTGAGGGACCCTCTCACAGACTATGTTGCAGATGATATTCAGTCTGTAGATGGAGGGTCTGACTTTGTGGACCCTCTCACATACAATGTTGGAGATGATATTCAGTCTGTAGATGGAGGGTCTGACTGTGAGGGACCGTCTCACAGACTATGATGGAGATGATATTTTGTCTGTAGATGGAGGGTCCAACTGTGAGGGACCCTCTCTCAGACTATGTTGGAGATGATATTCAGTCTGTAGATGGAGGGTCTGACTGTGAGGGACACTCTCACAGACTATGTTGGAGATGATATACAGTCTGTAGATGGAGGGTCTGACTGTGAGGGACCCTCTCACAGACTATGTTGGAGATGATATTCAGTCTATAGATGGAGGGTCCGACTGTGTGGACCCTCTCAGACTATGTTGCAGATGATATTCTGTCTGTAGATGGAGGGTCTGACTGTGAGGGACCCTCTCACAGACTATGTTGAAGATGATATTCAGTCTGTAGATGGAGGGTCTGACTGTGAGGGACCCTCTCACACAGTATGTTGGAGATGATATTTTGTCTGTAGATGGAGGGTCTGACTGTGAGGGACTCCCTCACAGACTATGATGGAGATGATATTTTGTCTGTAGACGGCGGGTCTGACTGTGAGGGACCCTCTCACAGACTATGTTGGAGATGATATTCCGTCTGTAGATGGAGGGACTGACTGTGAGGGACTCTCTCACAGACTATGATGGAGATGATATTTTGTCTGTAGACGGCGGGTCTGACTGTGAGGGACCCTCTCACAGACTATGTTGGAGATGATATTCCATCTGTAGATGGAGGGACTGACTGTGAGGGACTCTCTCACAGACTATGATGGAGATGATATCTTGTCTGTAGACGGCGGGTCTGACTGTGAGGGTCCCTCTCACAGACTATGTTGGAGATGATATTCCGTCTGTAGATGGAGGGACTGACTGTGAGGGACTCTCTCACAGACTATGATGGAGATGATAATGTGTCTGTAGATGGAGGGTCTGACTGTGAGGGACTCTCTCACAGACTATATTGGAGATGTTATTTTGTCTGTAGACGGCGGGTCTGACTGTGAGGGACCCTCTCACAGACTATGTTGAAGATGATATTCAGTCTGTAGATGGAGGGTCTGACTGTGAGGGACCCTCTCACAGAGTATGTTGGAGATGATATTTTGTCTGTAGATGGAGGGTCTGACTGTGACGGACCCTCTCACAAACTATGTTGGAGATTATATTCCGTCTGTAGATGGAGGGACTGACTGTGAGGGACTCTCTCACAGACTATGTTGGAGATGATATTTTGTCTGTAAATGAAGGGTCTGACTGTGAGGGACCCTCTCACAGACTATGTTGCAGATGATATTCAGTCTGTAGATGGAGGGTCTGACTCGGTGGACCCTCTCACAGACTATGTTGCAGATGATATTCTGTCTGTACATGGAGGGTCTGACTGTGTGGACCCTCTCACAGACTATGTTGCAGATGCTATTCAGTCTGTAGATGGAGGGTCTGACTGTGTGGACCCTCTCAGACTATGTTGGAGATGATATTCAGTCTGTAGATGGAGGGTCTGACTGTGAGGGACCCTCTCACAGACTATGTTGGAATGATATTCAGTCTGTAGATAGAGGGTCTGACTTTGTGGACCCTCTCACAGACTATGTTGGAGATGATATTCAGTCTGTAGATGGAGGGTCTGACTTCGTGGACCCTCTCTCAGACTGTTGGAGATGATATTCTGTCTGTTGATGGATGGTCTGTCTCTGAGGGACCCTCTCACAGATTATGATGGAGATGATATTTTGTCTGTAGATGGAGGGTCTGACTGTGAGGGACCCTCTCACAGACTATGTTGCAGATGATATTCAGTCTGTAGATGGAGGGTCTGACTGTGTGGACTGTCTCACAGACTATGTTGCAGATGATATTCTGACTGTAGATGGAGAGTCTGACTGAGAGGGACCCTCTCACAGACTATGTTGCAGATGATATTCAGTCTGTAGATGGAGGGTCTGACTGTGAGGGACCCTCTCACAGACTATGTTGCAGATGATATTCAGTCTGTAGATGGAGAGTCTGACTGTGTGGACTGTCTCACAGACTATGTTGCAGATGATATTCTGTCTGTAGATGGAGGGTCTGACTGTGAGGGACCCTCTCACAGACTATGTTGGATATGATATTCTGTCTGTAGATTGAGGATCTGTCTGTGAGGGACCCTCTCACAGACTATGTTGCAGATGATATTCGGTCTGTAGATGGAGGGTCTGACTTTGTGGACCCTCTCACATACAATGTTGGAGATGATATTCAGTCTGTAGATGGAGGGTCTGACTGTGAGGGACCGTCTCACAGACTATGATGGAGATGATATTTTGTCTGTAGATGGAGGGTCCAACTGTGAGGGACCCACTCTCAGACTATGTTGGAGATGATATTCAGTCTGTAGATGGAGGGTCTGACTGTGAGGGACCCTCTCACAGACTATGTTGGAGATGATATTCAGTCTGTAGATGGAGGGTCTGACTGTGAGGGACCCTCTCACAGACTATGTTCGAGATGATATTCAGTCTATAGATGGAGGGTCCGACTGTGTCGACCCTCTCAGACTATGTTGCAGATGATATTCTGTCTGTAGATGGAGGGTCTGACTGTGAGGGACCCTCTCACAGACTATGTTGAAGATGATATTCACTCTGTAGATGGACGGTCTGACTGTGAGGGACCCTCTCACAGAGTGTGTTGGAGATGATATTTTGTCTGTAGATGGAGGGTCTGACTGTGAGGGACTCTCTCACAGACTATGATGGAGATGATATTTTGTCTGTAGACGGCGGGTCTGACTGTGAGGGACCCTCTCACAGACTATGTTGGAGATGATATTCCGTCTGTAGATGGAGGGACTGACTGTGAGGGACTCTCTCACAGACTATGATGGAGATGATATTTTGTCTGTAGACGGCGGGTCTGACTGTGAGGGACCCTCTCACAGACTATGTTGGAGATGATATTCCGTCTGTAGATGGCGGGACTGAATGTCAGGGACTCTCTCACAGACTATGATGGAGATGATATTTTGTCTGTAGACGGCGGGTCTGACTGTGAGGGTCCCTCTCACAGACTATGTTGGAGATGATATTCCGTCTGTAGATGGAGGGACTGACTGTGAGGGACTCTCTCACAGACTATGTTGGAGATGATATTTTGTCTGTAAATGAAGGGTCTGACTGTGAGGGACCCTCTCACAGACTATGTTGGCGATGATATTCTGTCTGTAGATGGAGGGTCTGACTGTGAGGGACCCTCTCACAGACTATGTTGCAGATGATATTCAGACTGTAGATGGAGGGTCTGACTCGGTGGTCCCATTCACAGACTACGTTGCAGATGATATTCTGTATGTACATGGAGGGTCTGACAGTGTGGACCCTCTCACAGACTATGTTGCAGATGCTATTCAGTCTGTAGATGGAGGGTCTGACTGTGTGGACCCTCTCAGACTATGTTGGAGATGATATTCAGTCTGTAGATGGAGGGTCTGACTGTGAGGGACCCTCTCACAGACTATGTTGGAATGATATTCAGTCTGTAGATAGAGGGTCTGACTTTCTGGACCCTCTCACAGACTATGTTGGAGATGATATTCAGTCTGTAGATGGAGGGTCTGACTTCGTGGACCCTCTCTCAGACTGTTGGAGATGATATTCTGTCTGTTGATGGATGGTCTGTCTCTGAGGGACCCTCTCACAGACTATGATGGAGATGATATTTTGTCTGTAGATGGAGGGTCTGACTGTGAGGGACCCTCTCACAGACTATGTTGCAGATGATATTCAGTCTGTAGATGGAGGGTCTGACTGTGTGGACTGTCTCACAGACTATGTTGCAGATGATATTCTGACTGTAGATGGAGAGTCTGACTGTGAGGGACCCTCTCACAGACTATGTTGCAGATGATATTCAGTCCGTAGATGGAGAGTCTGACTGTGTGGACTGTCTCACAGACTATGTTGCAGATGATATTTTGTCTGTAGATGGAGGGTCTGACTGTGAGGGACCCTCTCACAGTCTATGTTGGAGATGATATTCCGTCTGTAGATGGAGGGTCTGACTGTGTGGACCCTCTCACAGACTATATTGGAGATGATCTTCTGTCTGTAGATGGTGGGTCTGAATGTGAGGGAACCTCTCACAGACTAAGTTGGAGATAATATTCTGTCTGTAGATGGAGGGTCTGACTCTGAGGGACACTCTCACAGACTATGTTGCAGATAATATTCAGTCTGTAGATCGAGGGTCTGACAGTGAGGGACCCTCTCACAGACTATATTGGAGATGATATTCAGTCTGTTAATGGAGGGTCTGACTGTGTGGACCCTCTCACAGACTATGTTGGAGATGATATTCTGTCTGTAGATGGTGGGTCTGACTGTGAGGGACCCTCTCACAGACGATGTTGGAGATGATATTCTGTCTGTAGATGGAGGGTCTGACTGTGAGAGACCCTCTCACAGACTATGTTGCAGATGATATTCAGTCGGTAGATGGAGGGTCTGACTGTGTGGACCCTCTCACAGACTATGTTGCAGATGATATTCAGTCTGTAGATGGAGGGTCTGACTGTGAGGGACCCTCTCACAGACTATGTTGGAGATGATATTCAGTCTGTAGATGGAGGGTCTGACGTTGTGGACCCTCTCACATACTATGTTGGAGATGATATTCAGTCTGTAGATGGAGGGTCTGACTGTGAGGGACCGTCTCACAGACTATGATGGAGATGATATTTTGTCTGTAGATGGAGGGTCCAACTGTGAGGGTCCCTCTCTCAGACTATGTTGATGATATTCAGTCTGTAGATGGAGGGTCTGACTGTGAGGGACCCTCTCACAGACTGTGTTGGAGATGATATTCAGTCTGTAGATGGAGGGTCTGACTGTGAGGGACCCTCTCACAGACTATGTTGGAGATGATATTCAGTCTGTAGATGGAGGGTCTGACTGTGAGGGACCGTCTCACAGACTATGATGGAGATGATATTTTGTCTGTAGATGGAGGGTCCGACTGTGAGGGACCCTCTCACAGACTATGTTGAAGATCATATTCAGTCTGTAGATGGAGGGTCTGACTGTGAGGGACCCTCTCACAGAGTATGTTGGAGGTGATATTTTGACTGTAGATGGAGGGTCTGACTGTGACGGACCCTCTCACAAACTATGTTGGAGTTTATATTCCGTCTGTAGATTGAGGATCTGACTGTGAGGGACCCTCTCACAGACTATGTTGCAGATGATATTCGGTCTGTAGATGGAGGGTCTGACTTTGTGGACCCTCTCACATAGAATGTTGGAGATGATATTCAGTCTGTAGATGGAGGGTCTGACTGTGAGGGACCGTCTCACAGACTATGATGGAGATGATATTTTGTCTGTAGATGGAGGGTCCAACTGTGAGGGACCCTCTCTCAGACTATGTTGGAGATGATATTCAGTCTGTAGATGGAGGGTCTGACTGTGAGGGAACCCTCTCACAGACTATGTTGGAGATGATATTCAGTCTGTAGATGGAGGGTCTGACTGTGTGGGACCCTCTCACAGACTATGTTGGAGATGATATTCAGTCTATAGATGGAGGGTCCGACTGTGAGGACCCTCTCAGACTATGTTGCAGATGATATTCTGTCTGTAGATGGAGGGTCTGACTGTGAGGGTCCCTCTCACAGACTATGTTGAAGATGATATTCAGTCTGTAGATGGAGGGTCTGACTGTGAGGGACCCTCTCACAGAGTATGTTGGAGATGATATTTTGTCTGTAGATGGAGGGTCTGACTGTGAGGGACTCTCTCAAAGACTATGATGGAGATGATATTTTGTCTGTAGACGGCGGGTCTGACTGTGAGGGACCCTCTCACAAACTATGTTGGAGATGATATTCTGTCTGTAGATGGAGGGACTGACTGTGAGGGACTCTCTCACAGACTATGATGGAGATGATATTTTGTCTGTAGACGGCGGGTCTGACTGTGAGGGACCCTCTCACAGACTATGTTGGAGATGATATTCCGTCTGTCGATGGAGGGACTGACTGTGAGGGACTCTCTCACAGACTATGATGGAGATGATATTTTGTCTGTAGACGGCGGGTCTGACTGTGAGGGTCCCTCTCACAGACTATGTTGGAGATGATATTCCGTCTGTAGATGGAGGGACTGACTGTGAGGGACTCTCTCACAGACTATGATGGAGATGATATTTTGTCTGTAGATGGAGGGTCTGACTGTGAGGGACTCTCTCACAGACTATGATGGAGATGATATTTTGTCTGTAGACGGCGGGTCTGACTGTGAGGGACCCTCTCACAGACTATGTTGAAGATGATATTCAGTCTGCAGATGGAGGGTCTGACTGTGAGGGACCCTCTCACAGACTATGTTGCAGATGATATTCAGTCTGTAGATGGAGGGTCTGACTCGGTGGACCCTCTCACAGACTATGTTGCAGATGATACTCTGTCTGTACATGGAGGGTCTGACTGTGTGGACCCTCTCACAGACTATGATGGAGATGATATTTTGTCTGTAGACGGCGGGTCTGACTGTGAGGGACCCTCTCACAGACTATGTTGAAGATGATATTCAGTCTGCAGATGGAGGGTCTGACTGTGAGGGACCCTCTCACAGACTATGTTGCAGATGATATTCTGTCTGTTGATGGATGGTCTGTCTCTGAGGGACCCTCTCACAGACTATGATGGAGATGATATTTTGTCTGTAGATGGAGGGTCTGACTGTGAGGGACCCTCTCACAGACTATGTTGCAGATGATATTCAGTCTGTAGATGGAGGGTCTGACAGTGTGGACTGTCTCACAGACTATGTTGCAGATGATATTCTGACTGTAGATGGAGAGTCTGACTGAGAGGGACCCTCTCACAGACTATGTTGCAGATGATATTCAGTCTGTAGATGGAGGGTCTGACTGTGAGGGACCCTCTCACAGACTATGTTGCAGATGATATTCAGTCTGTAGATGGAGAGTCTGACTGTGTGGACTGTCTCACAGACTATGTTGCAGATGATATTCTGTCTGTAGATGGAGGGTCTGACTGTGAGGGACCCTCTCACAGACTATGTTGGATATGATATTCTGTCTGTAGATTGAGGATCTGACTGTGAGGGACCCTCTCACAGACTATGTTGCAGATGATATTCGGTCTGTAGATGGAGGGTCTGACTTTGTGGACCCTCTCACATAGAATGTTGGAGATGATATTCAGTCTGTAGATGGAGGGTCTGACTGTGAGGGACCGTCTCACAGACTATGATGGAGATGATATTTTGTCTGTAGATGGAGGGTCCAACTGTGAGGGACCCTCTCTCAGACTATGTTGGAGATGATATTCAGTCTGTAGATGGAGGGTCTGACTGTGAGGGAACCCTCTCACAGACTATGTTGGAGATGATATTCAGTCTGTAGATGGAGGGTCTGACTGTGAGGGACCCTCTCACAGACTATGTTGGAGATGATATTCAGTCTATAGATGGAGGGTCCGACTGTGTGGACCCTCTCAGACTATGTTGCAGATGATATTCTGTCTGTAGATGGAGGGTCTGACTGTGAGGGACCCTCTCACAGACTATGTTGAAGATGATATTCAGTCTGTAGATGGAGGGTCTGACTGTGAGGGACCCTCTCACAGACTATGTTGGAGATGATATTCCGTCTGTAGATGGAGGGACTGACTGTGAGGGACTCTCTCACAGACTATGATGGAGATGATATTTTGTCTGTAGACGGCGGGTCTGACTGTCAGGGACCCTCTCACAGACTATGTTGGAGATGATATTCCGTCTGTAGATGGAGGGACTGACTGTGAGGGACTCTCTCACAGACTATGATGGAGATGATATTTTGTCTGTAGACAGCGGGTCTGACAGTGAGGGACCCTCTCACAGACTATGTTGGAGATGATATTCCGTCTGTCGATGGAGGGACTGACTGTGAGGGACTCTCTCACAGACTATGATGGAGATGATATTTTGTCTGTAGACGGCGGGTCTGACTGTGAGGGTCCCTCTCACAGACTATGTTGGAGATGATATTCCGTCTGTAGATGGAGGGACTGACTGTGAGGGACTCTCTCACAGACTATGATGGAGATGATATTTTGTCTGTAGATGGAGGGTCTGACTGTGAGGGACTCTCTCACAGACTATGATGGAGATGATATTTTGTCTGTAGGCGGCGGGTCTGACTGTGAGGGACCCTCTCACAGACTATGTTGAAGATCATATTCAGTCTGTAGATGGAGGGTCTGACTGTGAGGGACCCTCTCACAGACTATGTTGCAGATGATATTCAGTCTGTAGATGGAGGGTCTGACTCGGTGGACGCTCTCACAGACTATGTTGCAGATGATACTCTGTCTGTACATGGAGGGTCTGACTGTGTGGACCCTCTCACAGACTATGTTGCAGATGCTATTCAGTCTGTAGATGGAGGGTCTGACTGTGTGGACCCTCTCAGACTATGTTGGAGATGATATTCAGTCTGTAGATGGAGGGTCTGACTTCGTGGACCCTCTCTCAGACTGTTGGAGATGATATTCTGTCTGTTGATGGATGGTCTGTCTCTGAGGGACCCTCTCACAGACTATGATGGAGATGATATTTTGTCTGTAGATGGAGGGTCTGACTGTGAGGGACCCTCTCATAGACTATGTTGCAGATGATATTCAGTCTGTAGATGGAGGGTCTGACAGTGTGGACTGTCTCACAGACTATGTTGCAGATGATATTCTGACTGTAGATGGAGAGTCTGACTGAGAGGGACCCTCTCACAGACTATGTTGCAGATGATATTCAGTCTGTAGATGGAGGGTCTGACTGTGAGGGACCCTCTCACAGACTATGTTGCAGATGATATTCAGTCTGTAGATGGAGAGTCTGACTGTGTGGACTGTCTCACAGACTATGTTGCAGATGATATTCTGTCTGTAGATGGAGGGTCTGACTGTGAGGGACCCTCTCACAGACTATGTTGGATATGATATTCTGTCTGTAGATTGAGGATCTGACTGTGAGGGACCCTCTCACAGACTATGTTGCAGATGATATTCGGTCTGTAGATGGAGGGTCTGACTGTGAGGGACCCTCTCACAGAGTATGTTGGAGATGATATTTTGTCTGTAGATGGAGGGTCTGACTGTGAGGGACCCTCTCACAGTCTATGTTGGAGATGATATTCCGTCTGTAGATGGAGGGTCTGACTGTGTGGACCCTCTCACAGAATATGTTGGAGATGATCTTCTGTCTGTAGATGGTGGGTCTGAATGTGAGGGACCCTCTCACAGACTAAGTTGGAGATAATATTCTGTCTGTAGATGGAGGGTCTGACTCTGAGGGACACTCTCACAGACTATGTTGCAGATAATATTCAGTCTGTAGATCGAGGGTCTGACAGTGCGGGACCCTCTCACAGACTATATTGGAGATGATATTCAGTCTGTTAATGGAGGGTCTGACTGTGTGGACCCTCTCACAGACTATGTTGGAGATGATATTCTGTCTGTAGATGGTGGGTCTGACTGTGAGGGACCCTCTCACAGACTATGTTGGAGATGATATTCTGTCTGTAGATGGAGGGTCTGACTGTGAGAGACCCTCTCACAGACTATGTTGCAGATGATATTCAGTCGGTAGATGGAGGGTCTGACTGTGTGGACCCTCTCACAGACTATGTTGCAGATGATATTCAGTCTGTAGATGGAGGGTCTGACTGTGTGGACCCTCTCACAGACTATGTTGCAGATGATATTCAGTCTGTAGATGGAGGGTTGACTGTGTGGACCCTCTCAGACTATGTTGGAGATGATATTCAGTCTGTAGATGGAGGGTCTGACTGTGTGGACCCTCTCACAGACTATGTTGGAGATGATATTCAGTCTGTAGATCGAGGGTCTGACTGTGTGGACCCTCTCAGACTATGTTGGAGATGATATTCTGTCTGTAGATGTAGGGTCTGACTCTGAGGGACTCTCTGACAGACTATGATGGAGATGATATTTTGTCTGTAGATGGAGGGTCTGACTGTGAGGGACCCTCTCACAGACTATGTTGGAGATGATATTCAGTCTGTAGATGGAGGGTCTGACTTTCTGGACCCTCTCACAGACTATGTTGGAGATGATATTCAGTCTGTAGATGGAGGGTCTGACTGTGAGGGACCCTCTCACAGACTATGTTGGAGATGATATTCAGTCTGTAGATGGAGGGTCTGACTTTGTGGACCCTCTCACATACTATGTTGGAGATGATATTCAGTCTGTAGATGGAGGGTCTGACTGTGAGGGACCGTCTCACAGACTATGATGGAGATGATATTTTGTCTGTAGATGGAGGGTCCAACTGTGAGGGTCCCTCTCTCAGACTATGTTGGAGATGATATTCAGTCTGTAGATGGAGGGTCTGACTGTGAGGGACCCTCTCACAGACTATGTTGGAGATGATATTCAGTCTGTAGATGGAGGGTCTGACTGTGAGGGACCCTCTCACAGACTATGTTGGAGATGATATTCAGTCTGTAGATGGTGGGTCTGACTGTGAGGGACCGTCTCACAGACTATGATGGAGATGATATTTTGTCTGTAGATGGAGGGTCCGACTGTGAGGGACCCTCTCACAGTCTATGTTGCAGATGATATTCAGTCTGTAGATGGAGGGACTGACTGTGAGGGATTCTCTCACAGACTATGATGGAGATGATATTTTGTCTGTAGACGGCGGGTCTGACTGTGAAGGACCCTCTCACAGACTATGTTGGAGATGATATTCCGTCTGTAGATGGAGGGACTGACTGTGAGGGACTCTCTCACAGACTATGATGGAGATGATATTTTGTCTGTAGATGGAGGGTCTGACTGTGAGGGACTCTCTCACAGACTATGATGGAGATGATATTTTGTCTGTAGAAGGCGGGTCTGACTGTGAGGGACCCTCTCACAGACTATGTTGAAGATCATATTCAGTCTGTAGATGGAGGGTCTGACTGTGAGGGACCCTCTCACAGACTATGTTGCAGATGATATTCAGTATGTAGATGGAGGGTCTGACAGTGTGGACTGTCTCACAGACTATGTTGCAGATGATATTCTGACTGTAGATGGAGAGTCTGACTGAGAGGGACCCTCTCACAGACTATGTTGCAGATGATATTCAGTCTGTAGATGGAGGGTCTGACTGTGAGGGACCCTCTCACAGACTATGTTGCAGATGATATTCAGTCTGTAGATGGAGAGTCTGACTGTGTGGACTGTCTCACAGACTATGTTGCAGATGATATTCTGTCCGTAGATGGAGGGTCTGACTGTGAGGGACCCTCTCACAGACTATGTTGGATATGATATTCTGTCTGTAGATTGAGGATCTGACTGTGAGGGACCCTCTCACAGACTATGTTGCAGATGATATTCGGTCTGCAGATGGAGGGTCTGACTGTGAGGGATTCTCTCACAGACTATGATGGAGATGATATTTTGTCTGTAGACGGCGGGTCTGACTGTGAGGGACCCTCTCACAGACTATGTTGAAGATCATATTCAGTCTGTAGATGGAGGGTCTGACTGGGAGGGACCCTCTCACAGAGTATGTTGGAGATGATATTTTGTCTGTAGATGGAGGGTCTGACTGTGACGGACCCTCTCACAAACTATGTTGGAGTTTATATTCCGTCTGTACATGGAGGGACTGACTTTGAGGGACTCTCTCACAGACTATGTTGGAGATGATATTTTGTCTGTAAATGAAGGGTCTGACTGTGAGGGACCCTCTCACAGACTATGTTGGAGATGATATTCTGTCTGTAGATGGAGGGTCTGACTGTGAGGGACCCTCTCACAGACTATGTTGCAGATGATATTCAGTCTGTAGATGGAGGGTCTGACTCGGTGGACCCTCTCACAGACTATGTTGCAGATGATATTCAGTCTGTACATGGAGGGTCTGACTGTGTAGACCCTCTCACAGACTATGTTGCAGATGCTATTCAGTCTGTAGATGGAGGGTCTGACTGTGTGGACCCTCTCAGTCTATGTTGGAGATGATATTCAGTCTGTAGATGGAGGGTCTGACTGTGAGGGACCCTCTCACAGACTATGTTGCAGATGATATTCAGTCTGTAGATGGAGAGTCTGACTGTGTGGTCTGTCTCACAGACTATGTTGCAGATGATATTCTGTCTGTAGATGGAGGGTCTGACTGTGAGGGACCCTCTCACAGACTATGTTGGATATGATATTCTGTCTGTAGATTGAGGATCTGACTGTGAGGGACCCTCTCACAGACTATGTTGCAGATGATATTCGGTCTGTAGATGGAGGGTCTGACTTTGTGGACCCTCTCACATACAATGTTGGAGATGATATTCAGTCTGTAGATGGAGGGTCTGACTGTGAGGGACCGTCTCACAGACTATGATGGAGATGATATTTTGTCTGTAGATGGAGGGTCCAACTGTGAGGGACCCTCTCTCAGACTATGTTGGAGATGATATTCAGTCTGTAGATGGAGGGTCTGACTGTGAGGGACCCTCTCACAGACTATGTTGGAGATGATATTCAGTCTGTAGATGGAGGGTCTGACTGTGAGGGACCCTCTCACAGACTATGTTGGAGATGATATTCAGTCTATAGATGGAGGGTCCGACTGTGTGGACCCTCTCAGACTATGTTGCAGATGATATTCTGTCTGTAGATGGAGGGTCTGACTGTGAGGGACCCTCTCACAGACTATGTTGAAAATGATATTCAGTCTGTAGATGGAGGGTCTGACTGTGAGGGACCCTCTCACAGAGTATGTTGGAGATGATATTTTGTCTGTAGATGGAGGGTCTGACTGTGAGGGACTCTCTCACAGACTATGATGGAGATGATATTTTGTCTGTATACGGCGGGTCTGACTGTGAGTGACCCTCTCACAGACTATGTTGGAGATGATATTCCGTCTGTAGATGGAGGGACTGACTGTGTGGGACTCTCTCACAGACTATGATGGAGATGATATTTTGTCTGTAGACGGCGGGTCTGACTGTCAGGGACCCTCTCACAGACTATGTTGCAGATAATATTCAGTCTGTAGATCGAGGGTCTGACAGTGCGGGACCCTCTCACAGACTATATAGGAGATGATATTCAGTCTGTTAATGGAGGGTCTGACTGTGTGGACCCTCTCACAGACTATGTTGGAGATGATATTCTGTCTGTAGATGGTGGGTCTGACTGTGAGGGACCCTCTCACAGACTATGTTGGAGATGATATTCTGTCTGTAGATGGAGGGTCTGACTGTGAGAGACCCTCTCACAGACTATGTTGCAGATGATATTCAGTCGGTAGATGGAGGGTCTGACTGTGTGGACCCTCTCACAGACTATGTTGCAGATGATATTCAGTCTGTAGATGGAGGGTCTGACTGTGTGGACCCTCTCACAGACTATGTTGCAGATGATATTCAGTCTGTAGATCGAGGGTTGACTGTGTGGACCCTCTCAGACTATGTTGGAGATGATATTCAGTCTGTAGATGGAGGGTCTGACTGTGTGGACCCTCTCACAGACTATGTTGGAGATGATATTCAGTCTGTAGATCGAGGGTCTGACTGTGTGGACCCTCTCAGACTATGTTGGAGATGATATTCTGTCTGTAGATGTAGGGTCTGACTCTGAGGGACTCTCTGACAGACTATGATGGAGATGATATTTTGTCTGTAGATGGAGGGTCTGACTGTGAGGGACCCTCTCACAGACTATGTTGGAGATGATATTCAGTCTGTAGATGGAGGGTCTGACTTTCTGGACCCTCTCACAGACTATGTTGGAGATGATATTCAGTCTGTAGATGGAGGGTCTGACTGTGAGGGACCCTCTCACAGACTATGTTGGAGATGATATTCAGTCTGTAGATGGAGGGTCTGACTTTGTGGACCCTCTCACATACTATGTTGGAGATGATATTCAGTCTGTAGATGGAGGGTCTGACTGTGAGGGACCGTCTCACAGACTATGATGGAGATGATATTTTGTCTGTAGATGGAGGGTCCAACTGTGAGGGTCCCTCTCTCAGACTATGTTGGAGATGATATTCAGTCTGTAGATGGAGGGTCTGACTGTGAGGGACCCTCTCACAGACTATGTTGGAGATGATATTCAGTCTGTAGATGGAGGGTCTGACTGTGAGGGACCCTCTCACAGACTATGTTGGAGATGATATTCAGTCTGTAGATGGTGGGTCTGACTGTGAGGGACCGTCTCACAGACTATGATGGAGATGATATTTTGTCTGTAGATGGAGGGTCCGACTGTGAGGGACCCTCTCACAGTCTATGTTGCAGATGATATTCAGTCTGTAGATGGAGGGACTGACTGTGAGGGATTCTCTCACAGACTATGATGGAGATGATATTTTGTCTGTAGACGGCGGGTCTGACTGTGAAGGACCCTCTCACAGACTATGTTGGAGATGATATTCCGTCTGTAGATGGAGGGACTGACTGTGAGGGACTCTCTCACAGACTATGATGGAGATGATATTTTGTCTGTAGATGGAGGGTCTGACTGTGAGGGACTCTCTCACAGACTATGATGGAGATGATATTTTGTCTGTAGAAGGCGGGTCTGACTGTGAGGGACCCTCTCACAGACTATGTTGAAGATCATATTCAGTCTGTAGATGGAGGGTCTGACTGTGAGGGACCCTCTCACAGACTATGTTGCAGATGATATTCAGTATGTAGATGGAGGGTCTGACAGTGTGGACTGTCTCACAGACTATGTTGCAGATGATATTCTGACTGTAGATGGAGAGTCTGACTGAGAGGGACCCTCTCACAGACTATGTTGCAGATGATATTCAGTCTGTAGATGGAGGGTCTGACTGTGAGGGACCCTCTCACAGACTATGTTGCAGATGATATTCAGTCTGTAGATGGAGAGTCTGACTGTGTGGACTGTCTCACAGACTATGTTGCAGATGATATTCTGTCCGTAGATGGAGGGTCTGACTGTGAGGGACCCTCTCACAGACTATGTTGGATATGATATTCTGTCTGTAGATTGAGGATCTGACTGTGAGGGACCCTCTCACAGACTATGTTGCAGATGATATTCGGTCTGCAGATGGAGGGTCTGACTGTGAGGGATTCTCTCACAGACTATGATGGAGATGATATTTTGTCTGTAGACGGCGGGTCTGACTGTGAGGGACCCTCTCACAGACTATGTTGAAGATCATATTCAGTCTGTAGATGGAGGGTCTGACTGGGAGGGACCCTCTCACAGAGTATGTTGGAGATGATATTTTGTCTGTAGATGGAGGGTCTGACTGTGACGGACCCTCTCACAAACTATGTTGGAGTTTATATTCCGTCTGTACATGGAGGGACTGACTTTGAGGGACTCTCTCACAGACTATGTTGGAGATGATATTTTGTCTGTAAATGAAGGGTCTGACTGTGAGGGACCCTCTCACAGACTATGTTGGAGATGATATTCTGTCTGTAGATGGAGGGTCTGACTGTGAGGGACCCTCTCACAGACTATGTTGCAGATGATATTCAGTCTGTAGATGGAGGGTCTGACTCGGTGGACCCTCTCACAGACTATGTTGCAGATGATATTCAGTCTGTAAATGGAGGGTCTGACTGTGTAGACCCTCTCACAGACTATGCTGCAGATGCTATTCAGTCTGTAGATGGAGGGTCTGACTGTGTGGACCCTCTCAGTCTATGTTGGAGATGATATTCAGTCTGTAGATGGAGGGTCTGACTGTGAGGGACCCTCTCACAGACTATGTTGCAGATGATATTCAGTCTGTAGATGGAGAGTCTGACTGTGTGGTCTGTCTCACAGACTATGTTGCAGATGATATTCTGTCTGTAGATGGAGGGTCTGACTGTGAGGGACCCTCTCACAGACTATGTTGGATATGATATTCTGTCTGTAGATTGAGGATCTGACTGTGAGGGACCCTCTCACAGACTATGTTGCAGATGATATTCGGTCTGTAGATGGAGGGTCTGACTTTGTGGACCCTCTCACATACAATGTTGGAGATGATATTCAGTCTGTAGATGGAGGGTCTGACTGTGAGGGACCGTCTCACAGACTATGATGGAGATGATATTTTGTCTGTAGATGGAGGGTCCAACTGTGAGGGACCCTCTCTCAGACTATGTTGGAGATGATATTCAGTCTGTAGATGGAGGGTCTGACTGTGAGGGACCCTCTCACAGACTATGTTGGAGATGATATTCAGTCTGTAGATGGAGGGTCTGACTGTGAGGGACCCTCTCACAGACTATGTTGGAGATGATATTCAGTCTATAGATGGAGGGTCCGACTGTGTGGACCCTCTCAGACTATGTTGCAGATGATATTCTGTCTGTAGATGGAGGGTCTGACTGTGAGGGACCCTCTCACAGACTATGTTGAAAATGATATTCAGTCTGTAGATGGAGGGTCTGACTGTGAGGGACCCTCTCACAGAGTATGTTGGAGATGATATTTTGTCTGTAGATGGAGGGTCTGACTGTGAGGGACTCTCTCACAGACTATGATGGAGATGATATTTTGTCTGTAGACGGCGGGTCTGACTGTGAGTGACCCTCTCACAGACTATGTTGGAGATGATATTCCGTCTGTAGATGGAGGGACTGACTGTGTGGGACTCTCTCACAGACTATGATGGAGATGATATTTTGTCTGTAGACGGCGGGTCTGACTGTCAGGGACCCTCTCACAGACTATGTTGGAGATGATATTCCGTCTGTAGATGGAGGGACTGACTGTGAGGGACTCTCTCACAGACTATGATGGAGATGATATTTTGTCTGTAGACGGCGGGACTGACTGTGAGGGACCCTCTCACAGACTATGTTGGAGATGATATTCCGTCTGTCGATGGAGGGACTGACTGTGAGGGACTCTCTCACAGACTATGATGGAGATGATATTTTGTCTGTAGACGGCGGGTCTGACTGTGAGGGTCCCTCTCACAGACTATGTTGGAGATGATATTCCGTCTGTAGATGGAGGGACTGACTGTGAGGGACTCTCTCACAGACTATGATGGAGATGATATTTTGTCTGTAGATGGAGGGTCTGACTGTGAGGGACTCTCTCACAGACTATGATGGAGATGATATTTTGTCTGTAGACGGCGGGTCTGACTGTGAGGGACCCTCTCACAGACTATGTTGAAGATGATATTCAGTCTGCAGATGGAGGGTCTGACTGTGAGGGACCCTCTCACAGACTATGTTGCAGATGATATTCAGTCTGTAGATGGAGGGTCTGACTCGGTGGACCCTCTCACAGACTATGTTGCAGATGATACTCTGTCTGTACATGGAGGGTCTGACTGTGTGGACCCTCTCACAGACTATGTTGCAGATGCTATTCAGTCTGTAGATGGAGGGTCTGACTGTGAGGGACCCTCTCACAGACTATGTTGGAGATGATATTCAGTCTGTAGATGGAGGGTCTGACTGTGAGGGACCCTCTCACAGATTATGTTGGAGATGATATTCAGTCTATAGATGGAGGGTCCGACTGTGTGGACCCTCTCAGACTATGTTGCAGATGATATTCTGTCTGTAGATGGAGGGTCTGACTGTGAGGGACCCTCTCACAGACTATGTTGAAGATGATATTCAGTCTGTAGATGGAGGGTCTGACTGTGAGGGACCCTCTCACAGAGTATGTTGGAGATGATATTTTGTCTGTAGATGGAGGGTCTGACTGTGAGGGACTCTCTCACAGACTATGATGGAGATGATATTTTGTCTGTAGACGGCGGGTCTGACTGTGAGGGACCCTCTCACAGACTATGTTGGAGATGATATTCCGTCTGTAGATGGAGGGACTGACTGTGTGGGACTCTCTCACAGACTATGATGGAGATGATATTTTGTCTGTAGACGGCGGGTCTGACTGTCAGGGACCCTCTCACAGACTATGTTGGAGATGATATTCCGTCTGTAGATGGAGGGACTGACTGTGAGGGACTCTCTCACAGACTATGATGGAGATGATATTTTGTCTGTAGACGGCGGGTCTGACTGTGAGGGACCCTCTCACAGACTATGTTGGAGATGATATTCCGTCTGTCGATGGAGGGACTGACTGTGAGGGACTCTCTCACAGACTATGATGGAGATGATATTTTGTCTGTAGACGGCGGGTCTGACTGTGAGGGTCCCTCTCACAGACTATGTTGGAGATGATATTCCGTCTGTAGATGGAGGGACTGACTGTGAGGGACTCTCTCACAGACTATGATGGAGATGATATTTTGTCTGTAGATGGAGGGTCTGACTGTGAGGGACTCTCTCACAGACTATGATGGAGATGATATTTTGTCTGTAGACGGCGGGTCTGACTGTGAGGGACCCTCTCACAGACTATGTTGAAGATGATATTCAGTCTGCAGATGGAGGGTCTGACTGTGAGGGACCCTCTCACAGACTATGTTGCAGATGATATTCAGTCTGTAGATGGAGGGTCTGACTCGGTGGACCCTCTCACAGACTATGTTGCAGATGATATTCAGTCTGTAGATGGAGGGTTGACTGTTTGGACCCTCTCAGACTATGTTGGAGATGATATTCAGTCTGTAGATGGAGGGTCTGACTGTGTGGACCCTCTCACAGACTATGTTGGAGATGATATTCAGTCTGTAGATCGAGGGTCTGACTGTGTGGACCCTCTCAGACTATGTTGGAGATGATATTCTCTCTGTAGATATAGGGTCTGACTCTGAGGGACTCTCTGACAGACTATGATGGAGATGATATTTTGTCTGTAGATGGAGGGTCTGTCTGTGAGGGACCCTCTCACAGACTATGTTGGAGATGATATTCAGTCTGTAGATGGAGGGTCTGACTTTGTGGACCCTCTCACAGACTATGTTGGAGATGATATTCAGTCTGTAGATGGAGGGTCTGACTGTGAGGGACCCTCTCACAGACTATGTTGGAGATGATATTCAGTCTGTAGATGGAGGGTCCAACTGTGAGGGTCCCTCTCTCAGACTATGTTGGAGATGATATTCAGTCTGTAGATGGAGGGTCTGACTGTGAGGGACCCTCTCACAGACTATGTTGGAGATGATATTCAGTCTGTAGATGGAGGGTCTGACTGTGAGGGACCCTCTCACAGACTATGTTGGAGATGATATTCAGTCTGTAGATGGAGGGTCTGACTGTGAGGGACCGTCTCACAGACTATGATAGAGATGATATTTTGTCTGTAGATGGATGGTCCGACTGTGAGGGACCCTCTCACAGTCTATGTTGCAGATGATATTCAGTCTGTAGATGGAGGATCTGACTGTGTGGACTGTCTCACAGACTATGTTGCAGATGATTTTCTGTCTGTAGATGGAGGGTCTGACTGTGAGGGACCCTCTCACAGACTATGTTGGATATGATATTCTGTCTGTAGATTGAGGATCTGACTGTGAGGGACCCTCTCACAGACTATGATGCAGATGATATTCAGTCTGTAGATGGAGGGACTGACTGTGAGGGATTCTCTCACAGACTATGATGGAGATGATATTTTGTCTGTAGACGGCGGGTCTGACTGTGAGGGACCCTCTCACAGACTATGTTGGAGATGATATTCCGTCTGTAGATGGAGGGACTGACTGTGAGGGACTCTCTCACAGACTATGATGGAGATGATATTTTGTCTGTAGATGGAGGGTCTGACTGTGAGGGACTCTCTCACAGACTATGATGGAGATGATATTTTGTCTGTAGAAGGCGGGTCTGACTGTGAGGGACCCTCTCACAGACTATGTTGAAGATCATATTCAGTCTGTAGATGGAGGGTCTGACTGTGAGGGACCCTCTCACAGAGTATGTTGGAGATGATATTTTGTCTGTAGATGGAGGATCTGACTGTGACGGACCCTCTCACAAACTATGTTGGAGTTTATTTTCCGTCTGTACATGGAGGGACTGACTGTGAGGGACTCTCTCACAGACTATGTTGGAGATGATATTTTGTCTGTAAATGAAGGGTCTGACTGTGAGGGACCCTCTCACAGACTATGTTGGAGATGATATTCTGTCTGTAGATGGAGGGTCTGACTGTGAGGGACCCTCTCACAGACTATGTTGCAGATGATATTTAGTCTGTAGATGGAGGGTCTGACTCGGTGGACCCTCTCACAGACTATGTTGCAGATGATATTCAGTCTGTACATGGAGGGTCTGACTGTGTAGACCCTCTCACAGACTATGTTGCAGATGCTATTCAGTCTGTAGATGGAGGGTCTGACTGTGTGGACCCTCTCAGACTATGTTGGAGATGATATTCAGTCTGTAGATGGAGGGTCTGACTGTGAGGGACCCTCTCACAGACTATGTTGGAATGATATTCAGTCTGTAGATAGAGGGTCTGACTTTGTGGACCCTCTCACAGACTATGTTGGAGAAGATATTCAGTCTGTAGATGGAGGTTCTGACTTCGTGGACCCTCTCTCAGACTGTTGGAGATGATATTCTGTCTTTTGATGGATGGTCTGACTCTGAGGGACCTTCTCACAGACTATGATGGAGATGATATTTTGTCTGTAGATGGAGGGTCTGACTGTGAGGGACCCTCTCACAGACTATGTTGCAGATGATATTCACTCTGTAGATGGAGGGTCTGACTGTGTGGACTGTCTCACAGACTATGTTGCAGATGATATTCTGACTGTAGATGGAGAGTCTGACAGTGAGGGACCCTCTCACAGACTATGTTGCAGATGATATTCAGTCTGTAGATGGAGGGTCTGACTGTGAGGGACCCTCTCACAGACTATGTTGCAGATGATATTCAGTCTGTAGATGGAGGATCTGACTGTGTGGACTGTCTCACAGACTATGTTGCAGATGATTTTCTGTCTGTAGATGGAGGGTCTGACTGTGAGGGACCCTCTCACAGACTATGTTGGATATGATATTCTGTCTGTAGATTGAGGATCTGACTGTGAGGGACCCTCTCACAGACTATGTTGCAGATGATATTTTGTCTGTAGATGGAGGGTCTGACTGTGAGGGACCCTCTCACAGTCTATGTTGGAGATGATATTCCGTCTCTAGATGGAGGGTCTGACTGTGTGGACCCTCTCACAGACTATGTTGGAGATGATATTCTGTCTGTAGATGGTGGGTCTGAATGTGAGGGACCCTCTCACAGACTAAGTTGGAGATAATATTCTGTCTGTAGATGGAGGGTCTGACTGTGAGGGACCCTCTCACAGACTATGTTGCAGATAATATTCAGTCGGTAGATGGAGGGTCTGACTGTGTGGACCCTCTCACAGACTATGTTGCAGATGATATTCAGTCTGTAGATGGAGGGTCTGACTCGGTGGACCCTCTCACAGACTATGCTGCAGATGATATTCAGTCTGTAGATGGAGGGTTGACTGTGTGGACCCTCTCAGACTATGTTCGAGATGATATTCAGTCTGTAGATGGAGGGTCTGACTGTGTGGACCCTCTCACAGACTATGTTGGAGATGATATTCAGTCTGTAGATGGAGGGTCTGACTGTGTGGACCCTCTCAGACTATGTTGGAGATGATATTCTGTCTGTAGATGTAGGGTCTGACTCTGAGGGACTCTCTGACAGACTATGATGGAGATGATATTTTGTCTGTAGATGGAGGGTCTGACTGTGAGGGACCCTCTCACAGACTATGTTGGAGATGATATTCAGTCTGTTGATGGAGGGTCTGACTTTGTGGACCCTCTCACAGACTATGTTGGAGATGATATTCAGTCTGTAGATGGAGGGTCTGACTGTGAGGGACCCTCTCACAGACTATGTTGGAGATGATATTCAGTCTGTAGATGGAGGGTCTGACTTTCTGGACCCTCTCACATACTATGTTGGAGATGATATTCAGTCTGTAGATGGAGGGTCTGACTGTGAGGGACCGTCTCACAGACCATGATGGAGATGATATTTTGTCTGTAGATGGAGGGTCTAACTGTGAGGGTCCCTCTCTCAGACTATGTTGGAGATGATATTCAGTCTGTAGATGGAGGGTCTGACTGTGAGGGACCCTCTCACAGACTATGTTGGAGATGATATTCAGTCTGTAGATGGAGGGTCTGACTGTGAGGGACCCTCTCACAGACTATGTTGGAGATGATATTCAGTCTGTAAATGGAGGGTCTCACTTTGTGGACCCTCTCACAAACTATGATGGAGATGATCTTTTGTCTGTAGATGGAGGGTCCGACTGTGAGGGACCCTCTCACAGATTATGTTGCAGATGATATTCAGTCTGTAGATGGAGGGTCTGACTGTGAGGGACCCTCTCACAGACTATGTTGCAGATGATATTCAGTCTGTAGATGGAGGGTCTGACTGTGTGGACTGTCTCACAGACTATGTTGCAGATGATATTCTGTCTGTAGATGGAGGGTCTGACTGTGAGGGACCCTCTCACAGAGTATGTTGGAGATGATATTTTGTCTGTAGATGGAGGGTCTGACTGTGAGGGAACCTCTCACAGTCTATGTTGGAGATGATATTCCGTCTGTAGATGGAGGGTCTGACTGTGTGGACCCTCTGACAGACTATGTTGGAGATGATATTCTGTCTGTAGATGGTGGGTCTGACTGTGAGGGACCCTCTCACAGACTAAGTTGGAGATGATATTCTGTCTGTAGATGGAGGGTCTGACTGTGAGGGACCCTCTCACAGACTATGTTGCAGATAATATTCTGTCTGTAGATGGAGGGTTTGACTGTGAGGGACCCTCTCACAGACTATGATGGAGATGATATTTTGTCTGTAGATGGAGGGTCTGACTGTGAGGGACCCTCTCACAGACTATATTGGAGATGATATTCCGTCTGTTAATGGAGGGTCTGACTGTGTGGACCCTCTCAAAGACTATGTTCGATATTCTGTCTGTAGATGGTGGGTCTGACTGTGAGGGACCCTCTCACAGACTATGTTGTAGATGATATTCTGTCTCTAGATGGAGGGTCTGATTGTGAGAGACCCTCTCACAGACTATTTTGCAGATGATATTCAGTCGGTAGATGGAGGGTCTGACTGTGTGGACCCTCTCACAGACTATGTTGCAGATGATATTCTGTCTGTAGATGGAGGGTCTGACTGTCAGGGACCGTCTCACAGACTATGATGGAGATGATATTTTGTCTGTAGATGGAGGGTCCGACTGTGAGGGACCCTCTCACAGACTATGTTGCAGATGATATTCAGTCTGTAGATGGAGGGTCTGACTGTGAGGGACCCTCTCACAGACTATGTTGCAGATGATATTCAGTCTGTAGATGGAGGGTCTGACGATGTGGACTGTCTCACAGACTATTTTGCAGATGATATTCTGTCTGTAGATGGAGGGTCTGACTGTGAGGGACCCTCTCAAAGACTATGTTGCAGATGATATTCAGTCTGTAGATGGAGGGTCTGACTGTGTGGACTGTATCACAGACTATGTTGCAGATGATATTCTGTCTGTAGATGGAGGGTCTGACTGTGAGGGACCCTCTCAGAGACTATGTTGGAGATGAAATTCAGTCTGTAGATGGAGGTTCTGACTGTGAGGGACCCTCTCACAGACTATGTTGGAGATGATATTCTGTCTGTAGATGGAGGGTCTGACTGTGAGGGACCCTCTCACAGAGTATGTTGGAGATGATATTTTGTCTGTAGATGGAGATCTGACTGTGAGGGACCCTCTCACAGTCTATGTTGGAGATGATATTCCGTCTGTAGATGGAGGGTCTGACTGTGTGGACCCTCTCACAGACTAAGTTGGAGATAATATTCTGTCTGTAGATGGAGGGTCTGACTGTGAGGGACCCTCTCACAGACAATGTTGCAGATAATATTTTGTCTGTAGATCGAGGGTCTGACTGTGAGGGACCCTCTCACAGACTATGTTGGATATGATATTTTATCTGTAGATGGATGGTCTGACTGTGAGGGACTCACTCACAGACTATGATGGAGATGATATTTTGTCTGTAGATGGAGGGTCTGACTGTGAGGGACCCTCTCACAGACTATATTGGAGATGATATTCCGTCTGTTAATGGAGGGTCTGACTGTGTGGACCCTCTCACAGACTATGTTGGAGATGATATTCTCTCTGTAGATGGAGGGTCTGACTGTGAGAGACCCTCTCACAGACTATATTGGAGATGATATTCCGTCTGTTAATGGAGGGTCTGACTGTGTGGACCCTCTCACAGACTATGTTGGAGATGATATTCAGTCGGTAGATGGAGGGTCTGACTGTGTGGACCCTCTCACAGACTATGTTGCAGATGATATTCAGTCGGTAGATGGAGGGTCTGACTGTGTGGACCCTCTCAGACTATGTTGGAGATGATATTCTGTCTGTAGATGTAGGGTCTGACTCTGAGGGACTCTCTGACAGACTATGATGGAGATGATATTTTGTCTGTAGATGGAGGGTCTGACTGTGAGGGACCCTCTCACAGACTATGTTGGAGATGATATTCAGTCTGTAGATGGAGGGTCTGACTGTCTGGAATTTCTCACAGACTATGCTGCAGATGATATTCTGTCTGTAGATGGAGGGTCGGACTGTGAGGGACCCTCTCACAGACTATGTTTGAGATGATATTCAGTCTGTAGATGGAGGGTCTGAATGTGTGGACTGTATCACAGACTATGTTGCAGATGATATTCTGTCTGTAGATGGAGGGTCAGACTGTGAGGGACCCTCTCACAGACTATGTTGGAGATGATATTCAGTCTGTAGATGGAGGTTCTGACTGTGAGGGACCCTCTCACAGACTATGTTGGAGATGATATTCTGTCTGTAGATGGAGGGTCTGACTGTGAGGGACCCTCTCACAGAGTATGTTGGAGATGATATTTTGTCTGTAGATGGAGGGTCTGACTGTGAGGGACCCTCTCACAGTCTATGTTGGAGATGATATTCCGTCTGTAGATGGAGGGTCTGACTGTGTGGACCCTCTCACAGACTATGTTGGAGATGATATTCTGTCTGTAGATGGTGGGTCTGACTGTGAGGGACCCTCTCACAGACTAAGTTGGAGATAATATTCTGTCTGTAGATCGAGGGTCTGACTGTGAGGGACCCTCTCACAGACAATGTTGCAGATAATATTCTGTCTGTAGATCGAGGGTCTGACTGTGAGGGACCCTCTCACAGACTATGTTGGATATAATAATTTGTCTGTAGATGGAGGGTCTGACTGTGAGGGACTCACTCACAGATTATGATGGAGATGATACTTTGTCTGTAGATGGAGGGTCTGACTGTGAGGGACCCTCTCACAGACTATATTGGAAATGATATTCCGTCTGTTAATGAAGGGTCTGACTGTGTGGACCCTCTCACAGACTATGTTGGAGATGATATTCTCTCTGTAGATGGAGGGTCTGACTGTGAGAGACCCTCTCACAGACTATGTTGCAGATGATATTCAGTCGGTAGATGGAGGGTCTGACTGTGTGGACCCTCTCAGACTATGTTGGAGATGATATTCAGTCTGTAGATGGAGGGTCTGACTGTGTGGACCCTCTCACAGACTATGTTGCAGGTTATATTCAGTCTGTAGATGGAGGGTCTGACTGTGTGGACCCTCTCAGACTATGTTGGAGATGATATTCTGTCTCTAGATGTAGGGCCTGACTCTGAGGGTCTCTCTGACAGACTATGATGGAGATGATATTTTGTCTGTAGATGGAGGGTCTGACTGTGAGGGACCCTCTCACAGACTATGTTGGAGATGATATTCAGTCTGTTGATGGAGGGTCTGACTTTGTGGACCCTCTCACAGACTATGTTGGAGATGATATTCAGTCTGTAGATGGAGGGTCTGACTGTGAGGGACCCTCTCACAGACTATGTTGGAGATGATATTCAGTCTGTAGATGGAGGGTCTGACTTTCTGGACCCTCTCACATACTATGTTGGAGATGATATTCAGTCTGTAGATGGAGGGTCTGACTGTGAGGGACCGTCTCACAGACCATGATGGAGATAGATATTTTGTCTGTAGATGGAGGGTCTAACTGTGAGGGTCCCTCTCTCAGACTATGTTGGAGATGATATTCAGTCTGTAGATGGAGGGTCTGACTGTGAGGGACCCTCTCACAGACTATGTTGGAGATGATATTCAGTCTGTAGATGGAGGGTCTGACTGTGAGGGACCCTCTCACAGACTATGTTGGAGATGATATTCAGTCTGTAAATGGAGGGTCTCACTTTGTGGACCCTCTCACAGACTATGATGGAGATGATCTTTTGTCTATAGTTGGATGGTCCGACTGTGAGGGACCCTCTCACAGATTATGTTGCAGATGATATTCAGTCTGTAGATGGAGGGTCTGACTGTGAGGGACCCTCTCACAGACTATGTTGCAGATGATATTCAGTCTGTAGATGGAGGGTCTGACAGTGTGGACTGTCTCACAGACTATGTTGCAGATGATATTCTGTCTGTAGATGGAGGGTCTGACTGTGAGGGACCCTCTCACAGAGTATGTTGGAGATGATATTTTGTCTGTCGATGGAGGGTCTGACTGTGAGGGAACCTCTCACAGTCTATGTTGGAGATGATATTCCGTCTGTAGATGGAGGGTCTGACTGTGTGGACCCTCTGACAGACTATGTTGGAGATGATATTCTGTCTGTAGATGGTGGGTCTGACTGTGAGGGACCCTCTCACAGACTAAGTTGGAGATGATATTCTGTCTGTAGATGGAGGGTCTGACTGTGAGGGACCCTCTCACAGACTATGTTGCAGATAATATTCTGTCTGTAGATGGAGGGTCTGACTGTGAGGGACCCTCTCACAGACTATGATGGAGATGATATTTTGTCTGTAGATGGAGGGTCTGACTGTGAGGGACCCTCTCACAGACTATATTGGAGATGATATTCCGTCTGTTAATGGAGGGTCTGACTGTGTGGACCCTCTCAAAGACTATGTTCGATATTCTGTCTGTAGATGGTGGGTCTGACTGTGAGGGACCCTCTCACAGACTATGTTGTAGATGATATTCTGTCTCTAGATGGAGGGTCTGATTGTGAGAGACCCTCTCACAGACTATTTTGCAGATGATATTCAGTCGGTAGATGGAGGGTCTGACTGTGTGGACCCTCTCACAGACTATGTTGCAGATGATATTCTGTCTGTAGATGGAGGGTCTGACTGTCAGGGACCGTCTCACAGACTATGATGGAGATGATATTTTGTCTGTAGATGGAGGGTCCGACTGTGAGGGACCCTCTCACAGACTATGTTGCAGATGATATTCAGTCTGTAGATGGAGGGTCTGACTGTGAGGGACCCTCTCACAGACTATGTTGCAGATGATATTCAGTCTGTAGATGGAGGGTCTGACGATGTGGACTGTCTCACAGACTATTTTGCAGATGATATTCTGTCTGTAGATGGAGGGTCTGACTGTGAGGGACCCTCTCAAAGACTATGTTGCAGATGATATTCAGTCTGTAGATGGAGGGTCTGACTGTGTGGACTGTATCACAGACTATGTTGCAGATGATATTCTGTCTGTAGATGGAGGGTCTGACTGTGAGGGACCCTCTCAGAGACTATGTTGGAGATGAAATTCAGTCTGTAGATGGAGGTTCTGACTGTGAGGGACCCTCTCACAGACTATGTTGGAGATGATATTCTGTCTGTAGATGGAGGGTCTGACTGTGAGGGACCCTCTCACAGAGTATGTTGGAGATGATATTTTGTCTGTAGATGGAGATCTGACTGTGAGGGACCCTCTCACAGTCTATGTTGGAGATGATATTCCGTCTGTAGATGGAGGGTCTGACTGTGTGGACACTCTCACAGACTAAGTTGGAGATAATATTCTGTCTGTAGATGGAGGGTCTGACTGTGAGGGACCCTCTCACAGAGTATGTTGGAGATGATATTTTGTCTGTCGATGGAGGGTCTGACTGTGAGGGAACCTCTCACAGTCTATGTTGGAGATGATATTCCGTCTGTAGATGGAGGGTCTGACTGTGTGGACCCTCTCAGACTATGTTGGAGATGATATTCTGTCTCTAGATGTAGGGCCTGACTCTGAGGGTCTCTCTGACAGACTATGATGGAGATTATATTTTGTCTGTAGATGGAGGGTCTGACTGTGAGGGACCCTCTCACAGACTATGTTGGAGATGATATTCAGTCTGTTGATGGAGGGTCTGACTTTGTGGACCCTCTCACAGACTATGTTGGAGATGATATTCAGTCTGTAGATGGAGGGTCTGACTGTGAGGGACCCTCTCACAGACTATGTTGGAGATGATATTCAGTCTGTAGATGGAGGGTCTGACTTTCTGGACCCTCTCACATACTATGTTGGAGATGATATTCAGTCTGTAGATGGAGGGTCTGACTGTGAGGGACCGTCTCACAGACCATGATGGAGATGATATTTTGTCTGTAGATGGAGGGTCTAACTGTGAGGGTCCCTCTCTCAGACTATGTTGGAGATGATATTCAGTCTGTAGATGGAGGGTCTGACTGTGAGGGACCCTCTCACAGACTATGTTGGAGATGATATTCAGTCTGTAGATGGAGGGTCTGACTGTGAGGGACCCTCTCACAGACTATGTTGGAGATGATATTCAGTCTGTAAATGGAGGGTCTCACTTTGTGGACCCTCTCACAGACTATGATGGAGATGATCTTTTGTCTATAGTTGGATGGTCCGACTGTGAGGGACCCTCTCACAGATTATGTTGCAGATGATATTCAGTCTGTAGATGGAGGGTCTGACTGTGAGGGACCCTCTCACAGACTATGTTGCAGATGATATTCAGTCTGTAGATGGAGGGTCTGACTGTGTGGACTGTCTCACAGACTATGTTGCAGATGATATTCTGTCTGTAGATGGAGGGTCTGACTGTGAGGGACCCTCTCACAGAGTATGTTGGAGATGATATTTTGTCTGTCGATGGAGGGTCTGACTGTGAGGGAACCTCTCACAGTCTATGTTGGAGATGATATTCCGTCTGTAGATGGAGGGTCTGACTGTGTGGACCCTCTGACAGACTATGTTGGAGATGATATTCTGTCTGTAGATGGTGGGTCTGACTGTGAGGGACCCTCTCACAGACTAAGTTGGAGATGATATTCTGTCTGTAGATGGAGGGTCTGACTGTGAGGGACCCTCTCACAGACTATGTTGCAGATAATATTCTGTCTGTAGATGGAGGGTCTGACTGTGAGGGACCCTCTCACAGACTATGATGGAGATGATATTTTGTCTGTAGATGGAGGGTCTGACTGTGAGGGACCCTCTCACAGACTATATTGGAGATGATATTCCGTCTGTTAATGGAGGGTCTGACTGTGTGGACCCTCTCAAAGACTATGTTCGATATTCTGTCTGTAGATGGTGGGTCTGACTGTGAGGGACCCTCTCACAGACTATGTTGTAGATGATATTCTGTCTCTAGATGGAGGGTCTGATTGTGAGAGACCCTCTCACAGACTATTTTGCAGATGATATTCAGTCGGTAGATGGAGGGTCTGACTGTGTGGACCCTCTCACAGACTATGTTGCAGATGATATTCTGTCTGTAGATGGAGGGTCTGACTGTCAGGGACCGTCTCACAGACTATGATGGAGATGATATTTTGTCTGTAGATGGAGGGTCCGACTGTGAGGGACCCTCTCACAGACTATGTTGCAGATGATATTCAGTCTGTAGATGGAGGGTCTGACTGTGAGGGACCCTCTCACAGACTATGTTGCAGATGATATTCAGTCTGTAGATGGAGGGTCTGACGATGTGGACTGTCTCACAGACTATTTTGCAGATGATATTCTGTCTGTAGATGGAGGGTCTGACTGTGAGGGACCCTCTCAAAGACTATGTTGCAGATGATATTCAGTCTGTAGATGGAGGGTCTGACTGTGTGGACTGTATCACAGACTATGTTGCAGATGATATTCTGTCTGTAGATGGAGGGTCTGACTGTGAGGGACCCTCTCAGAGACTATGTTGGAGATGAAATTCAGTCTGTAGATGGAGGTTCTGACTGTGAGGGACCCTCTCACAGACTATGTTGGAGATGATATTCTGTCTGTAGATGGAGGGTCTGACTGTGAGGGACCCTCTCACAGAGTATGTTGGAGATGATATTTTGTCTGTAGATGGAGATCTGACTGTGAGGGACCCTCTCACAGTCTATGTTGGAGATGATATTCCGTCTGTAGATGGAGGGTCTGACTGTGTGGACACTCTCACAGACTAAGTTGGAGATAATATTCTGTCTGTAGATGGAGGGTCTGACTGTGAGGGACCCTCTCACAGACAATGTTGCAGATAATATTTTGTCTGTAGATCGAGGGTCTGACTGTGAGGGACCCTCTCACAGACTATGTTGGATATGATATTTTATCTGTAGATGGATGGTCTGACTGTGAGGGACTCACTCACAGACTATGATGGAGATGATATTTTGTCTGTAGATGGAGGGTCCGACTGTGAGGGACCCTCTCACAGACTATGTTGCAGATGATATTCAGTCTGTAGATGGAGGGTCTGACTGTGAGGGACCCTCTCACAGACTATGTTGCAGATGATATTCAGTCTGTAGATGGAGGGTCTGACGATGTGGACTGTCTCACAGACTATTTTGCAGATGATATTCTGTCTGTAGATGGAGGGTCTGACTGTGAGGGACCCTCTCAAAGACTATGTTGCAGATGATATTCAGTCTGTAGATGGAGGGTCTGACTGTGTGGACTGTATCACAGACTATGTTGCAGATGATATTCTGTCTGTAGATGGAGGGTCTGACTGTGAGGGACCCTCTCAGAGACTATGTTGGAGATGAAATTCAGTCTGTAGATGGAGGTTCTGACTGTGAGGGACCCTCTCACAGACTATGTTGGAGATGATATTCTGTCTGTAGATGGAGGGTCTGACTGTGAGGGACCCTCTCACAGAGTATGTTGGAGATGATATTTTGTCTGTAGATGGAGATCTGACTGTGAGGGACCCTCTCACAGTCTATGTTGGAGATGATATTCCGTCTGTAGATGGAGGGTCTGACTGTGTGGACACTCTCACAGACTAAGTTGGAGATAATATTCTGTCTGTAGATGGAGGGTCTGACTGTGAGGGACCCTCTCACAGACAATGTTGCAGATAATATTTTGTCTGTAGATCGAGGGTCTGACTGTGAGGGACCCTCTCACAGACTATGTTGGATATGATATTTTATCTGTAGATGGATGGTCTGACTGTGAGGGACTCACTCACAGACTATGATGGAGATGATATTTTGTCTGTAGATGGAGGGTCTGACTGTGAGGGACCCTCTCACAGACTATATTGGAGATGATATTCCGTCTGTTAATGGAGGGTCTGACTGTGTGGACCCTCTCACAGACTATGTTGGAGATGATATTCTCTCTGTAGATGGAGGGTCTGACTGTGAGAGACCCTCTCACAGACTATATTGGAGATGATATTCCGTCTGTTAATGGAGGGTCTGACTGTGTGGACCCTCTCACAGACTATGTTGGAGATGATATTCAGTCGGTAGATGGAGGGTCTGACTGTGTGGACCCTCTCACAGACTATGTTGCAGATGATATTCAGTCGGTAGATGGAGGGTCTGACTGTGTGGACCCTCTCAGACTATGTTGGAGATGATATTCTGTCTGTAGATGTAGGGTCTGACTCTGAGGGACTCTCTGACAGACTATGATGGAGATGATATTTTGTCTGTAGATGGAGGGTCTGACTGTGAGGGACCCTCTCACAGACTATGTTGGAGATGATATTCAGTCTGTAGATGGAGGGTCTGACTGTCTGGAATTTCTCACAGACTATGTTGCAGATGATATTCTGTCTGTAGATGGAGGGTCGGACTGTGAGGGACCCTCTCACAGACTATGTTTGAGATGATATTCAGTCTGTAGATGGAGGGTCTGAATGTGTGGACTGTATCACAGACTATGTTGCAGATGATATTCAGTCTGTAGATGGAGGTTCTGACTGTGAGGGACCCTCTCACAGACTATGTTGGAGATGATATTCTGTCTGTAGATGGAGGGTCTGACTGTGAGGGACCCTCTCACAGAGTATGTTGGAGATGATATTTTGTCTGTAGATGGAGGGTCTGACTGTGAGGGACCCTCTCACAGTCTATGTTGGAGATGATATTCTGTCTCTAGATGTAGGGCCTGACTCTGAGGGTTTCTCTGACAGACTATGATGGAGATGATATTTTGTCTGTAGATGGAGGGTCTGACTGTGAGGGACCCTCTCACAGACTATGTTGGAGATGATATTCAGTCTGTAGATGGAGGGTCTGACTGTCTGGAATTTCTCACAGACTATGTTGCAGATGATATTCTGTCTGTAGATGGAGGGTCTGACTGTGAGGGACCCTCTCACAGACTATGTTTGAGATGATATTCAGTCTGTAGATGGAGGGTCTGACTGTGAGGGACCCTCTCACAGAGTATGTTGGAGATGATATTTTGTCTGTAGATGGAGGGTCTGACTGTGAGGGAACCTCTCACAGTCTATGTTGGAGATGATATTCCGTCTGTAGATGGAGGGTCTGACTGTGTGGACCCTCTGACAGACTATGTTGCAGATGATATTCTGTCTGTAGATGGTGGGTCTGACTGTGAGGGACCCTCTCACAGACTAAGTTGGAGATGATATTCTGTCTGTAGATGGAGGGTCTGACTGTGAGGGACCCTCTCACAGACTATGTTGCAGATAATATTCTGTCTGTAGATGGAGGGTCTGACTGTGAGGGACCCTCTCACAGACTATGTTGGATATGATATTTTGTCTGTACATGGAGGGTCTGACTGTGAGGGACTCACTCACAGACTATGATGGAGATGATATTTTGTCTGTAGATGGAGGGTCTGACTGTGAGGGACCCTCTCACAGACTATATTGGAGATGATATTCCGTCTGTTAATGGAGGGTCTGACTGTGTGGACCCTCTCACAGACTATGTTCGAGATGATATTCTGTCTGTAGATGGTGGGTCTGACTGTGAGGGACCCTCTCACAGACTATGTTGTAGATGATATTCTGTCTGTAGATGGAGGGTCTGACTGTGAGAGACCCTCTCACAGACTATGTTGCAGATGATATTCAGTCGGTAGATGGAGGGTCTGACTGTGTGGACCCTCTCACACACTATGTTGCAGATGATATTCAGACTGTAGATGGAGGGTCTGACTGTGTAGACCCTCTCACAGACTATGTTGCAGATGATATTCAGTCTGTAGATGGAGGGTTGACTGTGTGGACCCTCTCAGACTATGTTGGAGATGATATTCAGTCTGTAGATGGAGGGTTGACTGAGTGGACCCTCTCAGACTATGTTGGAGATGATATTCTGTCTGTAGATGTAGGATCTGACTCTGAGGGACTCTCTGACAGACTATGATGGAGATGATATTTTGTCTGTAGATGGAGGGTCTGACTTTGAGGGACCCTCTCACAGACTATGTTGGAGATGATATTCAGTCTGTAGATGGAGGGTCTGACTGTGAGGGACCCTCTCACAGACTATGTTGCAGATGATATTCAGTCTGTAGATGGAGGGTCTGACTGTGTGGACTGTCTCACAGTCTATGTTGGAGATGATATTCCGTCTGTAGATGGAGGGTCTGACTGTGTGGACCCTCTCAGACTATGTTGGAGATGATATTCTGTCTGTAGATGTAGGGTCTGACTCTGAGGGACTCTCTGACAGACTATGATGGAGATGATATTTTGTCTGTAGATGGAGGGTCTGACTGTGAGGGACCCTCTCACAGACTATGTTGGAGATGATATTCAGTCTGTTGATGGAGGGTCTGACTTTGTGGACCCTCTCACAGACTATGGTGGAGATGATATTCAGTCTGTAGATGGAGGGTCTGACTGTGAGAGACCCTCTCACAGACTATGTTGGAGATGATATTCAGTCTGTAGATGGAGGGTCTGGCTTTGTGGACCCTCTCACATACTATGTTGGAGATGATATTCAGTCTGTAGATGGAGGGTCTGACTGTGAGGGACCGTCTCACAGACCATGATGGAGATGATATTTTGTCTGTAGATGGAGGGTCTAACTGTGAGGGTCCCTCTCTCAGACTATGTTGGAGATGATATTCAGTCTGTAGATGGAGGGTCTGACTGTGAGGGACCCTCTCACAGACTATGTTGGAGATGATATTCAGTCTGTAGATGGAGGGTCTGACTGTGAGGGACCCTCTCACAGACTATGTTGGAGATGATATTCAGTCTGTAGATGGAGGGTCTCACTTTGTGGACCCTCTCACAGACTATGTTGGAGATGATATTCAGTCTGTAGATGGAGGGTCTGACTGTGAGGGACCGTCTCACAGACTATGATGGAGATGATATTTTGTCTGTAGATGGAGGGTCTGACTGTGAGGGACCCTCTCACAGACTATGTTGCAGATAATATTCTGTCTGTAGATGGAGGGTCTGACTGTGAGGGACCCTCTCACAGATTATGTTGCAGAAGATATTCAGTCTGTAGATGGAGGGTCTGACTGTGAGGGACCCTCTCACAGACTATGTTGCAGATGATATTCAGTCTGTAGATGTAGGGTCTGACTGTGTGGACTGTCTCACAGACTATGTTGCAGATGATATTCTGTCTGTAGATGGAGGGTCTGACTGTGAGGGACCCTCTCACAGAGTATGTTGGAGATGATATTTTGTCTGTAGATGGAGGGTCTGACTGTGAGGGAACCTCTCACAGTCTATGTTGGAGATGATATTCCGTCTGTAGATGGAGGGTCTGACTGTGTGGACCCTCTGACAGACTATGTTGGAGATGATATTCTGTCTGTAGATGGTGGGTCTGACTGTGAGGGACCCTCTCACAGACTAAGTTGGAGATGATATTCTGTCTGTAGATGGAGGGTCTGACTGTGAGGGACCCTCTCACAGACTATGTTGCAGATAATATTCTGTCTGTAGATGGAGGGTCTGACTGTGAGGGACCCTCTCACAGACTATGTTGGATATGATATTTTGTCTGTACATGGAGGGTCTGACTGTGAGGGACTCACTCACAGACTATGATGGAGATGATATTTTGTCTGTAGATGGAGGGTCTGACTGTGAGGGACCCTCTCACAGACTATATTGGAGATGATATTCCGTCTGTTAATGGAGGGTCTGACTGTGTGGACCCTCTCAAAGACTATGTTCGAGATGATATTCTGTCTGTAGATGGTGGGTCTGACTGTGAGGGACCCTCTCACAGACTATGTTGTAGATGACATTCTGTCTGTAGATGGAGGGTCTGATTGTGAGAGACCCTCTCACAGACTATGTTGCAGATGATATTCAGTCGGTAGATGGAGGGTCTGACTGTGTGGACCCTCTCACAGACTATGTTGCAGATGATATTCTGTCTGTAGATGGAGGGTCTGACTGTCAGGGACCGTCTCACAGACTATGATGGAGATGATATTTTGTCTGTAGATGGAGGGTCCGACTGTGAGGGACCCTCTCACAGACTATGTTGCAGATGATATTCAGTCTGTAGATGGAGGGTCTGACTGTGAGGGACCCTCTCACAGACTATGTTGCAGATGATATTCAGTCTGTAGATGGAGGGTCTGACGATGTGGACTGTCTCACAGACTATTTTGCAGATGATATTCTGTCTGTAGATGGAGGGTCTGACTGTGAGGGACCCTCTCAAAGACTATGTTGCAGATGATATTCAGTCTGTAGATGGAGGGTCTGACTGTGTGGACTGTATCACAGACTATGTTGCAGATGATATTCTGTCTGTAGATGGAGGGTCTGACTGTGAGGGACCCTCTCACAGACTATGTTGGAGATGATATTCAGTCTGTAGATGGAGGTTCTGACTGTGAGGGACCCTCTCACAGACTATGTTGGAGATGATATTCTGTCTGTAGATGGAGGGTCTGACTGTGAGGGACCCTCTCACAGAGCATGTTGGAGATGATATTTTGTCTGTAGATGGAGATCTGACTGTGAGGGACCCTCTCACAGTCTATGTTGGAGATGATATTCCGTCTGTAGATGGAGGGTCTGACTGTGTGGACCCTCTCACAGACTATGTTGGATATGATATTTTATCTGTAGATGGATGGTCTGACTGTGAGGGACCCTCTCACAGAGTATGTTGGAGATGATATTTTGTCTGTAGATGGAGGGTCTGACTGTGAGGGAACCTCTCACAGTCTATGTTGGAGATGATATTCCATCTGTAGATGGAGGGTCTGACTGTGTGGACCCTCTGACAGACTATGTTGGAGATGATATTCTGTCTGTAGATGGTGGGTCTGACTGTGAGGGACGCTCTCACAGACTAAGTTGGAGATGATATTCTGTCTGTAGATGGAGGGTCTGACTGTGAGGGACCCTCTCACAGACTATGTTGCAGATAATATTCTGTCTGTAGATGGAGGGTCTGACTGTGAGGGACCCTCTCACAGACTATGTTGGATATGATATTTTGTCTGTACATGGAGGGTCTGACTGTGAGGGACTCACTCACAGACTATGATGGAGATGATATTTTGTCTGTAGATGGAGGGTCTGACTGTGAGGGACCCTCTCACAGACTATATTGGAGATGATATTCCGTCTGCTAAAGGAGGGTCTGGCTGTGTGGACCCTCTCACAGACTATGTTCGAGATGATATTCTGTCTGTAGATGGTGGGTCTGACTGTGAGGGACCCTCTCACAGACTATGTTGTAGATGATATTCTGTCTGTAGATGGAGGGTCTGACTGTGAGAGACCCTCTCACAGACTATGTTGCAGATGATATTCAGTCGGTAGATGGAGGGTCTGAATGTGTGGACCCTCTCACAGACTATGTTGCAGATGATATTCAGACTGTAGATGGAGGGTCTGACTGTGTGGACCCTCTCACAGACTATGTTGCAGATGATATTCAGTCTGTAGATGGAGGGTTGACTGTGTGGACCCTCTCAGACTATGTTGGAGATGATATTCAGTCTGTAGATGGAGGGTTGACTGAGTGGACCCTCTCAGACTATGTTGGAGATGATATTCTGTCTGTAGATGTAGGGTCTGACTCTGAGGGACTCTCTGACAGACTATGATGGAGATGATATTTTGTCTGTAGATGGAGGGTCTGACTTTGAGGGACCCTCTCACAGACTATGTTGGAGATGATATTCAGTCTGTAGATGGAGGGTCTGACTTTGTGGACCCTCTCACAGACTATGTTGGAGATGATATTCAGTCTGTAGATGGAGGGTCTGACTGTGAGGGACCGTCTCACAGACTGTGATGGAGATGATATTTTGCCTGTAGATGGAGGGTCCGACTGTGAGGGACCCTCTCACAGACTATGTTGTAGATGATATTCAGTCTGTAGACGGAGGGTCTGACTGTGAGGGACGCTCTCACAGACTATGTTGCAGATGATATTTAGTCTGTAGATGGAGGGTCTGACGATGTGGACTGTCTCAAAGACTATTTTGCAGATGATATTCTGTCTGTAGATGGAGGGTCTGACTGTGAGGGACCCTCTCAAAGACTATGTTGCAGATGATATTCAGTCTGTAGATGTAGGGTCTGACTGTGTGGACTGTCTCACAGACTATGTTGCAGATGATATTCTGTCTGTAGATGGAGGGTCTGACTGTGAGGGACCCTCTCACAGACTATTTTGGAGATGATATTCAGTCTGTAGATGGAGGTTCTGACTGTGAGGGACCATCTCACAGACTATGTTGGAGATGATATTCTGTCTGTAGATGGAGGGTCTGACTGTGAGGGACCCTCTCACAGAGTATTTTGGAGATGATATTTTGTCTGTAGATGGAGGGTCTGACTGCGAGGGACCCTCTCACAGTCTATGTTGGAGATGATATTCCGTCTGTAGATGGAGGGTCTGACTGTGTGGACCCTCTCACAGACTATGTTGGAGATGATATTCTGTCTGTAGATGGTGTGTCTGACTGTGAGGGACCCTCTCACAGACTAAGTTGGAGATAATATTCTGTCTGTAGATGGAGGGTCTGACTGTGAGGGACCCTCTCACAGACAATGTTGCAGATAATATTCTGTCTGTAGATCGAGGGTCTGACTGTGAGGGACCCTCTCACAGACTATGTTGGATATGATATTTTGTCTGTAGATGGAGGGTCTGACTGTGAGGGACTCACTCACAGACTATGATGGAGATGATATTTTGTCTGTAGATGGAGGGTCTGACTGTGAGGGACCCTCTCACAGACTATATTGGAGATTATATTCCGTCTGTTAATGGAGGGTCTGACTGTGTGGACCCTCTCACAGACTATGTTGGAGATGATATTCTCTCTGTAGATGGAGGGTCTGACTGTGAGAGACCCTCTCACAGACTATGTTGCAGGTGATATTCAGTCTGTAGATGGAGGGTCTGACTGTGTGGACCCTCTCAGACTATGTTGGAGATGATATTCTGTCTGTAGATGTAGGGTCTGACTCTGAGGGACTCTCTGACAGACTATGATGGAGATGATATTTTGTCTGTAGATGGAGGGTCTGACTGTGAGGGACCCTCTCACAGACTATGTTGGAGATGATATTCAGTCTGTAGATGGAGGGTCTGACTTTGTGGACCCTCTCACGGACTATGTTGGAGATGATATTCAGTCTGCGGATGGAGGGTCTGACTGTGAGGGACCCTCTCACAGACTATGTTGGAGATGATATTCAGTCTGTAGATGGAGGGTCTGACTTTGTGGACCCTCTCACAGACTATGTTGGAGATGATATTCAGTCTGTAGATGGAGGGTCTGACTGTGAGCGACCGTCTCACAGACTATGATGGAGATGATATTTTGTCTGTAGATGGAGGGTCCGACTGTGAGGGACCCTCTCACAGACTATGTTGGAGATGATATTCAGTCTGTAGATGGAGGGTCTGACTGTGAGGGACCCTCTCACAGACTATGTTGGAGATGATATTCAGTCTGTAGATGGAGGGTCTGACTGTGAGGGACCCTCTCACAGACTATGTTGGAGATGATATTAAGTCTGTAGATGGAGGGTCTGACTTTGTGGACCCTCTCACAGACTATGTTGGAGATGATATTCAGTCTGTAGATGGAGGGTCTGACTGTGAGGGACCGTCTCACAGACTATGATGGAGATGATATTTTGTCTGTAGATGGAGGGTCGGACTGTGTGGACCCTCTCACAGACTATGTTGGAGATGATATTCTGTCTGTAGATGGTGGGTCTGACTGTGAGGGACCCTCTCACAGACTAAGTTGGAGATGATACTCTGTCTGTAGATGGAGGGTCGGACTGTGAGGGACCCTCTCACAGACTATGTTGGAGATGATATTCAGTCTGTAGATGGAGGGCCTGAATTTGTGGACCCTCTCACAGACTATGTTGGAGATGATATTCAGTCTGTAGATGGAGGGTCTGACTGTGAGGGACCCTCTCACAGACTATGTTGGAGATGATATTCCGTCTGTAGATGGAGGGTCTGACTGTGTGGACCCTCTCACAGACTATGTTGGAGATGATATTCTGTCTGTAGATGGTGGGTCTGACTGTGAGGGACCCTCTCACAGACTAAGTTGGAGATGATATTCTGTCTGTAGATGGAGGGTCGGACTGTGAGGGACCCTCTCACAGACTATGTTGGAGATGATTTTCTCTCTGTAGATGGAGGGTCTGACTGTGCGAGACCCTCTCACAGACTATGTTGCAGTTGATATTCAGTCGGTAGATGGAGGGTCTGACTGTGTGGACCCTCTCACAGACTATGTTGCAGATGATATTCAGTCTGTAGATGGAGGGTCTGGCTGTGTGGACCCTCTCACAGACTATGTTGGAGATGATATTCTGTCTGTAGATGGTGGGTCTCACTGAGAGGGACCCTCTCACAGACTATGTTGGAGATGATTTTCTCTCTGTAGATGGAGGGTCTGACTGTGCGAGACCCTCTCACAGACTATGTTGCAGTTGATATTCAGTCGGTAGATGGAGGGTCTGACTGTGTGGACCCTCTCACAGACTATGTTGCAGATGATATTCAGTCTGTAGATGGAGGGTTGACTGTGTGGACCCTCTCAGACTATGTTGGAGATGATATTCAGTCTGTAGATGGAGGGTCTGACTGTGTGGACCCTCTCGCAGACTATGTTGCAGGTGATATTCAGTCTGTAGATGGAGGGTCTGACTGTGTGGACCCTCTCAGACTATGTTGGAGATGATATTCTGTCTGTAGATGTAGGGTCTGACTCTGAGGGACTCTCTGACAGACTATGATGGAGATGATATTTTGTCTGTAGATGGAGGGTCTGACTGTGAGGGACCATCTCACAGACTATGTTGGAGATGATATTCAGTCTGTAGATGGAGGGCCTGAATTTGTGGACCCTCTCACAGACTATGTTGGAGATGATATTCAGTCTGTAGATGGAGGGTCTGACTGTGAGGGACCCTCTCACAGACTATGTTGGAGATGATATTCCGTCTGTAGATGGAGGGTCTGACTGTGTGGACCCTCTCACAGACTATGTTGGAGATGATATTCTGTCTGTAGATGGTGGGTCTGACTGTGAGGGACCCTCTCACAGACTAAGTTGGAGATGATATTCTGTCTGTAGATGGAGGGTCGGACTGTGAGGGACCCTCTCACAGACTATGTTGCAGATAATATTCTGTCTGTAGATGGAGGGTCTGACTGTGAGGGACCCTCTCACAGACTATGTTGGATATGATATTTTGTCTGTACATGGAGGGTCTGACTGTGAGGGACTCACTCACAGACTATGATGGAGATGATATTTTGTCTGTAGATGAAGGGTCTGACTGTGAGGGACCCTCTCACAGACTAAATTGGAGATGATATTCCGTCTGTTAATGGAGGGTCTGACTGTGTGGACCCTCTCACAGACTATGTTGGAGATGATATTCTGTCTGTAGATGGTGGGTCTGACTGTGAGGGACCCTCTCACAGACTATGTTGTAGATGATATTCTGTCTGTAGATGGAGGGTCTGACTGTGAGAGACCCTCTCACAGACTATGTTGCAGATGATGTTCAGTCGGTAGATGGAGGGTCTGACTGTGTGGACCCTCTCACAGACTATGTTGCAGATGATATTCAGTCCGTAGATGGAGGGTCTGACTGTGTGGACCCTCTCACAGACTATGTTGCAGATGATATTCAGTCTGTAGATGGAGGGTTGACAGTGTGGACCCTCTCAGACTATGTTGGAGATGATATTCAGTCTGTAGATGGAGGGTTGACTGAGTGGACCCTCTCAGACTATGTTGGAGATGATATTCTGTCTGTAGATGTAGGGTCTGACTCTGAGGGACTCTCTGACAGACTATGATTGAGATGATATTTTGTCTGTAGATGGAGGGTCTGACTTTGAGGGACCCTCTCACAGACTATGTTGGAGATGATATTCATTCTGTAGATGGAGGGTCCGACTTTGTGGACCCTCTCACAGACTATGTTGGAGATGATATTCAGTCTGTAGATGGAGGGTCTGACTGTGAGGGACCGTCTCACAGACTATGATGGAGATGATATTTTGTCTGTAGATGGAGGGTCCGACTGTGAGGAACCCTCTCACAGACAATGTTGCAGATGATATTCAGTCTGTAGATGGAGGGTCTGACTCTGAGAAACCATCTCACAGACTATGTTGCAGATGATATTCAGTCTGTAGATGGAGGGTCTGACGATGTGGACTGTCTCACAGACTATTTTGCAGATGATATTCTGTCTGTAGATGGAGGGTCTGACTGTGAGGGACCCTCTCACAGACTATGTTGCAGATGATATTCAGTCTGTAGATGGAGGGTCTGACTGTGTGGACTGTCTCACAGACTATGTTGCAGATGATATTCTGTCTGTAGATGGAGGGTCTGACTGTGAGGGACCGTCTCACAGACTATGTTGGAGATGATATTCAGTCTGCAGATGGAGGTTCTGACTGTGAGGGACCCTCTCACAGACTATGTTGGAGAAGATATTCTGTCTGTAGATGGAGGGTCTGACTGTGAGGGACCCTCTCACAGACTATGTTGGAGATGATATTTTGTCTGTAGATGGATGGTCTGACTGTGAGGGACCCTCTCACAGTCTATGTTGGAGATGATATTCAGTCTGTAGATGGAGGGTTGACTGTGTGGACCCTATCAGACTAAGTTGGAGATGATATTCAGTCTGTCGATGGAGGGTCTGACTGTGTGGACCCTCTCACAGACTATGTTGCAGGTGATATTCAGTTTGTAGATGTAGGGTCTGACTCTGAGGGACTCTCTGACAGACTATGATGGAGATGATATTTTGTCTGTAGATGGAGGGTCTGACTGTGAGGGACCCTCTCACAGACTATGTTGGAGATGATATTCACTCTGTAGATGGAGGGTCTGACTTTGTGGACCCTCTCACAGACTATGTTGGAGATGATATTCAGTCTGTAGATGGAGGGTGTGACTGTGAGGGACCCTCTCACAGACTATGTTGGAGATGATATTCCGTCTGTAGATGGAGGGTCTGACTGTGTGGACCCTCTCACAGACTATGTTGGAGATGATATTCTGTCTGTAGATGGTGGGTCTGACTGTGAGGGACCCTCTCACAGACTAAGTTGGAGATGATATTCTGTCTGTAGATGGAGGGTCTGACTGTGAGGGACCCTCTCACAGACTATGTTGCAGATAATATGCTGTCTGTAGATGGAGGGTCTGACTGTGAGGGACCCTCTCACAGACTATGTTGGATATGATATTTTGTCTGTACATGGAGGGTCTGACTGTGAGGGACTCACTCACAGACTATGATGGAGATGATATTTTGTCTGTAGATGGAGGGTCTGACTGTGAGGGACCCTCTCACAGACTATATTGGAGATGATATTCCGTCTGTTAATGGAGGGTCTGACTGTGTGGACCCTCTCACAGACTATGTTGGAGATGATATTCTGTCTGTAGATGGTGGGTCTGACTGTGAGGGACCCTCTCACAGACTATGTTGTAGATGATATTCTGTCTGTAGATGGAGGGTCTGACTGTGAGAGACCCTCTCACAGACTATGTTGCAGATGATATTCAGTCGGTAGATGGAGGGTCTGACTGTGTGGACCCTCTCACAGACTATGTTGCAGATGATCTTCAGTCTGTAGATGGAGGGTCTGACTGTGTGGACCCTCTCACAGACTATGTTGCAGATGCTATTCAGTCTGTAGATGGATTGCTGACTGTGTGGACCCTCTCAGACTATGTTGGAGATGATATTCAGTCTGTAGATGGAGGGTTGACTGAGTGGAACCTCTCAGACTATGTTGGAGATGATATTCTGTCTGTAGATGTAGGGTCTGACTCTGAGGGACGCTCTGACAGACTATGATGGAGATGATATTTTGTCTGTAGATGGAGGTTCTGACTTTGAGGGACCCTTTCACAGACTATGTTGGAGATGATATTCAGTCTGTAGATGGAGGGTTGACTGAGTGGACCCTCTCAGACTATGTTGGAGATGATATTCTGTCTGTAGATGTAGGGTCTGACTCTGAGGGACTCTCTGACAGACTATGATTGAGATGATATTTTGTCTGTAGATGGAGGGTCTGACTTTGAGGGATCCTCTCACAGACTATGTTGGAGATGATATTCATTCTGTAGATGGAGGGTCCGACTTTGTGGACCCTCTCACAGACTATGTTGGAGATGATATTCAGTCTGTAGATGGAGGGTCTGACTGTGAGGGACCGTCTCACAGACTATGATGGAGATGATATTTTGTCTGTAGATGGAGGGTCCGACTGTGAGGAACCCTCTCACAGACAATGTTGCAGATGATATTCAGTCTGTAGATGGAGGGTCTGACTCTGAGAAACCATCTCACAGACTATGTTGCAGATGATATTCAGTCTGTAGATGGAGGGTCTGACGATGTGGACTGTCTCACAGACTATTTTGCAGATGATATTCTGTCTGTAGATGGAGGGTCTGACTGTGAGGGACCCTCTCACAGACTATGTTGCAGATGATATTCAGTCTGTAGATGGAGGGTCTGACTGTGTGGACTGTCTCACAGACTATGTTGCAGATGATATTCTGTCTGTAGATGGAGGGTCTGACTGTGAGGGACCGTCTCACAGACTATGTTGGAGATGATATTCAGTCTGCAGATGGAGGTTCTGACTGTGAGGGACCCTCTCACAGACTATGTTGGAGAAGATATTCTGTCTGTAGATGGAGGGTCTGACTGTGAGGGACCCTCTCACAGAGTATGTTGGAGATGATATTTTGTCTGTAGATGGATGGTCTGACTGTGAGGGACCCTCTCACAGTCTATGTTGGAGATGATATTCAGTCTGTAGATGGAGGGTTGACTGTGTGGACCCTATCAGACTAAGTTGGAGATGATATTCAGTCTGTCGATGGAGGGTCTGACTGTGTGGACCCTCTCACAGACTATGTTGCAGGTGATATTCAGTTTGTAGATGTAGGGTCTGACTCTGAGGGACTCTCTGACAGACTATGATGGAGATGATATTTTGTCTGTAGATGGAGGGTCTGACTGTGAGGGACCCTCTCACAGACTATGTTGGAGATGATATTCACTCTGTAGATGGAGGGTCTGACTTTGTGGACCCTCTCACAGACTATGTTGGAGATGATATTCAGTCTGTAGATGGAGGGTGTGACTGTGAGGGACCCTCTCACAGACTATGTTGGAGATGATATTCCGTCTGTAGATGGAGGGTCTGACTGTGTGGACCCTCTCACAGACTATGTTGGAGATGATATTCTGTCTGTAGATGGTGGGTCTGACTGTGAGGGACCCTCTCACAGACTAAGTTGGAGATGATATTCTGTCTGTAGATGGAGGGTCTGACTGTGAGGGACCCTCTCACAGACTATGTTGCAGATAATATGCTGTCTGTAGATGGAGGGTCTGACTGTGAGGGACCCTCTCACAGACTATGTTGGATATGATATTTTGTCTGTACATGGAGGGTCTGACTGTGAGGGACTCACTCACAGACTATGATGGAGATGATATTTTGTCTGTAGATGGAGGGTCTGACTGTGAGGGACCCTCTCACAGACTATATTGGAGATGATATTCCGTCTGTTAATGGAGGGTCTGACTGTGTGGACCCTCTCACAGACTATGTTGGAGATGATATTCTGTCTGTAGATGGTGGGTCTGACTGTGAGGGACCCTCTCACAGACTATGTTGTAGATGATATTCTGTCTGTAGATGGAGGGTCTGACTGTGAGAGACCCTCTCACAGACTATGTTGCAGATGATATTCAGTCGGTAGATGGAGGGTCTGACTGTGTGGACCCTCTCACAGACTATGTTGCAGATGATCTTCAGTCTGTAGATGGAGGGTCTGACTGTGTGGACCCTCTCACAGACTATGTTGCAGATGCTATTCAGTCTGTAGATGGATTGTTGACTGTGTGGACCCTCTCAGACTATGTTGGAGATGATATTCAGTCTGTAGATGGAGGGTTGACTGAGTGGAACCTCTCAGACTATGTTGGAGATGATATTCTGTCTGTAGATGTAGGGTCTGACTCTGAGGGACGCTCTGACAGACTATGATGGAGATGATATTTTGTCTGTAGATGGAGGTTCTGACTTTGAGGGACCCTTTCACAGACTATGTTGGAGATGATATTCAGTCTGTAGATGGAGAGTCTGACTGTGAGGGACCGTCTCACAGACGATGATGGAGATGATATTTTGTCTGTAGATGGAGGGTCCGACTGTGAGTGACCCTCTCACAGACTATGTTGCAGATGATATTCAGTCTGTAGATGGAGGGTTTGACTGTGAGGGACCCTCTCACAGACTATGTTGCAGATGATATTCAGTCTGTCGATGGAGGGTCTGACGATGTGGACTGTCTCACAGACTATTTTGCAGATGATATTCTGTCTGTAGATGGAGGGTCTGACTGTGAGGGACCCTCTCACAGACTATGTTGCAGATGATATTCAGTCTGTAGATGGAGGGTCTGACTGTGTGGACTGTCTCACAGACTATGTTGCAGATGATATTCTGTCTGTAGATGGAGGGTCTGACTGTGAGGGACCCTCTCACAGACTATGTTGGAGATGATATTCAGTCTGTAGATGGAGGTTAAGACTGTGAGGGACCCTCTCACAGACTATATTGGAGATGATATTCTGTCTGTAGATGGAGGGTCTGACTGTGAGGGACCCTCTCACAGAGTATGTTGGAGATGATATTTTGTCTGTAGATGGAGGGTCTGACTGTGAGGGACCCTCTCACAGTCTATGTTGGAGATGATATTCCGTCTGTAGATGGAGGGTCTGACTGTGTGGACCCTCTCACAGACTATGTTGGAGATGATATTCTGTCTGTAGATGGTGGGTCTGACTGTGAGGGACCCTCTCACAGACTAAGTTGGAGATAATATTCTGTCTGTAGATGGAGGGTCTGACTGTGAGGGACCCTCTCACAGACTATGTTGCAGATAATATTCTGTCTGTAGATCGAGGGTCTGACTGTGAGGGACCATCTCACAGACTATGTTGGATATGATATTTTGTCTGTAGATGGAGGGTCTGACTGTGAGGGACTCACTCACAGACTATGATGGAGATCATATTTTGTCTGTAGATGGATGGTCTGACTGTGAGGGACCCTCTCACAGACTATATTGGAGATGATATTCCGTCTGTTAATGTAGGGTCTGACTGTGTGGACCCTCTCACAGACTAGGTTGGAGATGATATTCTCTCTGTAGATGGAGGGTCTGACTGTGAGAGACCCTCTCACAGACTATGTTGCAGATGATATTCAGTCGGTAGATGGAGGGTCTGACTGTGTGGACCCTCTCACAGACTATGTTGCAGATGATATTCAGTCTGTAGATGGAGGATCTGACTGTGTGGACCCTCTCACAGACTATGTTGCAGATGATATTCAGTCTGTAGATGGAGGGTTGACTGTGTGGACCCTCTCAGACTATGTTGGAGATTATATTCAGTCTGTAGATGGAGGGTCTGACTGTGTGGACCCTCTTACAGACTATGTTGCAGGTGATATTCAGACTGTAGATGGAGGGGCTGACTGTGTGGACCCTCTCAGACTATGTTGGAGATGATATTCTGTCTGTAGATGTAGGGTCTGACTCTGAGGGACTCTCTGACAGACTATGATGGAGATGATATTTTGTCTGTAGATGGAGGGTCTGACTGTGAGGGACCCTCTCACAGACTATGTTGGAGATGATATTCAGTCTGTAGATGGAGCATCTGACTTTGTGGACCCTCTCACAGACTATGTTGGAGATGATATTCCGTCTGTAGATGGAGGGTCTGACTGTGAGAGACCCTCTCACAGACTATGTTGCAGATGATATTCAGTCGGCAGATGGAGGGTCTGACTGTGTGGACCCTCTCACAGATTATGTTGCAGATGATCTTCAGTCTGTAGATGGAGGGTCTGACTGTGTGGACCCTCTCACAGACTATGTTGCAGATGATATTCAGTCTGTAGATGGAGGGTTGACTGTGTGGACCCTCTCAGACTATGTTGGAGATGATATTCAGTCTGTCGATGGAGGGTTGACTGAGTGGAACCTCTCAGACTATGTTGGAGATGATATTCTGTCTGTAGATGTACGGTCTGACTCTGAGGGACTCTCTGACAGACTATGATGGAGATGATATTTTGTCTGTAGATGGAGGGTCTGACTTTGAGGGACCCTTTCACAGACTATGTTGGAGATGATATTCAGTCTGTAGATGGAGGGTCTGACTTTGTGGACCCTCTCACAGACTATGTTGGGGATGATATTCAGTCTGTAGATGGAGGGTCTGACTGTGAGGGACCGTCTCACAGACTATGTTGCAGATGATATTCAGTCTGTAGATGGAGGGTTTGACTGTGAGGGACCCTCTCACAGACTATGTTGCAGATGATATTCAGTCTGTAGATGGAGGGTCTGACGATGTGGACTGTCTCACAGACTATTTTGCAGATGATATTCTGTCTGTAGATGGAGGGTCTGACTGTGAGGGACCCTCTCACAGACTATGTTGCAGATGATATTCAGTCTGTAGATGGAGGGTCTGACTGTGTGGACTGTCTCACAGACTATGTTGCAGATGATATTCTGTCTGTAGATGGAGGGTCTGACTGTGAGGGACCCTCTCACAGAGTATGTTGGAGATGATATTTTGTCTGTAGATGGAGGGTCTGACTGTGAGGGACCCTCTCACAGTCTATGTTGGAGATGATATTCCGTCTGTAGATGGAGGGTCTGACTGTGTGGACCCTCTCACAGACTATGTTGGAGATCATATTCTGTCTGTAGATGGTGGGTCTGACTGTGAGGGACCCTCTCACAGACTAAGTTGGAGATAATATTCTGTCTGTAGATGGAGGGTCTGACTGTGAGGGACCCTCTCACAGACTATGTTGGATATGATATTTTGTCTGTAGATGGAGGGACTGACTGTGATGGACTCACTCACAGACAATGATGGAGATGATATTTTGTCTGTAGATGGAGGGTCTGACTGTGTGGACTGTCTCACAGACTATGTTGCAGATGATATTCTGTCTGTAGATGGAGGGTCTGACTGTGAGGGACCGTCTCACAGACTATGTTGGAGATGATATTCAGTCTGCAGATGGAGGTTCTGACTGTGAGGGACCCTCTCACAGACTATGTTGGAGAAGATATTCTGTCTGTAGATGGAGGGTCTGACTGTGAGGGACCCTCTCACAGAGTATGTTGGAGATGATATTTTGTCTGTAGATGGATGGTCTGACTGTGAGGGACCCTCTCACAGTCTATGTTGGAGATGATATTCAGTCTGTAGATGGAGGGTTGACTGTGTGGACCCTATCAGACTAAGTTGGAGATGATATTCAGTCTGTCGATGTAGGGTCTGACTGTGTGGACCCTCTCACAGACTATGTTGCAGGTGATATTCAGTTTGTAGATGGAGGGCCTGACTGTGTGGACCCTCTCAGACTATGTTGGAGATGATATTCTGTCTGTAGATGTAGGGTCTGACTCTGAGGGACTCTCTGACAGACTATGATCGAGATGATATTTTGTCTGTAGATGGAGGGTCTGACTGTGAGGGACCCTCTCACAGACTATTTTGGAGATGATATTCACTCTGTAGATGGAGGGTCTGACTTTGTGGACCCTCTCACAGACTATGTTGGAGATGATATTCAGTCTGTAGATGGAGGGTCTGACTGTGAGGGACCCTCTCACAGACTATGTTGGAGATGATATTCCGTCTGTAGATGGAGGGTCTGACTGTGTGGACCCTCTCACAGACTATGTTGGAGATGATATTCTGTCTGTAGATGGTGGGTCTGACTGTGAGGGACCCTCTCACAGACTAAGTTGGAGATGATATTCTGTCTGTAGATGGAGGGTCTGACTGTGAGGGACCCTCTCACAGACTATGTTGCAGATAATATGCTGTCTGTAGATGGAGGGTCTGACTGTGAGGGACCCTCTCACAGACTATGTTGGATATGATATTTTGTCTGTACATGGAGGGTCTGACTGTGAGGGACTCACTCACAGACTATGATGGAGATGATATTTTGTCTGTAGATGGAGGGTCTGACTGTGAGGGACCCTCTCACAGACTATATTGGAGATGATATTCCGTCTGTTAATGGAGGGTCTGACTGTGTGGACCCTCTCACAGACTATGTTGGAGATGATATTCTGTCTGTAGATGGTGGGTCTGACTGTGAGGGACCCTCTCACAGACTATGTTGTAGATGATATTCTGTCTGTAGATGGAGGGTCTGACTGTGAGAGACCCTCTCACAGACTATGTTGCAGATGATATTCAGTCGGTAGATGGAGGGTCTGACTGTGTGGACCCTCTCACAGACTATGTTGCAGATGATCTTCAGTCTGTAGATGGAGGGTCTGACTGTGTGGACCCTCTCACAGACTATGTTGCAGATGCTATTCAGTCTGTAGATGGATTGTTGACTGTGTGGACCCTCTCAGACTATGTTGGAGATGATATTCAGTCTGTAGATGGACGGTTGACTGAGTGGAACCTCTCAGACTATGTTGGAGATGATATTCTGTCTGTAGATGTAGGGTCTGACTCTGAGGGACGCTCTGACAGACTATGATGGAGATGATATTTTGTCTGTAGATGGAGGTTCTGACTTTGAGGGACCCTTTCACAGACTATGTTGGAGATGATATTCAGTCTGTAGATGGAGGGTCTGACTGTGAGGGACCGTCTCACAGACGATGATGGAGATGATAATTTGTCTGTAGATGGAGGGTCCGACTGTGAGGGACCCTCTCACAGACTATGTTGCAGATGATATTCAGTCTGTAGATGGAGGGTTTGACTGTGAGGGACCCTCTCACAGACTATGTTGCAGATGATATTCAGTCTGTAGATGGAGGGTCTGACGATGTGGACTGTCTCACAGACTATTTTGCAGATGATATTCTGTCTGTAGATGGAGGGTCTGACTGTGAGGGACCCTCTCACAGACTATGTTGCAGATGATATTCAGTCTGTAGATGGAGGGTCTGACTGTGTGGACTGTCTCACAGACTATGTTGCAGATGATATTCTGTCTGTAGATGGAGGGTCTGACTGTGAGGGACCCTCTCACAGACTATGTTGGAGATGATATTCTGTCTGTAGATGGTGGGTCTGACTGTGAGGGACCCTCTCACAGACTATGTTGTAGATGATATTCTGTCTGTAGATGGAGGGTCTGACTGTGAGAGACCCTCTCACAGACTATGTTGCAGATGATATTCAGTCGGTAGATGGAGGGTCTGACTGTGTGGACCCTCTCACAGACTATGTTGCAGATGATCTTCAGTCTGTAGATGGAGGGTCTGACTGTGTGGACCCTCTCACAGACTATGTTGCAGATGCTATTCAGTCTGTAGATGGATTGTTGACTGTGTGGACCCTCTCAGACTATATTGGAGATGATATTCAGTCTGTAGATGGACGGTTGACTGAGTGGAACCTCTCAGACTATGTTGGAGATGATATTCTGTCTGTAGATGTAGGGTCTGACTCTGAGGGACGCTCTGACAGACTATGATGGAGATGATATTTTGTCTGTAGATGGAGGTTCTGACTTTGAGGGACCCTTTCACAGACTATGTTGGAGATGATATTCAGTCTGTAGATGGAGGGTCTGACTGTGAGGGACCGTCTCACAGACAATGATGGAGATGATATTTTGTCTGTAGATGGAGGGTCCGACTGTGTGGGACCCTCACACAGACTATGTTGCAGATGATATTAAGTCTGTAGATGGAGGGTTTGACTGTGAGGGACCCTCTCACAGACTATGTTGCAGATGATATTCAGTCTGTAGATGGAGGGTCTGACGATGTGGACTGTCTCACAGACTATTTTGCAGATGATATTCTGTCTGTAGATGGAGGGTCTGACTGTGAGGGACCCTCTCACAGACTATGTTGCAGATGATATTCAGTCTGTAGATGGAGGGTCTGACTGTGTGGACTGTCTCACAGACTATGTTGCAGATGATATTCTGTCTGTAGATGGAGGGTCTGACTGTGAGGGACCCTCTCACAGACTATGTTGGAGATGATATTCAGTCTGTAGATGGAGGTTCTGACTGTGAGGGACCCTCTCACAGACTATATTGGAGATGATATTCTGTCTGTAGATGGAGGGTCTGACTGTGAGGGACCCTCTCACAGAGTATGTTGGAGATGATATTTTGTCTGTAGATGGAGGGTCTGACTGTGAGGGACCCTCTCACAGTCTATGTTGGAGATGATATTCCGTCTGTAGATGGAGGGTCTGACTGTGTGGACCCTCTCACAGACTATGTTGGAGATGATATTCTGTCTGTAGATGGTGGGTCTGACTGTGAGGGACCCTCTCACAGACTAAGTTGGTGATAATATTCTGTCTGTAGATGGAGGGTCTGACTGTGTGGACCCTCTCACAGACTATGTTGCAGATGATATTCAGTCTGTAGATGGAGGGTCTGACTGTGTGGACCCTCTCACAGACTATGTTGCAGATGATATTCAGTCTGTAGATGGAGGGTCTGACTGTGTGGACCCTCTCACAGACTATGTTGCAGATGATATTCAGTCTGTAGATGGAGGGTTGACTGTGTGGACCCTCTCAGACTATGTTGGAGATTATATTCAGTCTGTAGATGGAGGGTCTGACTGTGTGGACCCTCTTACAGACTATGTTGCAGGTGATATTCAGACTGTAGATGGAGGGGCTGACTGTGTGGACCCTCTCAGACTATGTTGGAGATGATATTCTGTCTGTAGATGTAGGGTCTGACTCTGAGGGACTCTCTGACAGACTATGATGGAGATGATATTTTGTCTGTAGATGGAGGGTCTGACTGTGAGGGACCCTCTCACAGACTATGTTGGAGATGATATTCAGTCTGTAGATGGAGCATCTGACTTTGTGGACCCTCTCACAGACTATGTTGGAGATGATATTCCGTCTGTAGATGGAGGGTCTGACTGTGAGGGACCCTCTCACAGACTATGTTGGAGATGATATTCAGTCTGTAGATGGAGGGTCTGACTGTGAGCGACCGTCTCACAGACTATGATGGAGATGATATTTTGTCTGTAGATGGAGGGTCCGACTGTGAGGGACCCTCTCACAGACTATGTTGTAGATGATATTCTGTCTGTAGATGGAGGGTCGGACTGTGAGAGACCCTCTCACAGACTATGTTGCAGATGATATTCAGTCGGCAGATGGAGGGTCTGACTGTGTGGACCCTCTCACAGACTATGTTGCAGATGATCTTCAGTCTGTAGATGGAGGGTCTGACTGTGTGGACCCTCTCACAGACTATGTTGCAGATGATATTCAGTCTGTAGATGGAGGGTTGACTGTGTGGACCCTCTCAGACTATGTTGGAGATGATATTCAGTCTGTAGATGGAGGGTTGACTGAGTGGAACCTCTCAGACTATGTTGGAGATGATATTCTGTCTGTAGATGTACGGTCTGACTCTGAGGGACTCTCTGACAGACTATGATGGAGATGATATTTTGTCTGTAGATGGAGGGTCTGACTTTGAGGGACCCTTTCACAGACTATGTTGGAGATGATATTCAGTCTGTAGATGGAGGGTCTGACTTTGTGGACCCTCTCACAGACTATGTTGGGGATGATATTCAGTCTGTAGATGGAGGGTCTGACTGTGAGGGACCGTCTCACAGACTATGTTGCAGATGATATTCAGTCTGTAGATGGAGGGTTTGACTGTGAGGGACCCTCTCACAGACTATGTTGCAGATGATATTCAGTCTGTAGATGGAGGGTCTGACGATGTGGACTGTCTCACAGACTATTTTGCAGATGATATTCTGTCTGTAGATGGAGGGTCTGACTGTGAGGGACCCTCTCACAGACTATGTTGCAGATGATATTCAGTCTGTAGATGGAGGGTCTGACTGTGTGGACTGTCTCACAGACTATGTTGCAGATGATATTCTGTCTGTAGATGGAGGGTCTGACTGTGAGGGACCCTCTCACAGAGTATGTTGGAGATGATATTTTGTCTGTAGATGGAGGGTCTGACTGTGAGGGACCCTCTCACAGTCTATGTTGGAGATGATATTCCGTCTGTAGATGGAGGGTCTGACTGTGTGGACCCTCTCACAGACTATGTTGGAGATCATATTCTGTCTGTAGATGGTGGGTCTGACTGTGAGGGACCCTCTCACAGACTAAGTTGGAGATAATATTCTGTCTGTAGATGGAGGGTCTGACTGTGAGGGACCCTCTCACAGACTATGTTGGATATGATATTTTGTCTGTAGATGGAGGGACTGACTGTGATGGACTCACTCACAGACAATGATGGAGATGATATTTTGTCTGTAGATGGAGGGTCTGACTGTGAGGGACCCTCTCACAGACTATATTGGAGATGATATTCCGTCTGTTAATGGAGGGTCTGACTGTGTGGACCCTCTCACAGACTATGTTGGAGATGATATTCTCTCTATAGATGGAGGGTCTGACTGTGAGGGACCCTCTCACAGACTATGTTGCAGATGATATTCAGTCTGTAGATGGAGGGTCTGACTGTGTGGACTGTCTCACAGACTATGTTGCAGATGATATTCTGTCTGTAGATGGAGGGTCTGACTGTGAGGGACCCTCTCACAGACTATGTTGGAGATGATATTCAGTCTGTAGATGGAGGTTCTGACTGTGAGGGACCCTCTCAGACTATGTTGGAGATGATATTCTGTCTGTAGATGTAGGGTCTGACTCTGAGGGACTCTCTGACAGACTATGATGGAGATGATATTTTGTCTGTAGATGGAGGGTCTGACTTTGAGGGACCCTCTCACAGACTATGTTGGAGATGATATTCAGTCTGTAGATGGAGGGTCTGACTTTGTGGACCCTCTCACAGACTATGTTGGAGATGATATTCAGTCTGTAGATGGAGGGTCTGACTGTGAGGGACCCTCTCACAGACTATGTTGCAGATGATATTCAGTCGGTAGATGGAGGGTCTGACTGTGTGGACCCTCTCACAGACTATGTTGCAGATGATCTTCAGTCTGTAGATGGAGGGTCTGACTGTGTGGACCCTCTCACAGACTATGTTGCAGATGCTATTCAGTCTGTAGATGGATTGTTGACTGTGTGGACCCTCTCAGACTATGTTGGAGATGATATTCAGTCTGTAGATGGACGGTTGACTGAGTGGAACCTCTCAGACTATGTTGGAGATGATATTCTGTCTGTAGATGTAGGGTCTGACTCTGAGGGACGCTCTGACAGACTATGATGGAGATGATATTTTGTCTGTAGATGGAGGTTCTGACTTTGAGGGACCCTTTCACAGACTATGTTGGAGATGATATTCAGTCTGTAGATGGAGGGTCTGACTGTGAGGGACCGTCTCACAGACAATGATGGAGATGATATTTTGTCTGTAGATGGAGGGTCCGACTGTGTGGGACCCTCACACAGACTATGTTGCAGATGATATTAAGTCTGTAGATGGAGGGTTTGACTGTGAGGGACCCTCTCACAGACTATGTTGCAGATGATATTCAGTCTGTAGATGGAGGGTCTGACGATGTGGACTGTCTCACAGACTATTTTGCAGATGATATTCTGTCTGTAGATGGAGGGTCTGACTGTGAGGGACCCTCTCACAGACTATGTTGCAGATGATATTCAGTCTGTAGATGGAGGGTCTGACTGTGTGGACTGTCTCACAGACTATGTTGCAGATGATATTCTGTCTGTAGATGGAGGGTCTGACTGTGAGGGACCCTCTCACAGACTATGTTGGAGATGATATTCAGTCTGTAGATGGAGGTTCTGACTGTGAGGGACCCTCTCACAGACTATATTGGAGATGATATTCTGTCTGTAGATGGAGGGTCTGACTGTGAGGGACCCTCTCACAGAGTATGTTGGAGATGATATTTTGTCTGTAGATGGAGGGTCTGACTGTGAGGGACCCTCTCACAGTCTATGTTGGAGATGATATTCCGTCTGTAGATGGAGGGTCTGACTGTGTGGACCCTCTCACAGACTATGTTGGAGATGATATTCTGTCTGTAGATGGTGGGTCTGACTGTGAGGGACCCTCTCACAGACTAAGTTGGTGATAATATTCTGTCTGTAGATGGAGGGTCTGACTGTGAGGGACCCTCTCACAGACTATGTTGCAGATAATATTCTGTCTGTAGATCGAGGGTCTGACTGTGAGGGACCCTCTCACAGACTATGTTGGATATGATATTTTGTCTGTAGATGGAGGGTCTGACTGTGAGGGACTCACTCACAGACTATGATGGAGATCATATTTTGTCTGTAGATGGATGGTCTGACTGTGAGGGACCCTCTCACAGACTATATTGGAGATGATATTCCGTCTGTTAATGGAGGGTCTGACTGTGTGGACCCTCTCACAGACTATGTTGGAGATGATATTCTCTCTGTAGATGGAGGGTCTGACTGTGAGAGACCCTCTCACAGACTATGTTGCAGATGATATTCAGTCGGTAGATGGAGGGTCTGACTGTGTGGACCCTCTCACAGACTATGTTGCAGATGATATTCAGTCTGTAGATGGAGGGTCTGACTGTGTGGACCCTCTCACAGACTATGTTGCAGATGATATTCAGTCTGTAGATGGAGGGTTGACTGTGTGGACCCTCTCAGACTATGTTGGAGATTATATTCAGTCTGTAGATGGAGGGTCTGACTGTGTGGACCCTCTTACAGACTATGTTGCAGGTGATATTCAGACTGTAGATGGAGGGGCTGACTGTGTGGACCCTCTCAGACTATGTTGGAGATGATATTCTGTCTGTAGATGTAGGGTCTGACTCTGAGGGACTCTCTGACAGACTATGATGGAGATGATATTTTGTCTGTAGATGGAGGGTCTGACTGTGAGGGACCCTCTCACAGACTATGTTGGAGATGATATTCAGTCTGTAGATGGAGCATCTGACTTTGTGGACCCTCTCACAGACTATGTTGGAGATGATATTCCGTCTGTAGATGGAGGGTCTGACTGTGAGGGACCCTCTCACAGACTATGTTGGAGATGATATTCAGTCTGTAGATGGAGGGTCTGACTGTGAGCGACCGTCTCACAGACTATGATGGAGATGATATTTTGTCTGTAGATGGAGGGTCCGACTGTGAGGGACCCTCTCACAGACTATGTTGTAGATGATATTCTGTCTGTAGATGGAGGGTCTGACTGTGAGAGACCCTCTCACAGACTATGTTGCAGATGATATTCAGTCGGCAGATGGAGGGTCTGACTGTGTGGACCCTCTCACAGACTATGTTGCAGATGATCTTCAGTCTGTAGATGGAGGGTCTGACTGTGTGGACCCTCTCACAGACTATGTTGCAGATGATATTCAGTCTGTAGATGGAGGGTTGACTGTGTGGACCCTCTCAGACTATGTTGGAGATGATATTCAGTCTGTAGATGGAGGGTTGACTGAGTGGAACCTCTCAGACTATGTTGGAGATGATATTCTGTCTGTAGATGTACGGTCTGACTCTGAGGGACTCTCTGACAGACTATGATGGAGATGATATTTTGTCTGTAGATGGAGGGTCTGACTTTGAGGGACCCTTTCACAGACTATGTTGGAGATGATATTCAGTCTGTAGATGGAGGGTCTGACTTTGTGGACCCTCTCACAGACTATGTTGGGGATGATATTCAGTCTGTAGATGGAGGGTCTGACTGTGAGGGACCGTCTCACAGACTATGTTGCAGATGATATTCAGTCTGTAGATGGAGGGTTTGACTGTGAGGGACCCTCTCACAGACTATGTTGCAGATGATATTCAGTCTGTAGATGGAGGGTCTGACGATGTGGACTGTCTCACAGACTATTTTGCAGATGATATTCTGTCTGTAGATGGAGGGTCTGACTGTGAGGGACCCTCTCACAGACTATGTTGCAGATGATATTCAGTCTGTAGATGGAGGGTCTGACTGTGTGGACTGTCTCACAGACTATGTTGCAGATGATATTCTGTCTGTAGATGGAGGGTCTGACTGTGAGGGACCCTCTCACAGAGTATGTTGGAGATGATATTTTGTCTGTAGATGGAGGGTCTGACTGTGAGGGACCCTCTCACAGTCTATGTTGGAGATGATATTCCGTCTGTAGATGGAGGGTCTGACTGTGTGGACCCTCTCACAGACTATGTTGGAGATCATATTCTGTCTGTAGATGGTGGGTCTGACTGTGAGGGACCCTCTCACAGACTAAGTTGGAGATAATATTCTGTCTGTAGATGGAGGGTCTGACTGTGAGGGACCCTCTCACAGACTATGTTGGATATGATATTTTGTCTGTAGATGGAGGGACTGACTGTGATGGACTCACTCACAGACAATGATGGAGATGATATTTTGTCTGTAGATGGAGGGTCTGACTGTGAGGGACCCTCTCACAGACTATATTGGAGATGATATTCCGTCTGTTAATGGAGGGTCTGACTGTGTGGACCCTCTCACAGACTATGTTGGAGATGATATTCTCTCTATAGATGGAGGGTCTGACTGTGAGAGACCCTCTCACAGACTATGTTGCAGATGATATTCAGTCGGTAGATGGAGGGTCTGACTGTGTGGACCCTCTCACAGACTATGTTGCAGATGATATTCAGTCTGTAGATGGAGGGTCTGACTGTGTGGACCCTCTCACAGACTATGTTGCAGATGATATTCAGTCTGTAGATGGAGGGTTGACTGTGTGGACCCTCTCAGACTATGTTGGAGATGATATTCAGTCTGTAGATGGAGGGTCTGACTGTGTGGACCCTCTTACAGACTATGTTGCAGGTGATATTCAGTCTGTAGATGGAGGGTCTGACTGTGTGGACCCTCTCAGACTATGTTGGAGATGGTATTCTGTCTGTAGATGTAGGGTCTGACTCTGAGGGACTCTCTGACAGACTATGATGGAGATGATATTCTGTCTGTAGATGGAGGGTCTGACTGTGAGGGATCCTCTCACAGACTATGTTGGAGATGATATTTTGTCTGTAGATGGAGAGTCTGACTGTGTGGACCCTCTCAGACTATGTTGGAGATGATATTCAGTCTGTAGATGGAGGGTTGACTGAGTGGACCCTCTCAGACTATGTTGGAGATGATATTCTGTCTGTAGACGTAGGGTCTGACTCTGAGGGACTCTCTGACTGCCTATGATGGAGATGATATTTTGTCTGTAGATGGAGGGTCTGACTTTGAGGGACCCTCTCACAGACTATGTTGGAGATGATATTCAGTCTGTAGCTGGAGGGTCTGACTGTGAGGGACCCTCTCACAGACTAAGTTGGAGATGATATTCTGTCTGTAGATGGAGGGTCTGACTGTGAGGGACCCTCTCACAGACTATGTTGCAGATAATATTCTGGCTGTAGATGGAGGGTCTGACTGTGAGGGACTCACTCACAGACTATGTTGGATATGATATTTTGTCTGTACATGGAGGGTCTGACTGTGAGGGACTCACTCACAGACTATGATGGAGATGATATTTTGTCTGTAGATGGAGGGTCTGACTGTGAGGGACCCTCTCACAGACTATATTGGAGATGATATTCTGTCTGTAGATGGAGGGTCTGACTGTGTGGACCCTCTCACAGACTATGTTGCAGATGATCTTCAGTCTGTAGATGGAGGGTCTGACTGTGTGGACCCTCTCACAGACTATGTTGCAGATGATATTCAGTCTGTAAATGGAGGGTTGACTGTGTGGACCCTCTCAGACTATGTTGGAGATGATATTCAGTCTGTAGATGGAGGGTTGACTGAGTGGACCCTCTCAGACTATGTTGGAGATGATATTCTGTCTGAAGATGTAGGGTCTGACTCTGAGGGACTCTCTGACAGACTATGATGGAGATGATATTTTGTCTGTAGATGGAGGGTCTGACTTTGAGGGACCCTCTCACAGACTATGTTGGAGATGATATTCAGTCTGTAGATGGAGGGTCTGACTTTGTGGACCCTCTCACAGACTATGTTGGAGATGATATTCAGTCTGTAGATGGAGGGTCTGACTGTGAGGGTCCGTCTCACAGACTATGATGGAGATGATATTTTGTCTGTAGATGGAGGGTCCGACTGTGAGGGACCCTCTCACAGACTATGTTGCAGATGATATTCAGTCTGTAGATGGAGGGTCTGACTGTGAGGGACCCTCTCACAGACTATGTTGCAGATGATATTCAGTCTGTAGATGGAGGGTCTGACGATGTGGACTGTCTCACAGACTATTTTGCAGATGATATTCTGTCTGTAGATGGAGGGTCTGACTGTGAGGGACCCTCTCACAGACTATGTTGCAGATGATATTCAGTCTGTAGATGGAGGGTCTGACTGTGTGGACTGTCTCACAGACTATGTTGCAGATGATATTCTGTCTGTAGATGGAGGGTCTGACTGTGAGGGACCCTCTCACAGACTATGTTGTAGATGATATTCTGTCTGTAGATGGAGGGTCTGACTGTGAGAGACCCTCTCACAGACTATGTTGCAGATGATATTCAGTCGGCAGATGGAGGGTCTGAATGTGTGGACCCTCTCACAGACTATGTTGCAGATGATCTTCAGTCTGTAGATGGAGGGTCTGACTGTGTGGACCCTCTCACAGACTATGTTGCAGATGATATTCAGTCTGTAGATGGAGGGTTGACTGTGTGGACCCTCTCAGACTATGTTGGAGATGATATTCAGTCTGTAGATGGAGGGTTGACTGAGTGGAACCTCTCAGACTATGTTGGAGATGATATTCTGTCTGTAGATGTACGATCTGACTCTGAGGGACTCTCTGACAGACTATGATGGAGATGATATTTTGTCTGTAGATGGAGGGTCTGACTTTGAGGGACCCTTTCACAGACTATGTTGGAGATGATATTCAGTCTGTAGATGGAGGGTCTGACTTTGTGGACCCTCTCACAGACTATGTTGGGGATGATATTCAGTCTGTAGATGGAGGGTCTGACTGTGAGGGACCGTCTCACAGACTATGTTGCAGATGATATTCAGTCTGTAGATGGAGGGTTTGACTGTGAGGGACCCTCTCACAGACTATGTTGCAGATGATATTCAGTCTGTAGATGGAGGGTCTGACGATGTGGACTGTCTCACAGACTATTTTGCAGATGATATTCTGTCTGTAGATGGAGGGTCTGACTGTGAGGGACCCTCTCACAGACTATGTTGCAGATGATATTCAGTCTGTAGATGGAGGGTCTGACTGTGTGGACTGTCTCACAGACTATGTTGCAGATGATATTCTGTCTGTAGATGGAGGGTCTGACTGTGAGGGACCCTCTCACAGAGTATGTTGGAGATGATATTTTGTCTGTAGATGGAGGGTCTGACTGTGAGGGACCCTCTCACAGTCTATGTTGGAGATGATATTCCGTCTGTAGATGGAGGGTCTGACTGTGTGGACCCTCTCACAGACTATGTTGGAGATCATATTCTGTCTGTAGATGGTGGGTCTGACTGTGAGGGACCCTCTCACAGACTAAGTTGGAGATAATATTCTGTCTGTAGATGGAGGGTCTGACTGTGAGGGACCCTCTCACAGACTATGTTGGATATGATATTTTGTCTGTAGATGGAGGGACTGACTGTGATGGACTCACTCACAGACAATGATGGAGATGATATTTTGTCTGTAGATGGAGGGTCTGACTGTGAGGGACCCTCTCACAGACTATATTGGAGATGATATTCCGTCTGTTAATGGAGGGTCTGACTGTGTGGACCCTCTCACAGACTATGTTGGAGATGATATTCTCTCTATAGATGGAGGGTCTGACTGTGAGAGACCCTCTCACAGACTATGTTGCAGATGATATTCAGTCGGTAGATGGAGGGTCTGACTGTGTGGACCCTCTCACAGACTATGTTGCAGATGATATTCAGTCTGTAGATGGAGGGTCTGACTGTGTGGACCCTCTCACAGACTATGTTGCAGATGATATTCAGTCTGTAGATGGAGGGTTGACTGTGTGGACCCTCTCAGACTATGTTGGAGATGATATTCAGTCTGTAGATGGAGGGTCTGACTGTGTGGACCCTCTTACAGACTATGTTGCAGGTGATATTCAGTCTGTAGATGGAGGGTCTGACTGTGTGGACCCTCTCAGACTATGTTGGAGATGGTATTCTGTCTGTAGATGTAGGGTCTGACTCTGAGGGACTCTCTGACAGACTATGATGGAGATGATATTCTGTCTGTAGATGGAGGGTCTGACTGTGAGGGATCCTCTCACAGACTATGTTGGAGATGATATTTTGTCTGTAGATGGAGAGTCTGACTGTGTGGACCCTCTCAGACTATGTTGGAGATGATATTCAGTCTGTAGATGGAGGGTTGACTGAGTGGACCCTCTCAGACTATGTTGGAGATGATATTCTGTCTGTAGACGTAGGGTCTGACTCTGAGGGACTCTCTGACTGCCTATGATGGAGATGATATTTTGTCTGTAGATGGAGGGTCTGACTTTGAGGGACCCTCTCACAGACTATGTTGGAGATGATATTCAGTCTGTAGATGGAGGGTCTGACTGTGAGGGACCCTCTCACAGACTAAGTTGGAGATGATATTCTGTCTGTAGATGGAGGGTCTGACTGTGAGGGACCCTCTCACAGACTATGTTGCAGATAATATTCTGGCTGTAGATGGAGGGTCTGACTGTGAGGGACTCACTCACAGACTATGTTGGATATGATATTTTGTCTGTACATGGAGGGTCTGACTGTGAGGGACTCACTCACAGACTATGATGGAGATGATATTTTGTCTGTAGATGGAGGGTCTGACTGTGAGGGACCCTCTCACAGACTATATTGGAGATGATATTCTGTCTGTAGATGGAGGGTCTGACTGTGTGGACCCTCTCACAGACTATGTTGCAGATGATCTTCAGTCTGTAGATGGAGGGTCTGACTGTGTGGACCCTCTCACAGACTATGTTGCAGATGATATTCAGTCTGTAAATGGAGGGTTGACTGTGTGGACCCTCTCAGACTATGTTGGAGATGATATTCAGTCTGTAGATGGAGGGTTGACTGAGTGGACCCTCTCAGACTATGTTGGAGATGATATTCTGTCTGAAGATGTAGGGTCTGACTCTGAGGGACTCTCTGACAGACTATGATGGAGATGATATTTTGTCTGTAGATGGAGGGTCTGACTTTGAGGGACCCTCTCACAGACTATGTTGGAGATGATATTCAGTCTGTAGATGGAGGGTCTGACTTTGTGGACCCTCTCACAGACTATGTTGGAGATGATATTCAGTCTGTAGATGGAGGGTCTGACTGTGAGGGTCCGTCTCACAGACTATGATGGAGATGATATTTTGTCTGTAGATGGAGGGTCCGACTGTGAGGGACCCTCTCACAGACTATGTTGCAGATGATATTCAGTCTGTAGATGGAGGGTCTGACTGTGAGGGACCCTCTCACAGACTATGTTGCAGATGATATTCAGTCTGTAGATGGAGGGTCTGACGATGTGGACTGTCTCACAGACTATTTTGCAGATGATATTCTGTCTGTAGATGGAGGGTCTGACTGTGAGGGACCCTCTCACAGACTATGTTGCAGATGATATTCAGTCTGTAGATGGAGGGTCTGACTGTGTGGACTGTCTCACAGACTATGTTGCAGATGATATTCTGTCTGTAGATGGAGGGTCTGACTGTGAGGGACCCTCTCACTGACTATGTTGGAGATGATATTCAGTCTGTAGATGGAGGTTCTGACTGTGAGGGACCCTCTCACAGACTATGTTGGAGATGATATTCTGTCTGTAGATGGAGGGTCTGACTGTGAGGGACCCTCTCACAGAGTATGTTGGAGATGATATTTTGTCTGTAGATGGAGGGTCTGACTGTGAGGGACCCTCTCACAGTCTATGTTGGAGATGATATTCCGTATGTAGATGGAGGGTCTGACTGTGGGGGCCCTCTCACAGACTATGTTGGAGATCATATTCTGTCTGTAGATGGTGGGTCTGACTGTGAGGGACCCTCTCACAGACTAAGTTGGAGATAATATTCTGTCTGTAGATGGAGGGTCTGACTGTGAGGGACCCTCTCTCAGACTATGTTGGAGATGATATTCAGTCTGTAGATGGAGGGTCTGACTGTGTGGACCCTCTCACAGACTATGTTGCAGATGATATTCAGTCTGTAAATGGAGGGTTGACTGTGTGGACCCTCTCAGACTATGTTGGAGATGATATTCAGTCTGTAGATGGAGGGTTGACTGAGTGGACCCTCTCAGACTATGTTGGAGATGATATTCTGTCTGAAGATGTAGGGTCTGACTCTGAGGGACTCTCTGACAGACTATAATGGAGATGATATTTTGTCTGTAGATGGAGGGTCTGACTTTGAGGGACCCTCTCACAGACTATGTTGGAGATGATATTCAGTCTGTAGATGGAAGGTCTGACTTTCTGGACCCTCTCACAGACTATGTTGGAGATGATATTCAGTCTGTAGATGCAGGGTCTGACTGTGAGGGACCGTCTCACAGACTATGATGGAGATGATATTTTGTCTGTAGATGGAGGGTCCGACTGTGAGGGACCCTCTCACAGACTATGTTGCAGATGATATTCAGTCTGTAGATGGAGGGTCTGACTGTGAGGGACCCTCTCACAGACTATGTTGCAGATGATATTCAGTCTGTAGATGGAGGGTCTGACGATGTGGACTGTCTCACAGACTATTTTGCAGATGATATTCTGTCTGTAGATGGAGGGTCTGACTGTGAGGGACCCTCTCACAGACTATGTTGCAGATGATATTCAGTCTGTAGATGGAGGGTCTGACTGTGAGGGACCCTCTCACATACTATGTTGCAGATGATATTCAGTCTGTAGATGGAGGGTCTGACGATGTGGACTGTCTCACAGACTATTTTGCAGATGATATTCTGTCTGTAGATGGAGGGTCTGACTGTGAGGGACCCTCTCACAGACTATGTTGCAGATGCTATTCAGTCTGTAGATGGAGGGTCTGACTGTGTGGACTGTCTCACAGACTATGTTGCAGATGATATTCTGTCTGTAGATGGAGGTTCTGACTGTGAGGGACCCTCTCACAGACTATGTTGGAGATGATATTCAGTCTGTAGATGGAGGTTCTGACTGTGAGGGACCCTCTCACAGACTATGTTGGAGATGATATTCTGTCTGTAGATGGAGGGTCTGACTGTGAGGGACCCTCTCACAGAGTATGTTGGAGATGATATTTTGTCTGTAGATGGAGGGTCTGACTGTGAGGGACCCTCTCACAGACTATGTTGGAGATCATATTCTGTCTGTAGATGGTGGGTCTGACTGTGAGGGACCCTCTCACAGACTAAGTTGGAGATAATATTCTGTCTGTAGATGGAGGGTCTGACTGTGAGGGACCCTCTCTCAGACTATGTTGGAGATGATATTCAGTCTGTAGATGGAGGGTCTGACTGTGTGGACCCTCTCACAGACTATGTTGCAGATGATATTCAGTCTGTAAATGGAGGGTTGACTGTGTGGACCCTCTCAGACTATGTTGGAGATGATATTCAGTCTGTAGATGGAGGGTTGACTGAGTGGGCCCTCTCAGACTATGTTGGAGATGATATTCTGTCTGAAGATGTAGGGTCTGACTCTGAGGGACTCTCTGACAGACTATGATGGAGATGATATTTTGTCTGTAGATGGAGGGTCTGACTTTGAGGGACCCTCTCACAGACTATGTTGGAGATGATATTCAGTCTGTAGATGGAGGGTCTGACTTTCTGGACCCTCTCACAGACTATGTTGGAGATGATATTCAGTCTGTAGATGGAGGGTCTGACTGTGAGGGACCGTCTCACAGACTATGATGGAGATGATATTTTGTCTGTAGATGGAGGGTCCGACTGTGAGGGACCCTCTCACAGACTATGTTGCAGATGATATTCATTCTGTAGATGGAGGGTCTGACTGTGTGGGACCCTCTCACAGACTATGTTGCAGATGATATTCAGTCTGTAGATGGAGGGTCTGACGATGTGGACTGTCTCACAGACTATTTTGCAGATGATATTCTGTCTGTAGATGGAGGGTCTGACTGTGAGGGACCCTCTCACAGACTATGTTGCAGATGATATTCAGTCTGTAGATGGAGGGTCTGACTGAGTGGACTGTCTCACAGACTATGTTGCAGATGATATTCTGTCTGTAGATGGAGGGTCTGACTGTGAGGGACCCTCTCACAGACTATGTTGGAGATGATATTCAGTCTGTAGATGGAGGTTCTGACTGTGAGGGACCCTCTCACAGACTATGTTGGAGATGATATTCTGTCTGTAGATGGAGGATCTGACTGTGAGGGACCCTCTCACAGAGTATGTTGGAGATGATATTTTGTCTGTAGATGGAGGGTCTGACTGTGAGGGACCCTCTCACAGTCTATGTTGGAGATGATATTCCGTCTGTAGATGGAGGGTCTGACTGTGGGGGCCCTCTCACAGACTATGTTGGAGATCATATTGTGTCTGTAGATGGTGGGTCAGACTGTGAGGGACGCTCTCACAGACTAAGATGGAGATAATATTCTGTCTGTAGATGGAGGATCTGACTGTGAGGGACCCTCTCACAGACTATGTTGGAGATGATATTCAGTCTGTAGATGGAGGGTTGACTGAGTGGACCCTCTCAGACTATGTTGGAGATGATATTCTGTCTGTAGATGTAGGGTCTGACTCTGAGGGACTCTCTGACAGACTATGATGGAGATGATATTTTGTCTGTAGATGGAGGGTCTGACTTTGAGGGACCCTCTCACAGACTATGTTGGAGATGATATTCAGTCTGTAGATGGAGGGTCTGACTTTGTGGACCCTCTCACAGACTATGTTGGAGATGATATTCAGTCTGTAGATGGAGGGTCTGACTGTGAGGGACCGTCTCACAGACTATGATGGAGATGATATTTTGTCTGTAGATGGAGGGTCCGACTGTGAGGGACCCTCTCACAGACTATGTTGCAGATGATATTCAGTCTGTAGATGGGGGGTCTGACTGTGAGGGACCCTCTCACAGACTATGTTGCAGATGATATTCAGTCTGTAGATGGAGGGTCTGACGATGTGGACTGTCTCACAGACTATTTTGCAGATGATATTCTGTCTGTAGATGGATGGTCTGACTGTGAGGGACCCTCTCACAGACTATGTTGCAGATGATATTCAGTCTGTAGATGGAGGGTCTGACTGTGTGGACTGTCTCACAGACTATGTTGCAGATGATATTCTGTCTGTAGATGGAGGGTCTGACTGTGAGGGACCCTCTCACAGACTATGTTGGAGATGATATTCAGTCTGTAGATGGAGGTTCTGACTGTGAGGGACCCTCTCACAGACTATGTTGGAGATGATATTCTGTCTGTAGATGGAGGGTCTGACTGTGAGGGACCCTCTCACAGAGTATGTTGGAGATGATATTTTGTCTGTAGATGGAGGGTCTGACTGTGAGGGACCCTCTCACAGACTATGTTGGAGATCATATTCTGTCTGTAGATGGTGGGTCTGACTGTGAGGGACCCTCTCACAGACTAAGTTGGAGATAATATTCTGTCTGTAGATGGAGGGTCTGACTGTGAGGGACCCTCTCTCAGACTATGTTGGAGATGATATTCAGTCTGTAGATGGAGGGTCTGACTGTGTGGACCCTCTCACAGACTATGTTGCAGATGATATTCAGTCTGTAAATGGAGGGTTGACTGTGTGGACCCTCTCAGACTATGTTGGAGATGATATTCAGTCTGTAGATGGAGGGTTGACTGAGTGGACCCTCTCAGACTATGTTGGAGATGATATTCTGTCTGAAGATGTAGGGTCTGACTCTGAGGGACTCTCTGACAGACTATGATGGAGATGATATTTTGTCTGTAGATGGAGGGTCTGACTTTGAGGGACCCTCTCACAGACTATGTTGGAGATGATATTCAGTCTGTAGATGGAGGGTCTGACTTTCTGGACCCTCTCACAGACTATGTTGGAGATGATATTCAGTCTGTAGATGGAGGTTCTGACTGTGAGGGACCGTCTCACAGACTATGATGGAGATGATATTTTGTCTGTAGATGGAGGGTCCGACTGTGAGGGACCCTCTCACAGACTATGTTGCAGATGATATTCATTCTGTAGATGGAGGGTCTGACTGTGTGGGACCCTCTCACAGACTATGTTGCAGATGATATTCAGTCTGTAGATGGAGGGTCTGACGATGTGGACTGTCTCACAGACTATTTTGCAGATGATATTCAGTCTGTAGATGGAGGGTCTGACGATGTGGACTGTCTCACAGACTATTTTGCAGATGATATTCTGTCTGTAGATGGAGGGTCTGACTGTGAGGGACCCTCTCACAGACTATGTTGCAGATGATATTCAGTCTGTAGATGGAGGGTCTGACTGTGTGGACTGTCTCACAGACTATATTGCAGATGATATTCTGTCTGTAGATGGAGGGTCTGACTGTGAGGGACCCTCTCACAGACTATGTTGGAGATGATATTCAGTCTGTAGATGGAGGTTCTGACTGTGAGGGACCCTCTCACAGACTATGTTGGAGATGATATTCTGTCTGTAGATGGAGGGTCTGACTGTGAGGGACCCTCTCACAGAGTATGTTGGAGATGATATTTTGTCTGTAGATGGAGGGTCTGACTGTGAGGGACCCTCTCACAGACTATGTTGGAGATCATATTCTGTCTGTAGATGGTGGGTCTGACTGTGAGGGACCCTCTCACAGACTAAGTTGGAGATAATATTCTGTCTGTAGATGGAGGGTCTGACTGTGATGGACCCTCTCTCAGACTATGTTGGAGATGATATTCAGTCTGTAGATGGAGGGTCTGACTGTGTGGACCCTCTCACAGACTATGTTGCAGATGATATTCAGTCTGTAAATGGAGGGTTGACTGTGTGGACCCTCTCAGACTATGTTGGAGATGATATTCAGTCTGTAGATGGAGGGTTGACTGAGTGGACCCTCTCAGACTATGTTGGAGATGATATTCTGTCTGAAGATGTAGGGTCTGACTCTGAGGGACTCTCTGACAGACTATGATGGAGATGATATTTTGTCTGTAGATGGAGGGTCTGACTTTGAGGGACCCTCTCACAGACTATGTTGGAGATGATATTCAGTCTGTAGATGGAGGGTCTGACTTTCTGGACCCTCTCACAGACTATGTTGGAGATGATATTCAGTCTGTAGATGGAGGGTCTGACTGTGAGGGACCGTCTCACAGACTATGATGGCCATGATATTTTGTCTGTAGATGGAGTGTCCGACTGTGAGGGACCCTCTCACAGACTATGTTGCAGATGATATTCATTCTGTAGATGGAGGGTCTGACTGTGTGGGACCCTCTCACAGACTATGTTGCAGATGATATTCAGTCTGTAGATGGAGGGTCTGACGATGTGGACTGTCTCACAGACTATTTTGCAGATGATATTCTGTCTGTAGATGGAGGGTCTGACTGTGAGGGACCCTCTCACAGACTATGTTGCAGATGATATTCAGTCTGTAGATGGAGGGTCTGACTGTGTGGACTGTCTCACAGACTATGTTGCAGATGATATTCTGTCTGTAGATGGAGGGTCTGACTGTGAGGGACCCTCTCACAGACTATGTTGGAGATGATATTCAGTCTGTAGATGGAGGTTCTGACTGTGAGGGACCCTCTCACAGACTATGTTGGAGATGATATTCTGTCTGTAGATGGAGGGTCTGACTGTGAGGGACCCTCTCACAGAGTATGTTGGAGATGATATTTTGTCTGTAGATGGAGGGTCTGACTGTGAGGGACCCTCTCACAGTCTATGTTGGAGATGATATTCCGTCTGTAGATGGAGGGTCTGACTGTGGGGGCCCTCTCACCGACTATGTTGGAGATCATATTCTGTCTGTAGATGGTGGGTCAGACTGTGAGGGACCCTCTCACAGACTAAGTTGGAGATAATATTCTGTCTGTAGATGGAGGATCTGACTGTGAGGGACCCTCTCACAGACTATGTTGGAGATGATATTCAGTCTGTAGATGGAGGGTTGACTGAGTGGACCCTCTCAGACTATGTTGGAGATGATATTCTGTCTGTAGATGTAGGGTCTGACTCGGAGGGACTCTCTGACAGACTATGATGGAGATGATATTTTGTCTGTAGATCGAGGGTCTGACTTTGAGGGACCCTCTCACAGACTATGTTGGAGATGATATTCAGTCTGTAGATGGAGGGTCTGACTTTGTGGACCCTCTCACAGACTATGTTGGAGATGATATTCAGTCTGTAGATGGAGGGTCTGACTGTGAGGGACCGTCTCACAGACTATGATGGAGATGATATTTTGTCTGTAGATGGACGGTCCGACTGTGAGGGACCCTCTCACAGACTATGTTGCAGATGATATTCAGTCTGTAGATGGGGGGTCTGACTGTGAGGGACCCTCTCACAGACTATGTTGCAGATGATATTCAGTCTGTAGATGGAGGGTCTGACGATGTGGACTGTCTCACAGACTATTTTGCAGATGATATTCTGTCTGTAGATGGAGGGTCTGACTGTGAGGGACCCTCTCACAGACTATGTTGCAGATGATATTCAGTCTGTAGATGGAGGGTCTGACTGTGTGGACTGTCTCACAGACTATGTTGCAGATGATATTCTGTCTGTAGATGGAGGGTCTGACTGTGAGGGACCCTCACACAGACTATGTTGGAGATGATATTCAGTCTGTAGATGGAGGTTCTGACTGTGAGGGACCCTCTCACAGACTATGTTGGAGATGATATTCTGTCTGTAGATGGAGGGTCTGACTGTGAGGGACCCTCTCACAGAGTATGTTGGAGATGATATTTTGTCTGTAGATGGAGGGTCTGACTGTGAGGGACCCTCTCACAGTCTATGTTGGAGATGATATTCCGTCTGTAGATGGAGGGTCTGACTGTGTGGACCCTCTCACAGACTATGTTGGAGATCATATTCTGTCTGTAGATGGTGGGTCTGACTGTGAGGGACCCTCTCACAGACTAAGTTGGAGATAATATTCTGTCTGTAGATGGAGGGTCTGACTGTGAGGGACCCTCTCACAGACTATGTTGCAGTTAATATTCTGTCTGTAGATCGAGGGTCTGACTGTGAGGGACCCTCTCACAGACTATGTTGGATATGATATTTTGTCTGTAGATGGAGGGACTGACTGTGATGGACTCACTCACAGACAATGATGGAGATGATATTTTGTCTGTAGATGGAGGGTCTGACTCTGAGGGACACTCTCACAGACTATATTGGAGATGATATTCCGTCTGTTAATGGAGGGTCTGACTGTGTGGACCCTCTCACAGACTATGTTGGAGATGATATTCTCTCTGTAGATGGAGGGTCTGACTGTGAGAGACCCTCTCACAGACTATGTTGCAGATGATATTCAGTCGGTAGATGGAGGGTCTGACTGTGTGGACCCTCTCACAGACTATGTTGCAGATGATATTCAGTCTGTAGATGGAGGGTCTGACTGTGTGGACCCTCTCACAGACTATGTTGCAGATGATATTCAGTCTGTAGATGGAGGGTTGACTGTGTGGACCCTCTCAGACTATGTTGGAGATGATATTCAGTCTGTAGATGGAGGGTCTGACTGTGTGGACCCTCTTACAGACTATGTTGCAGGTGATATTCAGTCTGTAGATGGAGGGTCTGACTGTGTGGACCCTCTCAGACTATGTTGGAGATGATATTCTGTCTGTAGATGTAGGGTCTGACTCTGAGGGACTCTCTGACAGACTATGATGGAGATGATATTTTGTCTGTAGATGGAGGGTCTGACTGTGAGGGACCCTCTGACAGACTATGTTGGAGATGATATTCAGTCTGTAGATGGAGGGTCTGACTTTGTGGACCCTCTCACAGACTATGTTCGAGATGATATTCAGTCTGTAGATGGAGGGTCTGACTGTGAGGGACCCTCTCACAGACTATGTTGGAGATGATATTCAGTCTGTAGATGGAGGGTCTGACTTTGTGGACCCTCTCACAGACTATGTTGGAGATGATATTCAGTCTGTAGATGGAGGGTCTGACTGTGAGCGACCGTCTCACAGACTATGATGGAGATGATATTTTGTCTGTAGATGGAGGGTCCGACTGTGAGGGACCCTCTCACAGACTATGTTGGAGATGATATTCAGTCTGTAGATGGAGGGTCTGACTGTGAGGGACCCTCTCACAGACTATGTTGGAGATGATATTCAGTCTGTAGATGGAGGGTCTGACTGTGAGGGACCCTCTCACAGACTATGTTGGAGATGATATTCAGTCTGTAGATGGAGGGTCTGACTTTGTGGACCCTCTCACAGACTATGTTGGAGATGATATTCAGTCTGTAGATGGAGGGTCTGACTGTGAGGGACCGTCTCACAGACTATGATGGAGATGATATTTTGTCTGTAGATGGAGGGTCCGACTGTGAGGGACCCTCTCACGGACAATGTTCCTGATGATATTCAGTCTGTAGATGGAGGGTCTGACTGTGAGTGACCCTCTCACAGACTAAGTTGGAGATGATATTCTGTCTGTAGATGGAGGGTCTCTCTGTGAGGGACCCTCTCACAGAGTATGTTGGATATGATATTTTGTCTGTACATGGAGGGTCTGACTGTGAGGGACTCACTCACAGACTACGATGGAGATGATATTTTGTCTGTAGATGGAGGGTCTGACTGTGAGGGACCCTCTCACAGACTATATTGGAGATGATATTCCGTCTGTTAATGGAGGGTCTGACTGTGTGGAACCTCTCACAGACGATGTTGGAGATGATATTCTGTCTGCAGATGGTGGGTCTGACTGTGAGGGACCCTCTCACAGACAATGTTGTAGATGATATTCTGTCTGTATATGGAGGGTCTGACTGTGAGAGACCCTCTCACAGACTATGTTGCAGATGATATTCAGTCGGTAGATGGAGGGTCTGACTGTGTGGACCCTCTCACAGACTATGTTGCAGATGATATTCAGTCTGTAGATGGAGGGTCTGACTGTGTGGACCCTCTCACAGACTATGTTGCAGATGATATTCAGTCTGTAGATGCAGGGTTGACTGTGCGGACCCTCTCAGACTATGTTGGAGATGATATTCAGTCTGTAGATGGAGGGTTGACTGAGTGGACACTCTCAGACTATGTTGCAGATGATATTCAGTCTGTAGATGGAGGGTCTGACTGTGAGGGACCGTCTCACAGACTATGATGGAGATGATATTTTGTCTGTAGATGGAGGGTCCGACTGTGAGGGACCCTCTCACAGACTATGTTGGAGATGATATTCAGTCTGTAGATGGAGGGTCTGACTGTGAGGGACCCTCTCACAGACTATGTTGCAGATGATATTCAGTCTGTAGATGGAGGGTCTGACTGTGAGGGACCCTCTCACAGACTATGTTGCAGATGATATTCAGTCTGTAGATGGAGGGTCTGACGATGTGGACTGTCTCACAGACTATGTTGCAGATGATATTCTGTCTGTAGATGGAGGGTCTGACTGTGAGGGACCCTCTCACAGACTATGTTGCAGATGATATTCAGTCTGTAGATGGAGGGTCTGACTGTGTGGACTGTCTCACAGACTAAGTTGCAGATGATATTCTGTCTGTAGATGGAGGGTCTGACTGTGAGGGACCCTCTCACAGACTATGTTGGAGATGATATTCAGTCTATAGATGGAGGTTCTGACTGTGAGGGACCCTCTCACAGACTATGTTGGAGATGATATTCTGTCTGTAGATGGAGGGTCTGACTGTGAGGGACCCTCTCACAGACTATGTTGGAGATGATATTTTGTCTGTAGATCGAGGGTCTGACTGTGAGGGACCCTCTCACAGACTATGTTGGAGATGATATTCAGTCTGTAGATGGAGGGTCTGACTTTGTGGACCCTCTCACAGACTATATTGGAGATGATATTCAGTCTGTAGATGGAGGGTCTGACTGTGAGCGACCGTCTCACAGACTATGATGGAGATGATATTTTGTCTGTAGATGGAGGGTCCGACTGTGAGGGACCCTCTCACAGACTATGTTGGAGATGATATTCAGTCTGTAGATGGAGGGTCTGACTGTGAGGGACCCTCTCACAGACTATGTTGGAGATGATATTCAGTCTGTAGATGGAGGGTCTGACTGTGAGGGACCCTCTCACAGACTATGTTGGAGATGATATTCAGTCTGTAGATGGAGGGTCTGACTTTGTGGACCCTCTCACAGACTATGTTGGAGATGATATTCAGTCTGTAGATGGAGGGTCTGACTGTGAGGGACCGTCTCACAGACTATGATGGAGATGATATTTTGTCTGTAGATGGAGGGTCCGACTGTGAGGGACCCTCTCACGGACTATGTTCCTGATGATATTCAGTCTGTAGATGGAGGGTCTGACTGTGAGTGACCCTCTCACAGACTAAGTTGGGGATGATATTCTGTCTGTAGATGGAGGGTCTGTCTGTGAGGGACCCTCTCACAGAGTATGTTGGATATGATATTTTGTCTGTACATGGAGGGTCTGACTGTGAGGGACTCACTCACAGACTACGATGGAGATGATATTTTGTCTGTAGATGGAGGGTCTGACTGTGAGGGACCCTCTCTCAGACTATATTGGAGATGATATTCCGTCTGTTAATGGAGGGTCTGACTGTGTGGAACCTCTCACAGACGATGTTGGAGATGATATACTGTCTGTAGATGGTGGGTCTGACTGTGAGGGACCCTCTCACAGACAATGTTGTAGATGATATTCTGTCTGTATATGGAGGGTCTGACTGTGAGAGACCCTCTCACAGACTATGTTGCAGATGATATTCAGTCGGTAGATGGAGGGTCTGACTGTGTGGACCCTCTCACAGACTATGTTGCAGATGATTTTCAGTCTGTAGATGGAGGGTCTGACTGTGTGGACCCTCTCACAGACTATGTTGCAGATGATATTCAGTCTGTAGATGGAGGGTCTGACTTTGTGGACCCTCTCACAGACTATGTTGGAGATGATATTCAGTCTGTAGATGGAGGGTCTGACTTTGTGGACCCTCTCACAGACTATCTTGGAGATGATATTCAGTCTGTAGATGGAGGGTCTGACTGTGAGGGACCGTCTCACAGACTATGATGGAGATGATATTTTGTCTGTAGATGGAGGGTCCGACTGTGAGGGACTCTCTCACAGACTATGTTGCAGATGATATTCAGTCTGTAGATGGAGGGTCTGACTGTGAGGGACCCTCTCACAGACTATGTTGCAGATGATATTCAGTCTGTAGATGGAGGGTCTGACGATGTGGACTGTCTCACAGACTATGTTGCAGATGATATTCTGTCTGTAGATGGAGGGTCTGACTGTGAGGGACCCTCTCACAGACTATGTTGCAGATGATATTCAGTCTGTAGATGGAGGGTCTGACTGTGTGGACTGTCTCACAGACTATGTTGCAGATGATATTCTGTCTGTAGATGGAGGGTCTGACTGTGAGGGACCCTCTCACAGACTATGTTGGAGATGATATTCAGTCTATAGATGGAGGTTCTGACTGTGAGGGACCCTCTCACAGACTATGTTGGAGATGATATTCTGTCTGTAGATGGAGGGTCTGACTGTGAGGGACCCTCTCACAGACTATGTTGGAGATGATATTTTGTCTGTAGATCGAGGGTCTGACTGTGAGGGACCCTCTCACAGACTATGTTGGAGATGATATTCAGTCTGTAGAAGGAGGGTCTGACTGTGAGGGACCCTCTCACAGACTATGTTGGAGATGATATTCAGTCTGTAGATGGAGGGTCTGTCTGTGAGGGACCCTCTCACAGAGTATGTTGGATATGATATTTTGTCTGTACATGGAGGGTCTGACTGTGAGGGACTCACTCACAGACTACGATGGAGATGATATTTTGTCTGTAGATGGAGGGTCTGACTGTGAGGGACCCTCTCACAGACTATCTTGGAGATGATATTCCGTCTGTTAATGGAGGGTCTGACTGTGTGGAACCTCTCACAGATGATGTTGGAGATGATATTCTGTCTGTAGATGGTGGGTCTGACTGTGAGGGACCCTCTCACAGACAATGTTGTAGATGATATTCTGTCTGTATATGGAGGGTCTGACTGTGAGAGACCCTCTCACAGACTATGTTGCAGATGATATTCAGTCGGTAGATGGAGGGTCTGACTGTGTGGACCCTCTCACAGACTATGTTGCAGATGATATTCAGTCTGTAGATGGAGGGTCTGACTGTGTGGACCCTCTCACAGACTATGTTGCAGATGATATTCAGTCTGTAGATGGAGGGTTGACTGTGCGGACCCTCTCAGACTATGTTGGAGATGATATTCAGTCTGTTGATGGAGGGTTGACTGAGTGGACACTCTCAGACTATGTTGCAGATGATATTCTGTCTGTAGATGTAGGGTCTCACTCTGAGGGACTCTCTGACAGACTATGATGGAGATGATATTTTGTCTGTAGATGGAGGGTCTGACATTGAGGGACCCTCTCACAGACTATGTTGCAGATGATATTCAGTCTGTAGATGGAGGGTCTGACTGTGAGGGACCCTCTCACAGACTATGTTGCAGATGATATTCAGTCTGTAGATGGAGGGTCTGACGATGTGGACTGTCTCACAGACTATGTTGCAGATGATATTCTGTCTGTAGATGGAGGGTCTGACTGTGAGGGACCCTCTCACAGACTATGTTGCAGATGATATTCAGTCTGTAGATGGAGGGTCTGACTGTGTGGACTGTCTCACAGACTATGTTGCAGATGATATTCTGTCTGTAGATGGAGGGTCTGACTGTGAGGGACCCTCTCACAGACTATGTTGGAGATGATATTCAGTCTATAGATGGAGGTTCTGACTGTGAGGGACCCTCTCACAGACTATGTTGGAGATGATATTCTGTCTGTAGATGGAGGGTCTGACTGTGAGGGACCCTCTCACAGACTATGTTGGAGATGATATTTTGTCTGTAGATCGAGGGTCTGACTGTGAGGGACCCTCTCACAGTCTATGTTGGAGATGATATTCCGTCTGTAGATGGAGGGTCTGACTGTGTGGACCCTCTCACAGACTATGTTGGAGATGATATTCTGTCCGTAGATGGTGGGTCTGACTGTGAGGGACCCTCTCACAGACTAAGTTGGAGATAATATTCTGTCTGTAGATGGAGGGTCTGACTGTGAGGGACCCTCTCACAGACTATGTTGCAGATAATATTCTGTCTGTAGATGGAGGGTCTGACTGTGAGGGACCCTCTCACAGACTATGTTGGATATGATATTTTGTCTGTAGATGGAGGGTCTGACTGTGAGGGACCCTCTCACAGACTATGTTGGAGATGATATTCAGTCTGTAGATGGAGGGTCTGACTTTGTGGACCCTCTCACAGACTATGTTGGAGATGATATTCTGTCTGTAGATGGTGGGTCTGACTGTGAGGGACCCTCTCACAGACTAAGTTGGAGATGATATTCTGTCTGTAGATGGAGGGTCTGACTGTGAGGGAACCTCTCACAGACTATGTTGCAGATAATTTTCTGTCTGTAGTTGGAGGCTCTGACTATGAGGGACCCTCTCACAGACTATGTTGGATATGATATTTTGACTGTACATGGAGGGTCTGACTGTGAGGGACTCACTCACAGACTATGATGGAGATGATATTTTGTCTGTAGATGGAGGGTCTCACTGTGAGGGACCCCCTCACAGACTATATTGGAGATGATATTCCGTCTGTTAATGGAGGGTCTGACTGTGTGGACCCTCTCCCAGACTATGTTGGAGATGATATTCTGTCTGTAGATGGTGGGTCTGACTGTGAGGGACCCTCTCACAGACTATGTTGGAGATGATATTCTGTCTGTAGATTGAGGGTCTGACTGTGAGAGACACTCTCACAGACTATGTTGAAGATTATATTCAGTCTGTAGATGGAGGGTCTGACTGTGTGGACCCTCTCACAGACTATGTTGCAGATGATATTCAGTCTGTAGATGGAGTGTTGACTGTGTGGACCCTCTCAGACTATGTTGGAGATGATATTCAGTCTGTAGATGGAGGGTTGACTGAGTGGACCCTCTCAGACTATGTTGGAGATGATATTCTGTCTGTAGATGTAGGGTCTGACTCTGAGGGACTCTCTGACAGACTATGATGGAGATGATATTTTGTCTGTAGATGGAGGGTCTGACTTTGAGGGACCCTCTCACAGACTATGTTGGAGATGATATTCAGTCTGTAGATGGAGGGTCTGACTGTGAGGGACCGTCTCACAGACTATGATGGAGATGATATTTTGTCTGTAGATGGAGGGTCCGACTGTGAGGGACCCTCTCACAGACAATGTTGCAGATGATATTCAGTCTGCAGATGGAGGGTCTGACTGTGAGGGACCCTCTCACAGACTATGTTGGAGATGATATTCAGTCTGTAGATGGAGGTTCTGACTGTGAGGGACCCTCTTACAGACTATGTTGGAGATGATATTCTGTCTGTAGATGGAGGGTCTGACTGTGAGGGACCCTCTCACAGAGTATGTTGGAGATGATATTTTGTCTGTAGATGGAGGGTCTGACTGTGAGGGACTCTCTCACAGAGTATGATGGACATGATATTTTGTCTGTAGATGGCGGGTCTGACTGTGACGGACACTCTCACAAACTATGTTGGAGATTATATTCCGTCTGTAGATGGAGGGTCTGACTGTGAGGGACCCTCTCACAGACTATGTTGGAGATGATATTCTGTCTGTAGATGGAGGGTCTGACTGTGAGGGACACTCTCACAGACTAAGTTGGAGATGATATTCCGTCTGTAGATGGAGGGTCTGACTGTGTGGACCCTCTCACAGACTATGTTGCAGATGATATTCTGTCTGTACATGGAGGGTCTGACTGTGTGGACCCTCTCACAGACTATGTTGCAGATGATATTCAGTCTTTAGATGGAGGGTCTGACTGAGTGGACCCTCTCAGACTATGTTGGAGATGATATTCAGTCTGTAGATGGAGGGTCTGACTGTGTGGACCCTCTCACAGACTATGTTGCAGATGATATTCAGTCTGTAGATGGAGGGTCTGACTGTGTGGACCCTCTCAGACTATGTTGGAGATGATATTCTGTCTGTAGATGTAGGGTCTGACTCTGACGGACTCTCTCACAGACTATGATGGAGATGATATTTTGTCTGTAGATGGAGGGTCTGACTGTGAGGGACCCTCTCACAGACTATCTTGGAGATGCTATTCTATCTGTAGATGGAGGGTCTGACTGTGAGGGACTCTCTGACAGACTATGATGGAGATAATATTTTGTCTGTAGATGGAGGGCCTGACTGTGAGGGACCCTCTCACAGACTATGTTGGAGATGATATTCAGTCTGTAGATGGAGGGTCTGACTTTGTGGACCCTCTCACACTCTATGTTGGACATGATATTCAGTCTGTAGATGGAGGGTCTGACTGTGAGGGACCGTCTCACAGACTATGATGGAGATGATATATTGTCTGTAGATGGAGGTTCCGACTGTGAGGGACCCTCTCACAGACTATATTGGGGATGATATTCAGTCTGTAGATGGAGGGTCTGACTGTGAGGGACCCTCTCACAGACTATGTTGGAGATGATATTCAGACTGTAGATGGAGGGTCTGACTGTGAGGCACCCTCTCACAGACTATGTTGGAGATGATATTCAGTCTGTAGATGGAGGGTCTGACTTTGTGGACCCTTTCACAGACTATGTTGGAGATGATATTCAGTCTGTAGATGGAGGGTCTGACTGTGAGGGACCGTCTCACAGACTATGATGGAGATGATATTTTGTCTGTAGATGGAGGGTCCGACTGTGAGGGACCCTCTCACAGACTATGTTGCAGATGATATTCAGTCTGTAGATGGAGGGTCTGACTGTGAGGGACCCTCTCACAGACTATGTTGGAGTTGATATTCAGTCTGTAGATGGAGGGTCTGACTGTGAGGGACCCTCTCACAGAGTATGTTGGAGCTGATATTTTGTCTGTAGATGGAGGGTCTGACTGTGAGGGAACCTCTCACATTCTATGTTGGAGATGATATTCCGTCTGTAGATGGAGTGTCTGACTGTGTGGACCCTCTCACAGACTATGTTGGAGATGATATTCTGTCTGTAGATGCTGGGTCTGACTGTGAGGGACCCTCTCACAGACTAAGTTGGAGATGATATTCTGTCTGTAGATGGAGGGTCTGACTGTGAGGGACCCTCTCACAGACTATGTTGCAGATAATATTCTGTCTGTAGATGGAGGGTCTGACTGTGAGGGACCCTCTCACAGAGTATGTTGGAGATGATATTTTGTCTGTAGATGGAGGGTATGACTGTGAGGGAACCTCTCACAGTCTATGTTGGAGATGATATTCCGTCTGTAGATGGAGGGTCTGACTGTGAGGGACCCTCTCACATACTATGTTGGAGATGATATTCAGTCTGTAGATGGAGGGTCTGACTGTGAGGGACCCTCTCACGGAGTATGTTGGAGATCATATTTTGTCTGTAGATGGAGGGTCTAACTGTGAGGGAACCTCTCACAGTCTATGTTGGAGATGATATTCCGTCTGTAGATGGAGGGTCTGACTGTGTGGACCCTCTCACAGACTATGTTGGAGATGATATTCTGTCTGTAGATGGTGGGTCTGACTGTGAGGGACCCTCTCACAGTCTAAGTTGGAGATGATATTCTGTCTGTAGATGGAGGGTCTGACTGTGAGGGACCCTCTCACAGACTATGTTGCAGATAATATTCTGTCTGTAGATGGAGGGTCTGACTGTGAGGGACCCTCTCACAGACTATGTTGGATATGATATTTTGTCTGTACATGGAGGGTCTGACTGTGAGGGACTCACTCACAGACTATGATGGAGATGATATTTTGTCTGTAGATGGAGGGTCTGACTGTGAGGGACCCTCTCACAGACTATATTGGAGATGATATTCCGTCTGTTAATGGAGGGTCTGACTGTGTGGAACCTGTCACAGACAATGTTGGAGATGATATTCAGTCTGTAGATGGTGGGTCTGACTGTGAGGGACCCTCTCACAGACTATGTTGGAGATGATATTCTGTCTGTAGATGGAGGGTCTGACTGTGAGAGACCCTCTCACAGACTATGTTGCAGATGATATTCAGTCGGTAGATGGAGGGTCTGACTGTGTGGACCCTCTCACAGACTATGTTGCAGATGATATTCAGTCTGTAGATGGAGGGTTGACTGTGTGGACCCTCTCAGACGATGTTGGAGATTATATTCAGTCTGTAGATGGAGGGTTGACTGAGTGGACCCTCTCAGACTATGTTGGAGATGATATTCTGTCTGTAGATGTAGGGTCTGACTCTGAGGGTCTCTCTGACAGACTATGATGGAGATGATATTTTGTCTGTAGATGGAGGGTCTGACTGTGAGGGACCGTCTCACAGACTATGATGGAGATGATATTTTGTCTGTAGATGGAGGGTCCGACTGTGAGGGACTCTCTCACAGACTATGTTGCAGATGATATTCAGTCTGTAGATGGAGGGTCTGACTGTGAGGGACCCTCTCACAGACTATGTTGCAGATGATATTCAGTCTGTAGATGGAGGGTCTGACGGTGTGGACTGTCTCACATACTATGTTGCAGATGATATTCTGTCTGTAGATGGAGGGTCTGACTGTGAGGGACCCTCTCACAGACTATGTTGCAGATGGTATTCAGTCTGCAGATGGAGGATCTGACTGTGAGGGACCCTCTCACAGACTATGTTGCAGATGATATTCAGTCTGTAGATGGAGGGTCTGACTGTGTGGACTGTCTCACAGATTATGTTGCAGATGATATTCTGTCTGTAGATGGAGGGTCTGACTGTGAGGGACCCTCTCACAGACTATGTTGGAGATGATATTCAGTCTGTAGATGGAGGTTCTGACTGTGAGGGACCCTCTCACAGACTATGTTGGAGATGATATTTTGTCTGTAGATGGAGGGTCTGACTGTGAGGGACTCTCTCACAAACTATGATGGACATGACATTTTGTCTGTAGACGGCGGGTCTGACTGTGAGGGACCCTCTCACAGACTATGTTGGAGATGATATTCTGTCTGTAGATGGAGGGTATGACTGTGACGGACCCTCTCACAAACTATGTTGGAGATTATATTCCGTCTGTAGATGGAGGGTCTGACTGTGAGGGACCCTCTCACAGACTATGTTGGAGATGATATTCTGTCTGTAGATGGAGGGTCTGACTGTGAGGGACCCTCTCACAGACTATGTTGCAGATGATATTCAGTCTGTAGATGGAGGGTCTGACTGTGTGGACCCTCTCACAGACTGTTGCAGATGATATTCAGTCTGTACATGGAGGGTCTGACTGTGTGGACCCTCTCACAGACTATGTTGCAGATGATAGTCATTCTGTAGATGGAGGGTCTGACTGTGTGGACACTCTCACAGACTATGTTGGAGATGATTTTCAGTCTGTAGATGGAGGGTCTGACTGTGAGCCACCCTCTCACAGACTATGTTGGAGATGATGTTCAGTCTGTAGATGGAGGGTCTGACTGTGAGGGACCCTCTCACAGACTATGTTGCAGATGGTATTCAGTCTGCAGATGGAGGATCTGACTGTGAGGGACCCTCTCACAGACTATGTTGCAGATGATATTCAGTCTGTAGATGGAGGGTCTGACTGTGTGGACTGTCTCACAGATTATGTTGCAGATGATATTCTGTCTGTAGATGGAGGGTCTGACTGTGAGGGACCCTCTCACAGACTGTGTTGGAGATGATATTCAGTCTGTAGATGGAGGTTCTGACTGTGAGGGACCCTCTCACAGACTATGTTGGAGATGATATTTTGTCTGTAGATGGAGGGTCTGACTGTGAGGGACTCTCTCACAGACTATGATGGACATGACATTTTGTCTGTAGACGGCGGGTCTGACTGTGAGGGACCCTCTCACAGACTATGTTGGAGATGATATTCTGTCTGTAGATGGAGGGTCTGACTGTGAGGGACCCTCTCACAGACTATGTTGGAGATGATATTCTGTCTGTAGATGGAGGGTCTGACTGTGAGGGACCCTCTCACAGACTATGTTGCAGATGATATTCAGTCTGTAGATGCAGGGTCTGACTGTGTGGACCCTCTCACAGACTATGTTGCAGATGATATTCAGTCTGTACATGGAGGGTCTGACTGTGTGGACCCTCTCACAGACTATGTTGCAGATGATAGTCATTCTGTAGATGGAGGGTCTGACTGTGTGGACACTCTCACAGACTATGTTGGAGATGATTTTCAGTCTGTAGATGGAGGGTCTGACTGTGAGGGACCGTCTCACAGACTATGATGGAGATGATATTTTGTCTGTAGTTGGAGGTTCCGACTGTGAGGGACCCTCTCACAGACTAAGTTGGGGATGATATTCAGGCTGTAGATGGAGGGTCTGACTGTGAGGGACCCTCTCACAGACTATGTTGGAGATGATATTCAGACTGTAGATGGAGGGTCTGACTGTGAGCCACCCTCTCACAGACTATGTTGGAGATGATATTCAGTCTGTAGATGGAGTGTCTGACTTTGTGGACCCTCTCACAGACTATGTTGGAGATGATATTCAGTCTGTAGATGGAGGGTCTGACTGTGAGGGACCGTCTCACAGACTATGATGGAGATAATATTTTGTCTGTAGATGAGGGTCCGACTGTGAGGGACCCTCTCACAGACTATGTTGCAGATGATATTCAGTCTGTAGATGGAGGGTCTGACTGTGAGGGACCCTCTCACAGACTATGTTGCAGATGATATTAAGTCTGTAGATGGAGGGTCTGACTGTGTGGACTGCTTACAGACTATGTTGCAGATGATATTCTGTCTGTAGATGGAGGGTCTGACTGTGAGGGACCCTCTCACAGACTATGTTGGAGATGATATTCAGTCTGTAGATGGAGGGTCTGACTGTGAGGGTCCCTCTCACACAGTATGTTGGAGATGATATTTTGTCTGTTGATGGAGGGTCTGACTGTGAGGGAACCTCTCACAGTCTATGTTGGAGATGATATTCCGTCTGTGGATGGTGGGTCTGACTGTCAGGGAACCTCTCACAGACTAAGTTGGAGATGATATTCTGTCTGTAGATGGAGGGTCTGACTGTGAGGGACCCTCTCACAGACTATGTTGCAGATAATATTCTGTCTGTAGATGGAGGGTCTGACTGTGAGGGACCCTCTCACAGACTATGTTGGATATGATATTTTGTCTGTACATGGAGGGTCTGACTGTGAGGGACTCACTCACAGACTATGATGGAGATGATATTTTGTCTGTAGATGGAGTGTCTGACTGTGAGGGACCCTCTCACAGACTATATTGGAGATGATATTCCGTCTGTTAATGGAGGGTCTGACTGTGTGGACCCTCTCACAGACTATGTTGGAGATGATATTCTGTCTGTAGATGGTGGGTCTGACTGTGAGGGACCCTCTCATAGACTATGTTTGGAGATGATATTCTGTCTGTAGATGGAGGGTCTGACTGTGAGAGACCCTCTCACAGACTATGTTGCAGATTATATGCAGTCGGTAGATGGAGGGTCTGACTGTGTGGACCCTCTCACAGACTATGTTGCAGATGATATTCAGTCTGTAGATGGAGGGTCTGACTGTGCGGACCCTCTCACAGACTATGTTGCAGATGATATTCAGTCTGTAGATGGAGGGTTGACTGTGTGGACCCTCTCAGACTATGTTGGAGATGATATTCAGTCTGTAGATGGAGGGTTGACTGAGTGGACCCTCTCAGACTAAGTTGGAGATGATATTCTGTATGTAGATGTAGGGTCTGACTCTGAGGGACTCTCTGACAGACTATGATGGAGATGATATTTTGTCTGTAGATGGAGGGTCTGACTTTGAGGGACCCTCTCACAGACTATGTTGGAGATGATATTCAGTCTGTAATGGAGGGTCTGACTTTGTGGACCCTCTCACAGACTATGTTGGAGATGATATTCAGTCTGTAGATGGAGGGTCTGACTGTGAGGGACCGTCTCACAGACTATGATGGAGATGATATTTTGTCTGTAGATGGAGGGTCCGACTGTGAGGGACCCTCTCACAGACTATGTTGCAGATGATATTCAGTCTGTAGATGGAGGGTCTGACGGTGTGGACTGTCTCACAGACTATGTTGCAGATGATATTCTGTGTGTAGATGGAGGGTCTGACTGTGAGGGACCCTCTCACAGACTATGATGGAGATGATATTTTGTCTGTAGATGGAGGGTCCGACTGTGAGGGACCCTCTCACAGACTATGTTGCAGATGATATTCAGTCTGTAGATGGAGGGTCTGACGGTGTGGACTGTCTCACAGACTATGTTGCAGATGATATTCTGTGTGTAGATGGAGGGTCTGACTGTGAGGGACCCTCTCACAGACTATGTTGCAGATGATATTCAGTCTGCAGATGGAGGGTCTGACTGTGAGGGACCCTCTCACAGACTATGTTGCAGATGATATTCAGTCTGTAGATGGAGGGTCTGTGTGTGGACTGTCTCACAGACTATGTTGCAGATGATATTCTGTCTGTAGATGGAGGGTGTGACTGTGAGGGACCCTCTCACGGAGTATGTTGGAGATCATATTTTGTCTGTAGATGGAGGGTCTAACTGTGAGGGAACCTCTCACAGTCTATGTTGGAGATGATATTCCGTCTGTAGATGGAGGGTCTGACTGTGTGGACCCTCTCACAGACTATGTTGGAGATGATATTCTGTCTGTAGATGGTGGGTCTGACTGTGAGGGACCCTCTCACCGACTAAGTTGGAGATGATATTCTGTCTGTAGATGGAGGGTCTGACTGTGAGGGACCCTCTCACAGACTATGTTGCAGATAATATTCTGTCTGTAGATGGAGGGTCTGACTGTGAGGGACCCTCTCACATACTATGTTGGATATGATATTTTGTCTGTACATGGAGGGTCTGACTGTGAGGGACTCACTCACAGACTATGATGGAGATGATATTTTGTCTGTAGATGGAGGGTCTGACTGTGAGGGACCCTCTCACAGACTATATTGGAGATGATATTCCGTCTGTTAAAGGAGGGTCTGACTGTGTGGAACCTGTCACAGACTATGTTGGAGATGATATTCTGTCTGTAGATGGTGGGTCTGACTGTGCGGGACACTCTCACAGACTATGTTGGAGATGATATTCTGTCTGTAGATTGAGGGTCTGACTGTGAGAGACCCTCTCACAGACTATGTTGCAGATGATATTCAGTCGGTAGATGGGGGGTCTGACTGTGTGGACCCTCTCACAGACTATGTTGCAGATGATATTCAGTCTGTAGATGGAGGGTCTGACTGTGTGGACCCTCTCACAGACTATGTTGCAGATGATATTCAGTCTATAGATGGAGGGTTGACTGTGTGGACCCTCTCAGACTATGTTGGAGATTATATTCAGTCTGTAGATGGAGGGTTGACTGAGTGGACCCTCTCAGACTATGTTGGAGATGATATTCTGTCTGTAGATGTAGGGTCTGACTCTGAGGGTCTCTCTGACAGACTATGATGGAGATGATCTTTTGTCTGTAGATGGAGGGTCTGACTGTGAGGGACCGTCTCACAGACTATGATGGAGATGATATTTTGTCTGTAGATGGAGGGTCCGACTGTGAGGGACCCTCTCACAGACTATGTTGCAGATGATATTCAGTCTGTAGATGGAGGGTCTGACTGTGAGGGACCCTCTCACAGACTATGTTGCAGATGATATTCAGTCTTTAGATGGAGGGTCTGACGGTGTGGACTGTCTCACAGACTATGTTGCAGATGATATTCTGTCTGGAGATGGAGGGTCTGACTGTGAGGGACCCTCTCACAGACTATGTTGCAGATGCTATTCAGTCTGCAGATGGAGGGTCTGACTGTGAGGGACCCTCTCACAGACTATGTTGCAGATGATATTCAGTCTGTAGATGGAGGGTCTGACTGTGTGGACTGTCTCACAGACTATGTTGCAGATGATATTCTGTCTGTAGATGGAGGGTCTGACTTGAGGGACCCTCTCACAGACTATGTTGGAGATGATATTCAGTCTGTAGATGGAGGTTCTGACTGTGAGGGACCCTCTCACAGACTATGTTGGAGATGATATTCTGTCTGTAGATGGAGGGTCTGACTGTGAGGGACCGTCTCACAGAGTATGTTGGAGATGATATTTTGCCTGTAGATGGAGGGTCTGACTGTGAGGGACTCTCTCACAGACTATGATGGACATGACATTTTGTCTGTAGACGGCGGGTCTGACTGTGAGGGACCCTCTCACAGACTATGTTGGAGATGATATTCCGTCTGTAGATGGAGGGTCTGACTGTGACGGACCCTCTCACAAACTATGTTGGAGATTATATTCCGTCTGTAGATGGAGGGTCTGACTGTGAGGGACTCTCTCACAGACTATGTTGGAGATGATATTCTGTCTGTAGATGGAGGGTCTGACTGTGAGGGACCCTCTCACAGACTATGTTGCAGATGATATTCAGTCTGTAGATGGAGGGTCTGACTGTGTGGACCCTCTCACAGACTATGTTGCAGATGATATTCAGTCAGAACATGGAGGGTCTGACTGTGTGGACCCTCTCACAGACTATGTTGCAGATGATAGTCAGTCTGTAGATGGAGGGTCTGACTGTGTGGACACTCTCACAGACTATGTTGGAGATGATATTCAGTCTGTTGATGGAGGGTCTGACTGTGAGGGACCGTCTCACAGACTATGATGGAGATGATATTTTGTCTGTAGATGGAGGTTCCGACTGTGAGGGACCCTCTCACAGACTATGTTGGAGATGATATTCAGACTGTAGATGGAGGGTCTGACTGTGAGGCACCCTCTCACAGACTATGTTGGAGATGATATTCAGTCTGTAGATGGAGTGTCTGACTTTGTGGACCCTCTCACAGACTATGTTGGAGATGATATTCAGTCTCTAGATGGAGGGTCTGACTGTGAGGGACCGTCTCACAGACTATGATGGAGATGATATTTTGTCTGTAGATGGAGGGTCCGACTGTGAGGGACCCTCTCACAGACTATGTTGCAGATGATATTCAGTCTGTAGATGGAGGGTCTGACTGTGAGGGACCCTCTCACAGACTATGTTGCAGATGATATTCAGTCTTTAGATGGAGGGTCTGACGGTGTGGACTGTCTCACAGACTATGTTGCAGATGATATTCTGTCTGGAGATGGAGGGTCTGACTGTGAGGGACCCTCTCACAGACTATGTTGCAGATGCTATTCAGTCTGCAGATGGAGGGTCTGACTGTGAGGGACCCTCTCACAGACTATGTTGCAGATGATATTCAGTCTGTAGATGGAGGGTCTGACTGTGTGGACTGTCTCACAGACTATGTTGCAGATGATATTCTGTCTGTAGATGGAGGGTCTGACTTGAGGGACCCTCTCACAGACTATGTTGGAGATGATATTCAGTCTGTAGATGGAGTGTCTGACTTTGTGGACCCTCTCACAGACTATGTTGGAGATGATATTCTGTCTGTAGATGGAGGGTCTGACTGTGAGGGACCGTCTCACAGAGTATGTTGGAGATGATATTTTGCCTGTAGATGGAGGGTCTGACTGTGAGGGACTCTCTCACAGACTATGATGGACATGACATTTTGTCTGTAGACGGCGGGTCTGACTGTGAGGGACCCTCTCACAGACTATGTTGGAGATGATATTCCGTCTGTAGATGGAGGGTCTGACTGTGACGGACCCTCTCACAAACTATGTTGGAGATTATATTCCGTCTGTAGATGGAGGGTCTGACTGTGAGGGACTCTCTCACAGACTATGTTGGAGATGATATTCTGTCTGTAGATGGAGGGTCTGACTGTGAGGGACCCTCTCACAGACTATGTTGCAGATGATATTCAGTCTGTAGATGGAGGGTCTGACTGTGTGGACCCTCTCACAGACTATGTTGCAGATGATATTCAGTCAGAACATGGAGGGTCTGACTGTGTGGACCCTCTCACAGACTATGTTGCAGATGATAGTCAGTCTGTAGATGGAGGGTCTGACTGTGTGGACACTCTCACAGACTATGTTGGAGATGATATTCAGTCTGTTGATGGAGGGTCTGACTGTGAGGGACCGTCTCACAGACTATGATGGAGATGATATTTTGTCTGTAGATGGAGGTTCCGACTGTGAGGGACCCTCTCACAGACTATGTTGGAGATGATATTCAGACTGTAGATGGAGGGACTGACTGTGAGGCACCCTCTCACAGACTATGTTGGAGATGATATTCAGTCTGTAGATGGAGTGTCTGACTTTGTGGACCCTCTCACAGACTATGTTGGAGATGATATTCAGTCTGTAGATGGAGGGTCTGACTGTGAGGGACCGTCTCACAGACTATGATGGAGATGATATTTTGTCTGTAGATGGAGGGTCCGACTGTGAGGGACCCTCTCACAGACTATGTTGCAGATGATATTCAGTCTGTAGATGGAGGGTCTGACTGTGAGGGACCCTCTCACAGACTATGTTGCAGATGATATTCAGTCTTTAGATGGAGGGTCTGACGGTGTGGACTGTCTCACAGACTATGTTGCAGATGATATTCTGTCTGGAGATGGAGGGTCTGACTGTGAGGGACCCTCTCACAGACTATGTTGCAGATGCTATTCAGTCTGCAGATGGAGGGTCTGACTGTGAGGGACCCTCTCACAGACTATGTTGCAGATGATATTCAGTCTGTAGATGGAGGGTCTGACTGTGTGGACTGTCTCACAGACTATGTTGCAGATGATATTCTGTCTGTAGATGGAGGGTCTGACTTGAGGGACCCTCTCACAGACTATGTTGGAGATGATATTCAGTCTGTAGATGGAGGTTCTGACTGTGAGGGACCCTCTCACAGACTATGTTGGAGATGATATTCTGTCTGTAGATGGAGGGTCTGACTGTGAGGGACCGTCTCACAGAGTATGTTGGAGATGATATTTTGCCTGTAGATGGAGGGTCTGACTGTGAGGGACTCTCTCACAGACTATGATGGACATGACATTTTGTCTGTAGACGGCGGGTCTGACTGTGAGGGACCCTCTCACAGACTATGTTGGAGATGATATTCCGTCTGTAGATGGAGGGTTTGACTGTGACGGACCCTCTCACAAACTATGTTGGAGATTATATTCCGTCTGTAGATGGAGGGTCTGACTGTGAGGGACTCTCTCACAGACTATGTTGGAGATGATATTCTGTCTGTAGATGGAGGGTCTGACTGTGAGGGACCCTCTCACAGACTATGTTGCAGATGATATTCAGTCTGTAGATGGAGGGTCTGACTGTGTGGACCCTCTCACAGACTATGTTGCAGATGATATTCAGTCAGAACATGGAGGGTCTGACTGTGTGGACACTCTCACAGACTATGTTGCAGATGATAGTCAGTCTGTAGATGGAGGGTCTGACTGTGTGGACACTCTCACAGACTATGTTGGAGATGATATTCAGTCTGTTGATGGAGGGTCTGACTGTGAGGGACCGTCTCACAGACTATGATGGAGATGATATTTTGTCTGTAGATGGAGGTTCCGACTGTGAGGGACCCTCTCACAGACTATGTTGGAGATGATATTCAGACTGTAGATGGAGGGTCTGACTGTGAGGCACCCTCTCACAGACTATGTTGGAGATGATATTCAGTCTGTAGATGGAGTGTCTGACTTTGTGGACCCTCTCACAGACTATGTTGGAGATGATATTCAGTCTGTAGATGGAGGGTCTGACTGTGAGGGACCGTCTCACAGACTATGATGGAGATGATATTTTGTCTGTAGCTGGAGGGTCCGACTGTGAGGGACCCTCTCACAGACTATGTTGCAGATGATATTCAGTCTGTAGATGGAGGGTCTGACTGTGAGGGACCCTCTCACAGACTATGTTGCAGATGATATTAAGTCTGTAGATGGAGGGTCTGACTGTGTGGACTGCTTACAGACTATGTTGCAGATGATATTCTGTCTGTAGATGGAGGGTCTGACTGTGAGGGTCCCTCTCACAGACTATGTTGGAGATGATATTCAGTCTGTAGATGGAGGGTCTGACTGTGAGGGACCCTCTCACAGAGTATGTTGGAGATGATATTTTGTCTGTAGATGGAGGGTCTGACTGTGAGGGAACCTCTCACAGTCCATGTTGGAGATGATATTCCGTCTGTAGATGGAGGGTCTGACTGTGTGGACCCTCTCACAGACTATGTTGGAGATGATATTCTGTCTGTAGATGGTGGGTCTGACTGTCAGGGACCCTCTCACAGACTAAGTTGGAGATGATATTCTGTCTGTAGATGGAGGGTCTGACTGTGAGGGACCCTCTCACAGACTATGTTGCAGATAATATTCTGTCTGTAGATGGTGGGTCTGACTGTGAGGGACCTTCTCACAGACTATGTTGGATATGATATTTTGTCTGTACATGTAGGGTCTGACTGTGAGGGACTCACTCACAGACTATGATGGACATGATATTTCGTCTGTAGATGGAGGGTCTGACTGTGTGGACCCTCTCACAGACTATGTTGGAGATGATATTCTGTCTGTAGATGGTCGGTCTGACTGTGTGGGACCCTCTCACAGACTAAGTTGGAGATGATATTCTGTCTGTAGATGGAGGGTCTGACTGTGAGGGACCCTCTCACAGACTATGTTGCAGATAATATTCTGTCTGTAGATGGAGGTTCTGACTGTGAGGGACCCTCTCACAGACTATGTTGGATATGATATTTTGTCTGTACATGGAGGGTCTGACTGTGAGGGACTCACTCACAGACTATGATGGAGATGATATTTTGTCTGTAGATGGAGGGTCTGACTGTGAGGGACCCTCTCACAGACTATATTGGAGATGAAATTCTGTCTGTAGATGGAGGGTCTGACTGTGTGGACCCTCTCACAGACTATGTTGCAGATGATATTCAGTCTGTAGATGGAGGGTTGACTGTGTGGACCCTCTCAGACTATGTTGGAGATGATATTCAGTCTGTAGATGGAGGGTTGACTGAGTGGACCCTCTCAGACTATGTTGGAGATGATATTCTGTCTGTAGATGTAGGGTCTGACTCTGAGGGACTCTCTGACTGACTATGATGGAGATGATATTTTGTCTGTAGATGGAGGGTCTGACTTTGAGGGACCCTCTCACAGACTATGTTGGAGATGATATTCAGTCTGTAGATGGAGGTTCTGACTTTGTGGACCCTCTCACAGACTATGTTGGAGATTATATTCAGTCTGTAGATGGAGGGTCTGACTGTGAGGGACCGTCTCACAGACTATGATGGAGATGATATTTTGTCTGTAGATGGAGGATCCGACTGTGAGGGACCCTCTCACAGACTATGTTGCAGATGATATTCAGTCTGTAGTTGGAGGGTCTGACTGTGAGGGACCCTCTCACAGACTATGTTGCAGATGATATTCATCTGTAGATGGAGGGTCTGACGGTGTGGACTGTCTCACAGACTATGTTGCAGATGATATTCTGTCTGTAGATGGAGGGTCTGACTGTGAGGGACCCTCTCACAGACTATGTTGCAGATGATATTCAGTCTGCAGATGGAGGGTCTGACTGTGAGGGACCCTCTCACAGACTATGTTGCAGATGATATTCAGTCTGTAGATGGAGGGTCTTACTGTGTGGACTGTCTCACAGACTATGTTGCAGATGATATTCTGTCTGTAGATGGAGGGTCTGACTGTGAGGGACCCTCTCACAGACTATGTTGGAGATGATATTCAGTCTGTAGATGGAGGTTCTGACTGTGAGGGACCCTCTCACAGACTATGTTGGAGATGATATTCTGTCTGTAGATGGAGGGTCTGACTGTGAGGGACCCTCTCACAGAGTATGTTGGAGATGATATTTTGTCTGTAGATGGAGGGTCTGACTGTGAGGGACTCTCTCACAGACTATGATGGACATGACATTTTGTCTGTAGACGGCGGGTCTGACTGTGAGGGACCCTCTCACAGACTATGTTGGAGATGATATTCCGTCTGTAGATGGAGGGTCTGACTGTGACGGACCCTCTCACAAACTATGTTGGAGATTATATTCCGTCTGTAGATGGAGGGTCTGACTGTGAGGGACCCTCTCACAGACTATGTTGGAGATGATATTCTGTCTGTAGATGGAGGGTCTGACTGTGAGGGACCCTCTCACAGACTATGTTGCAGATGATATTCAGTCTGTAGATGGAGGGTCTGACTGTGTGGACCCTCTCACAGACTATGTTGCAGATGATATTCAGTCTATACATGGAGGGTCTGACTGTGTGGACACTCTCACAGACTATGTTGCAGATGATATTCAGTCTGTAGATGGAGGGTCTGACTGTGTGGACCCTCTCAGACTATGTTGGAGATGATATTCAGTCTGTAGATGGAGGGTCTGACTGTGTGGACCCTCTCACAGACTATGTTGCTGATGATATTCAGTCTGTAGATGGAGGGTCTGACTGTGTGGACCCTCTCAGTCTATGTTGGAGATGATATTCTGTCTGTAGATGTAGGGTCTGACTCTGAGGGACTCTCTCACAGACTATGATGGAGATGATATTTTGTCTGTAGATGGAGGGTCTGACTGTGAGGGACCCTCTCACAGACAATGTTGCAGATGATATTCAGTCTGTAGATGGAGGGTCTGACTGTGAGGGACCCTCTCACAGACAATGTTGCAGATGATATTCTGTCTGTAGATGGAGGGTCTGACTGTGAGGGACTCTCTCACAGACTATGTTGGAGATGATATTCTGTCTGTAGATGGAGGGTCTGACTGTGAGGGACCCTCTCACAGACTATGTTGGAGATGATATTCTGTCTGTAGATGGAGGGTCTGACTGTGAGGGACCCTCTCACAGTCTATGTTGCAGATGATATTCAGTCTATAGATGGAGGGTCTGACTGTGTGGACCCTCTCACAGACTATGTTGCAGATGATATTCAGTCTGTACATGGAGGGTCTGACTGTGTGGACCCTCTCACAGACTATGTTGCAGATGATATTCAGTCTGTAGATGGAGAGTCTGACTGTGTGGACCCTCTCAGACTATGTTGGAGATGATATTCAGTCTGTAGATGGAGGGTCTGACTGTGTGGACCCTCTCACAGAATATATTGCAGATGATATTCAGTCTGTAGATGGAGGGTCTGACTGTGTGGACCCTCTCAGACTATGTTGGAGATGATATTCTGTCTGTAGATGTAGGGTCTGACTCTGAGGGAATCTCTCACAGACTATGATGGAGATGATATTTTGTCTGTAGATGGAGGGTATGACTGTGAGGGACCCTCTCACAGACTATGTTGGAGATGATATTCAGTCTGTAGATGGAGGGTCTGACTTTGTGGACCCTCTCACAGACTATGTTGGAGATGATATTCAGTCTGTAGATGGAGGGTCTGTCTTCGTGGACCCTCTCACAGACTGTTGTAGATGATATTCTGTCTGTAGATGGAGGGTCCGACTGTGAGGGACCCTCTCACAGAGTATGTTGGAGATGATATTTTGTCTGTAGATGGAGGGTCTGACTGTGAGGGAACCTCTCACAGTCTATGTTGGAGATGATATTCCGTCTGTAGATGGAGTGTCTGACTGTGAGGGACCCTCTCACAGACTATGTTGGAGATGATATTCAGTCTGTAGATGGAGGGTCTGACTGTGAGGGACCCTCTCACAGAGTATGTTGGAGATGATATTTTGTCTGTAGATGGAGGGTCTGACTGTGAGGGAACCTCTCACAGTCTATGTTGGAGATGATATTCCGTCTGTAGATGGAGGGTCTGACTGTGTGGACCCTCTCACAGACTATGTTGGAGATGATATTCTGTCTGTAGATGGTGGGTCTGACTGTGAGGGACCCTCTCACAGACTAAGTTGGAGATGATATTCTGTCTGTAGATGGAGGGTCTGACTGTGAGGGACCCTCTCACAGTCTATGTTGCAGATAATATTCTGTCTGTAGATGGAGGGTCTGACTGTGAGGGACCCTCTCACAGACTATGTTGGATATGATATTTTGTCTGTACATGGAGGGTCTGACTGTGAGGGACTCACTCACAGACTATGATGGAGATGATATTTTGTCTGTAGATGGAGGGTCTGACTGTGAGGGACCCTCTCACAGACTATATTGGAGATGATATTCCGTCTGTTAATGGAGGGTCTGACTGTGTGGACCCTGTCACAGACTATGTTGGAGATCATATTCTGTCTGTAGATGGTGGGTCTGACTGTGAGGGTCCCTCTCACAGACTATATTGGAGATGATATTCTGTCTGTAGATGGAGGGTCTGACTGTGAGAGACCCTCTCACAGACTATGTTGCAGATGATATTCAGTCGGTAGATGGAGGGTCTGACTGTGTGGACCCTCTCACAGACTATGTTGCAGATGATATTCAGTCTGTAGATGGAGGGTCTGACTGTGTAGACTCTCTCACAGACTAAGTTGCAGATGATATTCAGACTGTAGATGGAGGGTTGACTGTGTGGACCCTCTCAGACTATGTTGGAGATTATATTCAGTCTGTAGATGGAGGGTTGACTGAGTGGACCCTCTCAGACTATGTTGGAGATGATATTCTGTCTGTAGATGTAGGGTCTGACTCTGAGGGTCTCTCTGACAGACTATGATGGAGATGATATTTTGTCTGTAGATGGAGGGTCGGACTGTGAGGGACCGTCTCACAGACTATGATGGAGATGATATTTTGTCTGTAGATGGAGGGTCCGACTGTGAGGGACCCTCTCACAGACTATGTTGCAGATGATATTCAGTCTGTAGATGGAGGGTCTGACTGTGAGGGACCCTCTCACAGACTATGTTGCAGATGATATTCAGTCTGTAGATGGAGGGTCTGACGGTGTGGACTGTCTCACAGACTATGTTGCAGATGATATTCTGTCTGTAGATGGAGGGTCTGACTGTGAGGGACCCTCTCACAGACTATGTTGCAGATGCTATTCAGTCTGCAGATGGAGGGTCTGAATGTGAGGGACCCTCTCACAGACTATGTTGCAGATGATATTCAGTCTGTAGATGGAGGGTCTGACTGTGTGGACTGTCTCACAGACTATGTTGCAGATGATATTCTGTCTGTAGATGGAGGGTCTGACTGTGAGGGACCCTCTCACAGACTATGTTGCAGATGATATTCAGTCTGCAGATGGAGGGTCTGACTGTGTGGACCCTCTCACAGACTATGTTGCAGATGATATTCAGTCTGTAGATGGAGGGTCTGACGGTGTGGACCCTCTCACAGACTATGTTGCAGATGATATTCAGTCTGTAGATGGAGGGTGGACTGTGTGGACCCTCTCAGACTATGTTGGAGATGATATTCAGTCTGTAGATGGAGGGTTGACTGAGTGGACCCTCTCAGACTATGTTGGAGATGATATTCTGTCTGTAGATGTAGGGTCTGACTGTGAGGGACTCTCTGACAGACTATGATGGAGATGATATTTTGTCTGTAGATGGAGGGTCTGACTTTGAGGGACCCTCTCACCGACTATGTTGGAGATGATATTCAGTCTGTAGATGGAGGGTCTGACTTTGTGGACCCTCTCACAGACTATGTTGGAGATGATATTCAGTCTGTAGATGTATGGTCTGACTGTGAGGGACCGTCTCACAGACTATGATGGAGATGATATTTTGTCTGTAGATGGAGGGTCCGACTGTGAGGGACCCTCTCACAGACTATGTTGCAGATGATATTCAGTCTGTAGATGGAGGGTCTGACTTTGAGGGACCCTCTCACAGACTATGTTGCAGATGATATTCAGTCTGTAGATGGAGGGTCCGACGGTGTGGACTGTCTCACAGACTATGTTGCAGATGATATTCTGTCTGTAGATGGAGGGTCTGACTCTGAGGGACCCTCTCACAGACTATGTTGCAGATGATATTCAGTCTGCAGATGGAGGGTCTGACTGTGAGGGACCCTCTCACAGACTATGTTGCAGATGATATTCAGTCTGTAGATGGAGGGTCTGACTGTGTGGACTGTCTCACAGACTATGTTGCAGATGATATTCAGTCTGCACATGGAGGTTCTGACTTCGTGGACCCTCTCACAGACTGTTGGAGATGATATTCTGTCTGTTGATGGATGGTCTGACTGTGAGGGACCCTCTCACAGACTATGATGGAGATGATATTTTGTCTGTAGATGCAGGGTCTGACTGTGAGGGACCCTCTCACAGACTATGTTAGAGATGATATTCTGTCTGTAGATGGAGGGTCTGACTGTGAGGGACCCTCTCACAGATTATGTTGGAGATGATATTCTGCCTATAGATGGAGGGTCTGACTGTGAGGGACCCTCTCACAGACTATGTTGGAGATGATATTCTGTCTGTAGATGGAGGGTCTGACTGTGAGGGACCCTCTCACAGACTATGTTGCAGATGATATTCAGTCTGTAGATGGAGGGTCTGACTGTGTGGACCCTCTCACAGACTATGTTGCAGATGATATTCAGTCTGTACATGGAAGGTCTGACTGTGTGGACCCTCTCACAGACTATGTTGCAGATGATATTCAGTCTGTAGATGGAGGGTCTGACTGTGTGGACCCTCTCAGACTATGTTGGAGATGATATTCTGTCTGTAGATGTAGGGTCTGACTCTGAGGGTCTCTCTGACAGACTATGATGGAGATGATATTTTGTCTGTAGATGGAGGGTCGGACTGTGAGGGACCGTCTCACAGACTATGATGGAGATGATATTTTGTCTGTAGATGGAGGGTCCGACTGTGAGGGACCCTCTCACAGACTATGTTGCAGATGATATTCAGTCTGTAGATGGAGGGTCTGACTGTGAGGGACCCTCTCACAGACTATGTTGCAGATGATATTCAGTCTGTAGATGGAGGGTCTGACGGTGTGGACTGTCTCACAGACTATGTTGCAGATGATATTCTGTCTGTAGATGGAGGGTCTGACTGTGAGGGACCCTCTCACAGACTATGTTGCAGATGCTATTCAGTCTGCAGATGGAGGGTCTGAATGTGAGGGACCCTCTCACAGACTATGTTGCAGATGATATTCAGTCTGTAGATGGAGGGTCTGACTGTGTGGACTGTCTCACAGACTATGTTGCAGATGATATTCTGTCTGTAGATGGAGGGTCTGACTGTGAGGGACCCTCTCACAGACTATGTTGCAGATGATATTCAGTCTGCAGATGGAGGGTCTGACTGTGTGGACCCTCTCACAGACTATGTTGCAGATGATATTCAGTCTGTAGATGGAGGGTCTGACGGTGTGGACCCTCTCACAGACTATGTTGCAGATGATATTCAGTCTGTAGATGGAGGGTGGACTGTGTGGACCCTCTCAGACTATGTTGGAGATGATATTCAGTCTGTAGATGGAGGGTTGACTGAGTGGACCCTCTCAGACTATGTTGGAGATGATATTCTGTCTGTAGATGTAGGGTCTGACTGTGAGGGACTCTCTGACAGACTATGATGGAGATGATATTTTGTCTGTAGATGGAGGGTCTGACTTTGAGGGACCCTCTCACCGACTATGTTGGAGATGATATTCAGTCTGTAGATGGAGGGTCTGACTTTGTGGACCCTCTCACAGACTATGTTGGAGATGATATTCAGTCTGTAGATGTATGGTCTGACTGTGAGGGACCGTCTCACAGACTATGATGGAGATGATATTTTGTCTGTAGATGGAGGGTCCGACTGTGAGGGACCCTCTCACAGACTATGTTGCAGATGATATTCAGTCTGTAGATGGAGGGTCTGACTGTGAGGGACCCTCTCACAGACTATGTTGCAGATGATATTCAGTCTGTAGATGGAGGGTCCGACGGTGTGGACTGTCTCACAGACTATGTTGCAGATGATATTCTGTCTGTAGATGGAGGGTCTGACTCTGAGGTACCCTCTCACAGACTATGTTGCAGATGATATTCAGTCTGCAGATGGAGGGTCTGACTGTGAGGGACCCTCTCACAGACTATGTTGCAGATGATATTCAGTCTGTAGATGGAGGGTCTGACTGTGTGGACTGTCTCACAGACTATGTTGCAGATGATATTCAGTCTGCACATGGAGGTTCTGACTTCGTGGACCCTCTCACAGACTGTTGGAGATGATATTCTGTCTGTTGATGGATGGTCTGACTGTGAGGGACCCTCTCACAGACTATGATGGAGATGATATTTTGTCTGTAGATGCAGGGTCTGACTGTGAGGGACCCTCTCACAGACTATGTTAGAGATGATATTCTGTCTGTAGATGGAGGGTCTGACTGTGAGGGACCCTCTCACAGATTATGTTGGAGATGATATTCTGCCTGTAGATGGAGGGTCTGACTGTGAGGGACCCTCTCACAGACTATGTTGGAGATGATATTCTGTCTGTAGATGGAGGGTCTGACTGTGAGGGACCCTCTCACAGACTATGTTTCAGATGATATTCAGTCTGTAGATGGAGGGTCTGACTGTGTGGACCCTCTCACAGACTATGTTGCAGATGATATTCAGTCTGTACATGGAGGGTCTGACTGTGTGGACCCTCTCACAGACTATGTTGCAGATGATATTCAGTCTGTAGATGGAGGGTCTGACTGTGTGGACCCTCTCAGACTATGTTGGAGATGATATTCAGTCTGTAGATGGAGGGTTGACTGTGTGGACCCTCTCAGACTATGTTGGAGATGATATTCAGTCTGTAGATGGAGGGTTGACTGAGTGGACCCTCTCAGACTATGTTGGAGATGATATTCTGTCTGTAGATGTAGGGTCTGACACTGAGGGACTCTCTGACAGACTATGATGGAGATGATATTTTGTCTGTAGATGGAGGGTCTGACTTTGAGGGACCCTCTCACAGACTATGTTGGAGATGATATTCAGTCTGTAGATGGAGGGTCTGACTTTGTGGACCCTCTCACAGACTATGTTGAAGATGATATTCAGTCTGTAGATGGAGGGTCTGACTGTGAGGGACCGTCTCACAGACTATGATGGAGATGATATTTTGTCTGTAGATGGAGGGTCCCACTGTGAGGGACCCTCTCACAGACTATGTTGCAGATGATATTCAGTCTGTAGATGGAGGGTCTGACTGTGAGGGACCCTCTCACAGACTATGTTGCAGATGATATTCAGTCTGTAGATGGAGGGTCTGACGGTGTGGACTGTCTCACAGACTATGTTGCAGATGATATTCTGTCTGTAGATGGAGGGTCTGACTGTGAGGGACCCTCTCACAGACTATGTTGCAGATGATATTCAGTCTGTAGATGGAGGGTCTGACTGTGAGGGACCCTCTCACAGACTATGTTGCAGATGATATTCAGTCTGTAGATGGAGGTCTGACTGTGTGGACCCTCTCAGACTATGTTGGAGATGATATTCAGTCTGTAGATGGAGGGTTGACTGTGTGGACCCTCTCAGACTATGTTGGAGATGATATTCAGTCTCTAGATGGAGGGTTGACTGAGTGGACCCTCTCAGACTATGTTGGAGATGATATTCTGTCTGTAGATGTAGGGTCTGACTCTGAGGGACTCTCTGACAGACTATGATGGAGATGATATTTTGTCTGTAGATGGAGGGTCTGACTTTGAGGGACCCTCTCACAGAATATGTTGGAGATGATATTCAGTCTGTAGATGGAGGGTCTGACTTTGTGGACCCTCTCACAGACTATGTTGAAGATGATATTCAGTCTGTAGATGGAGGGTCTGACTGTGAGGGACCGTCTCACAGACTATGATGCAGATGATATTTTGTCTGTAGATGGAGGGTCCGACTGTGAGGGACCCTCTCACAGACTATGTTGCAGATGATATTCAGTCTGTAGATGGAGGGTCTGACTGTGAGGGACCCTCTCACAGACTATGTTGCAGATGATATTCAGTCTGTAGATGGAGGGTCTGACGGTGTGGACTGTCTCACAGACTATGTTGCAGATGATATTCTGTCTGTAGATGGAGGGTCTGACTGTGAGGGTCCATCTCACAGACTATGTTGCAGATGATATTCAGTCTGTAGATGGAGGGTCTGACTGTGTGGACTGTCTCACAGACTATGTTGCAGATGATATTCAGTCTGTAGATGGAGGGTCTGACTTCGTGGACCCTCTCAAAGACTGTTGGAGATGATATTCTGTCTGTTGATGGATGGTCTGACTGTGAGGGACCCTCTCACAGACTATGATGGAGATGATATTTTGTCTGTAGATGCAGGGTCTGACTGTGAGGGACCCTCTCACAGACTATGTTAGAGATGATATTCTGTCTGTAGATGGAGGGTCTGACTGTGAGGGACCCTCTCACAGATTATGTTGGAGATGATATTCTGCCTGTAGATGGAGGGTCTGACTGTGAGGGACCCTCTCACAGACTATGTTGGAGATGATATTCTGTCTGTAGATGGAGGGTCTGACTGTGTGGGACCCTCTCACAGACTATGTTGCAGATGATATTCAGTCTGTAGATGGAGGGTCTGACTGTGTGGACCCTCTCACAGACTATGTTGCAGATGATATTCAGTCTGTACATGGAGGGTCTGACTGTGTGGACCCTGTCACAGACTATGTTGCAGATGATATTCAGTCTGTAGATGGAGGGTCTGACTGTGTGGACCCTCTCAGACTATGTTGCAGATGATATTCAGTCTGAAGATGGAGGGTCTGACTGTGTGGACCCTCTCACAGACTATATTGCAGATGATATTCAGTCTGTAGATGGAGGGTCTGACTGTGTGGACCCTCTCAGACTATGTTGGAGATGATATTCTGTCTGTAGATGCAGGGTCTGACTCTGAGGGACTCTCTCACAGACTATGATGGAGATGATATTTCGTCTGTAGATGGAGGGTCTGACTGTGAGGGACCCTCTCACAGACTATGTTGGAGATGATATTCAGTCTGTAGATGGAGGGTCTGACTTTGTGGACCCTCTCACAGGCTATGTTGGAGATGATATTCAGTCTGTAGATGGAGGGTCTGACTTCGTGGACCATCTCACAGACTGTTAGATATGATATTCTGTCTGTAGATGGAGGGTCTGACTGTGAGGGACCCTCTCACAGAGTATGTTGGAGATGATATTTTGTCTGTAGATGGAGGGTCTGACTGTGAGGGAACCTCTCACAGTCTATGTTGGAGATGATATTCCGTCTGTAGATGGAGGGTCTGACTGTGAGGGACCCTCTCACAGACTATGTTGGAGATGATATTCAGTCTGTAGATGGAGGGTCTGACTGTGAGGGACCCTCTCACAGAGTATGTTGGAGATGATATTTTGTCTGTAGATGGAGGGTCTGACTGTGAGGGAACCTCTCACAGTCTATGTTGGAGATGATATTCCGTCTGTAGATGGAGGGTCTGACTGTGTGGACCCTCTCACAGACTATGTTGGATATGATATTTTGTCTTTACATGGAGGGTCTGACTGTGAGGCACTCACTCACAGACTATGATGGAGATGATATTTTGTCTGTAGATGGAGGGTCTGACTGTGAGGGACCCTCTCACAGACTATGTTGGAGATGATGTTCCATCTGTTAATGGAGGGTCTGACTGTGTGGACCCTGTCACAGACTATGTTGGAGATGATATTCTGTCTGTAGATGGTGGGTCTGACTGTGAGCGACCCTCTCACAGACTATGTTGGAGATGATGTTCCATCTGTTAATGGAGGGTCTGACTGTGTGGACCCTGTCACAGACTATGTTGGAGATGATATTCTGTCTGTAGATGGTGGGTCTGACTGTGAGCGACCCTCTCACAGACTATGTTGGAGATGATATTCTGTCTGTAGATGGAGGGTCTGACTGTGAGAGACCCTCTCACAGACTATGTTGCAGATGATATTCAGTAGGTAGATGGAGGGTCTGACTGTGTGGACCCTCTCACAGACTATGTTGCAGATGATATTCAGTCTGTAGATGGAGGGTCTGACGGTGTGGACCCTCTCACAGACTATGTTGCAAATGATATTCAGTCTGTAGATGGAGGGTTGACTGTATGGACCCTCTCAGACTACGTTGGAGATGGTATTCAGTCTGTAGATGGAGGGTTGACTGAGTGGACCCTCTCAGACTATGTTGGAGATGATATTCTGTCTGTAGATGTAGGGTCTGACTCTGAGGGACTCTCTGACAGACTATGATGGAGATGATATTTTGTCTGTAGATGGAGGGTCTGACTTTGAGGGACCCTCTCACAGACTATGTTGGAGATGACATTCTGTCTGTAGATGGAGGGTATGACTGTGAGGGACCGTCTCACAGACTATGATGGAGATGATATTTTGTCTGTAGATGGAGGGTCCGACTGTGAGGGACCCTCTCACAGACTATGTTGCAGATTATATTCAGTCTGTAGATGGAGGGTCTGACTGTGAGGGACCCTCTCACAGACTATGTTGCAGATGATATTCAGTCTGTAGATGGAGGTCTGACGGTGTGGACTGTCTCACAGACTATGTTGCAGATGATATTCTGTCTGTAGATGGAGGGTCTGACTGTGGGGGACCCACTCACAGACTATGTTGCAGATGATATTCAGTCTACGGATGGAGGGTCTGACTGTGAGGGACCCTCTCACAGACTATGTTGCAGATGATATTCAGTCTGTAGATGGAGGGTCTGACGGTGTGGACCCTCTCACAGACTATGTTGCAAATGATATTCAGTCTGTAGATGGAGGGTTGACTGTATGGACCCTCTCAGACTACGTTGGAGATGGTATTCAGTCTGTAGATGGAGGGTTGACTGAGTGGACCCTCTCAGACTATGTTGGAGATGATATTCTGTCTGTAGATGTAGGGTCTGACTCTGAGGGACTCTCTGACAGACTATGATGGAGATGATATTTTGTCTGTAGATGGAGGGTCTGACTTTGAGGGACCCTCTCACAGACTATGTTGGAGATGACATTCTGTCTGTAGATGGAGGGTATGACTGTGAGGGACCGTCTCACAGACTATGATGGAGATGATATTTTGTCTGTAGATGGAGGGTCCGACTGTGAGGGACCCTCTCACAGACTATGTTGCAGATTATATTCAGTCTGTAGATGGAGGGTCTGACTGTGAGGGACCCTCTCACAGACTATGTTGCAGATGATATTCAGTCTGTAGATGGAGGGTCTGACGGTGTGGACTGTCTCACAGACTATGTTGCAGATGATATTCTGTCTGTAGATGGAGGGTCTGACTGTGAGGGACCCACTCACAGACTATGTTGCAGATGATATTCAGTCTACGGATGGAGGGTCTGACTGTGAGGGACCCTCTCACAGACTATGTTGCAGATGATATTCAGTCTGTAGATGGAGGGTCTGACTGTGTGGACTGTCTCACAGACTATGTTGCAGATGATATTCAGTCTGTAGATGGAGGGTCTGACTTCGTGGACCCTCTCACAGACTGTTGGAGATGATATTCTGTCTCTGGATGGATGGTCTGACTGTGAGGGACCCTCTCACAGACTATGATGGAGATGATATTTTGTCTGTAGATGCAGGGTCTGACTGTTAGGGACCCTCTCACAGACTATGTTAGAGATGATATTCTGTCTGTAGATGGAGGGTCTGACTGTGAGGGACCCTCTCACAAATAATGTTGGAGATGATATTCTGCCTGTAGATGGAGGGTCTGACTGTGAGGGACCCTCTCACAGACTAAGTTGGAGATGATATTCTGTCTGTGGATGGAGGGTCTGACTGTGAGAGACCCTCTCACAGACTATGTTGCAGATGATATTCAGTCGGTAGATGGAGGGTCTGACTGTGTGGACACACTAACAGACTATGTTGCAGATGGTATTCAGTCTGTAGATGAAGTGTCTGACTGTGTGGACACTCTCACAGACTATGTTGCAGATGATGTTCAGTCTGTAGATGGAGGGTTGACTGTGTGGACCCTCTCAGACTATGTTGGAGATGATATTCAGTCTGTAGATGGAGGGTTGACTGAGTGGACCCTCTCAGACTATGTTGGAGATGATATTCTTTCTGTAGATGTAGGGTCTGACTCTGAGGGACTCTCTGACAGACTATGATGGAGATGATATTCTCTCTGTAGATGTAGGGTCTGACTCTGAGGGACTCTCTGACAGACTATGATGGAGATGATATTTTGTCTGTAGATGGAGGGTCTGACTTTGAGGGACCCTCTCACAGACTATGTTGGAGATGATATTCAGTCTGTAGATGGAGGGTCTGACTTTGTGGACCCTCTCACAGACTATGTTGCAGATGATATTCAGTCTGTAGATTGAGGGTCTGACTGTGAGGGACGCTCTCACAGACTATGTTGCAGATGATATTCAGACTGTAGATGGAGGGTCTGACGGTGTGGACTGTCTCACAGACTATGTTGCAGATGATATTCTGTCTGTAGATGGAGTGTCTGACTGTGAGGGACCCTCTCACAGACTATGTTGCAGATGATATTCAGTCTGCAAATGGAGGGTCTGACTGTGAGGGACCCTCTCACAGACTATGTTGCAGATGATATTCAGTCTGTAGATGGTGGGTCTGACTGTGTGGACCCTCTCACAGACTATGTTGCAGATGATATTCAGTCTGTAGATGGAGGGTCTGACTGTGAGGGACCCTCTCACAGACTATGTTGCAGATGATAATCTATCTGTAGATGGAGGGTCTGACTGTGAGGAACTCTGTCACAGACTATGTTGGAGATGATATTCAGTCTGTAGATGGAGGGTCTGACTGTGAGGGACCCTCTCACAGATTATGTTGGAGATGATATTTTGTCTGCAGTTGGAGGGTGTGACTGTGATGGACTCTCTCACAGACTATGATGGAGATGATATTTTGTCTGTATATTTTTAGGTCTGACTGTGAAGGACCCTCTTACAGACTATGTTGCAGATGATGTTCAGTCTGTAGATGGAGGGTCTGACTGTGTGGACCCTCTCACAGACTATGTTGCAGATGATATTCAGTCTGTAGATGGAGGGTCTGACTGTGTGGACCCTCTCAGACTATGTTGGAGATGATATTCAGTCTGTAGATGGAGGGTCTGACTGTGTGGATCCTCTCACAGACTATATTGCAGATGATATTCAGTCTGTAGATGGAGGGTCTGACTGTGTGGACCCTCTCAGACTATGTTGGAGATGATATTTTGTCTGTAGATGTAGGGTCTGACTGTGAAGGACCCTCTTACAGACTATGTTGCAGATGATGTTCAGTCTGTAGATGGAGGGTCTAAATGTGTGGACCGTCTCACAGACTATGTTGCAGATGATATTCAGTCTGTAGATGGAGGGTCTGACTGTGTGGACCCTCTCAGTCTGTGTTGGAGATGATATTCAGTCTGTAGATGGAGGGTCTGACTGTGTGGACCCTCTCACAGACTATATTGCAGATGATATTCAGTCTGTAGATGGAGGGTCTGACTGTGTGGACCCTCTCAGACTATGTTGGAGATGATATTCTGTCTGTAGATGTAGGGTCTGACTCTGAGGGACTCTATCACAGACTATGATGGAGATGATATTTTGTCTGTAGATGGAGGGTCTGACTGTGAGGGACCCTCTCACAGAATATGTTGGAGATGATATTCAGTCCGTAGATGGAGGGTCTGACTTTGTGGACCCTCTCACAGACTATGTTGGAGATGATATTCAGTCTGTAGATGGAGGGTCTGACTTCGTGGACCATCTCACAGACTGTTGGAGATGATATTCTGTCTGTAGATGGAGGGTCTGACTGTGAGGGACCCACTCACAGAGTATGTTGGAGATGATATTTTGTCTGTAGATGGAGGGTCTGACTGTGAGGGAACCTCTCACAGTCTATGTTGGAGATGATATTCCGTCTGTAGATGGAGGGTCTGACTGTGAGGGACCCTCTCACAGACTATGTTGGAGATGATATTCAGTCTGTAGATGGAGGGACTGACTGTGAGGGACCCTCTCTCAGAGTATGTTGGAGATGATATTTTGTCTGTAGATGGAGGGTCTGACTGTGAGGGAACCTCTCACAGTCTATGTTGGAGATGATATTCCGTCTATAGATGGAGTGTCTGACTGTGTGGACCCTGTCACAGACTATGTTGGAGATGATATTCTGTCTGTAGATGGTGGGTCTGACTGTGAGGGACCCTCTCACAGACTATGTTGGAGATGATATTCAGTCTGTTGATGGAGGGTCTGACGGTGTGGACCCTCTCACAGACTATGTTGGAGATGATATTCAGTCTGTAGATGGAGGGTCTGGCTTCGTGGACCATCTCACAGACTGTTGGAGATGATATTCTGTCTGTAGATGGAGGGTCTGACTGTGAGGGACCCTCTCACAGAGTATGTTGGAGATGATATTTTGTCTGTAGATGGAGGGTCTGACTGTGAGGGAACCTCTCACAGTCTATGTTGGAGATGATATTCCGTCTGTAGATGGAGGGTCTGACTGTGAGGGACCCTCTCACAGACTATGTTGGAGATGATATTCAGTCTGTAGATGGAGGGACTGACTGTGAGGGACCCTCTCACAGACTATGTTGGAGATGATATTTTGTCTTTAGATGGAGGGTCTGACTGTGAGGGAACCTCTCACAGTCTATGTTGGAGATGATATTCCGTCTGTAGATGGAGTGTCTGACTGTGTGGACCCTCTCACAGACTATGTTGGATATGATATTTTGTCTGTACATGGAGGGTCTGACTGTGAGGGACTCACTCACAGACTATGATGGAGATGATATTTTGTCTGTAGATGCAGGGTCTGACTGTGAGGGACCCTCTCACAGACTATATTGGAGATGATATTCCGTCTGTTAATGGAGGGTCTGACTGTGTGGACCCTGTCACAGACTATGTTGGAGATGATATTCTGTCTGTAGATGGTGGGTCTGACTGTGAGGGACCCTCTCACAGACTATGTTGGAGATGATATTCTGTCTGTAGATGGAGGGTCTGACTGTGAGAGACCCTCTCACAGACTATGTTGCAGATGATATTCAGTCGGTGGATGGAGGGTCTGACTGTGTGGACCCTCTCACAGACTATGTTGCAGATGATATTCAGTCTGTAGATGGAGGGTCTGACGGTGTGGACCATCTCACAGACTATGTTGCAGATGATATTCAGTCTGTAGATGGAGGGTCTGACTTTGTGGACCCTCTCACAGACTATGTTGGAGATGATATTCAGTCTGTAGATGGAGGGTCTGACTTCGTGGACCATCTCACAGACTGTTGGAGATGATATTCTGTCTGTAGATGGAGGGTCTGACTGTGAGGGACCCACTCACAGAGTATGTTGGAGATGATATTTTGTCTGTAGATGGAGGGTCTGACTGTGAGGGAACCTCTCACAGTCTATGTTGGAGATGATATTCCGTCTGTAGATGGAGGGTCTGACTGTGAGGGACCCTCTCACAGACTATGTTGGAGATGATATTCAGTCTGTAGATGGAGGGACTGACTGTGAGGGACCCTCTCTCAGAGTATGTTGGAGATGATATTTTGTCTGTAGATGGAGGGTCTGACTGTGAGGGAACCTCTCACAGTCTATGTTGGAGATGATATTCCGTCTATAGATGGAGTGTCTGACTGTGTGGACCCTGTCACAGACTATGTTGGAGATGATATTCTGTCTGTAGATGGTGGGTCTGACTGTGAGGGACCCTCTCACAGACTATGTTGGAGATGATATTCAGTCTGTTGATGGAGGGTCTGACGGTGTGGACCCTCTCACAGACTATGTTGGAGATGATATTCAGTCTGTAGATGGAGGGTCTGGCTTCGTGGACCATCTCACAGACTGTTGGAGATGATATTCTGTCTGTAGATGGAGGGTCTGACTGTGAGGGACCCTCTCACAGAGTATGTTGGAGATGATATTTTGTCTGTAGATGGAGGGTCTGACTGTGAGGGAACCTCTCACAGTCTATGTTGGAGATGATATTCCGTCTGTAGATGGAGGGTCTGACTGTGAGGGACCCTCTCACAGACTATGTTGGAGATGATATTCAGTCTGTAGATGGAGGGACTGACTGTGAGGGACCCTCTCACAGACTATGTTGGAGATGATATTTTGTCTTTAGATGGAGGGTCTGACTGTGAGGGAACCTCTCACAGTCTATGTTGGAGATGATATTCCGTCTGTAGATGGAGTGTCTGACTGTGTGGACCCTCTCACAGACTATGTTGGATATGATATTTTGTCTGTACATGGAGGGTCTGACTGTGAGGGACTCACTCACAGACTATGATGGAGATGATATTTTGTCTGTAGATGCAGGGTCTGACTGTGAGGGACCCTCTCACAGACTATATTGGAGATGATATTCCGTCTGTAGATGGAGGGTCTGACTGTGAGAGACCCTCTCACAGACTATGTTGCAGATGATATTCAGTCGGTGGATGGAGGGTCTGACTGTGTGGACCCTCTCACAGACTATGTTGCAGATGATATTCAGTCTGTAGATGGAGGGTCTGACGGTGTGGACCCTCTCACAGACTATGTTGCAGATGATATTCAGTCTGTAGATGGAGGGTTGACTGTGTGGACCCTGTCACAGACTATGTTGGAGATGATATTCTGTCTGTAGATGGTGGGTCTGACTGTGAGGGACCCTCTCACAGACTATGTTGGAGATGATATTCTGTCTGTAGATGGAGGGTCTGACTGTGAGAGACCCTCTCACAGACTATGTTGCAGATGATATTCAGTCGGTGGATGGAGGGTCTGACTGTGTGGACCCTCTCACAGACTATGTTGCAGATGATATTCAGTCTGTAGATGGAGGGTCTGACGGTGTGGACCCTCTCACAGACTATGTTGCAGATGATATTCAGTCTGTAGATGGAGGGTTGACTGAGTGGACCCTCTCAGACTAGGTTGGAGATGATATTCTGTCTGTAGATGTAGGGTCTGACTCTGAGGGACTCTCTGACAGACTATGATGGAGATGATATTTTGTCTGTAGATGGAGGGTCCGACTGTGAGGGACCCTCTCACAGACTATGTTGCAGATGATATTCAGTCTGTAGATGGAGGGTCTGACTGTGAGGGACCCTCTCACAGACTATGTTGCAGATGATATTCAGTGTGTAGATGGAGGGTCTGACGGTGTGGACTGTCTCACAGACTATGTTGCAGATGATATTCTGTCTGTAGATGGAGGGTCTGACTGTGAGGGACCCTCTCACAGACTATGTTGCAGATGATATTCAGTCTGCAGATGGAGGGTCTGACTGTGAGGGACCCTCTCACAGACTATGTTGCAGATGATATTCTGTCTGTAGATGGAGGGTCTGACTGTGAGGGACCCTCTCACAGACTATGTTGCAGATGATATTCAGTCGGTAGATGGAGGGTCTGACTGTGTGGACCCTCTCACAGACTATGTTGCAGATGATATTCAGTCTGTTGATGGAGGGTCTGACGGTGTGGACCCTCTCACAGACTATGTTGCAGATGATATTCAGTCTGTAGATGGAGGGTTGACTGAGTGGACCCTCTCAGACTATGTTGGAGATGATATTCTCTCTGTAGATGTAGGGTCTGACTCTGAGGGACTCTCTGACAGACTATGATGGAGATGATATTCTGTCTATAGATGTAGGGTCTGACTCTGAGGGACTCTCTGACAGACTATGATGGAGATGATATTTTGTCTGTAGATGGAGGGTCTGACTTTGAGGGACCCTCTCACAGACTATGTTGGAGATGATATTCAGTCTGTAGATGGAGGTTCTGACTGTGAGGGACCCTCTCACAGACTATGTTGCAGATCATATTCAGTCTGTAGATGGAGGGTCTGACTGTGAGGGACCCTCTCACAGACTATGTTGGAGATGATATTTTGTCTGTAGTTGGAGGGTGTGACTGTGAGGGTCTCTCTCACAGACTATGATGGAGATGATATTTTGTCTGTAGATGGAACGTCTGACTGTGAGGGTCTCTGTCACAGACTATGATGGAGATGATACTCTATCTGTAGATGGAGGTTCTGACTGTGAGGGACCCTCTCACAGACTATGTTGGAGATGATATTCTGTCTGTAGATGGAGGGTCTGACTGTGAGGGACCGTCTCACAGAGTATGTTGGAGATGATATTATGTCTGTAGATGGAGGGTCTGACTGTGAGGGACTCTCTCACAGACTATGATGGACATGATATTTTGTCTGTAGATGGCGGGTCTGACTGTGAGGGACTCTCTCACAGACTATGTTGGAGATGATATTCCGTCTGTAGATGGAGGGTCTGACTGTGACGGACCCTCTCACAAACTATGTTGGAGATTATATTCCGTCTGTAGATGGAGGGTCTGACTGTGAGGGACCCTCTCACAGACTATGTTGGAGATGATATTCTATCTGTAGATGGAGGGTCTGACTGTGAGGGACCCTCTCACAGATTATGTTGCAGATGATATTCAGTCTGTAGATGAGAGGGTCTGACTGTGCGGACCCTCTCACAGAGTATGTTGCAGATGATATTCAGTCTGTAGATGGAGGGTCTTACTGTGTGGACCCTCTCACCGACTATGTTGCAGATGATATTCAGTCTGTAGATGGAGGGTCTGACTGTGTGGACCCTCTCAGACTATGTTGGAGATGATATTCAGTCTGTAGATGGAGGGTCTGACTGTGTGGACCCTCTCACAGACTATGTTGCAGATGATATTCAGTCTGTAGTTGGAGGGTCTGACTGTGTGGACCCTCTCACAGACTATGTTGGAGATGATATTCAGTCTGTAGATGGAGGGTCTGACTGTGAGGGACCCTCTCACAGACTATGTTAGAGATGATATTCTGTCTGTAGATGGAGGGTCTGACTGTGAGGGACCCTCTCACAGACTATGTTGGAGATGATATTCTGTCTGTAGATGGAACGTCTGACTGTGAGGGACCCTCTCACAGACTATGTTGCTGATGATATTCAGTCTGTAGATGGAGGGTCTGACTGTGAGGGACCCTCTCACAGACTATGTTGCAGATGATATTCTGTCTGTAGATGGAGGGTCTTACTGTGTGATCCCTCTCACAGACTATGTTGCAGATATTCAGTCTGTAGATGGAGGGTCTGACTGTGTGGACCCTCTCAGACGATGTTGGAGATGATATTCAGTCTGTAGATGGAGGGTCTGTCTGTGTGGACCCTCTCAGACTATGTTGGAGATGATATTCAGTCTGTAGATGGAGGGTCTGACTGTGTGGACCCTCTCACAGACGATGTTGCAGATGATATTCAGTCTGTAGATGGAGGGTCTGACTGTGTGGACCCTCTCACAGACTATGTTGGAGATGATATTCAGTCTGTAGATGGAGGGTCTGACTGTGAGGGACCCTCTCACAGACTATGTTAGAGATGATATTCTGTCTGTAGATGGAGGGTCTGACTGTGAGGGACCCTCTCACAGACTATGTTGGAGATGATATTCTGTCTGTAGATGGAACGTCTGACTGTGAGGGACCCTCTCACAGACTATGTTGCTGATGATATTCAGTCTGTAGATGGAGGGTCTGACTGTGAGGGACCCTCTCACAGACTATGTTGCAGATGATATTCTGTCTGTAGATGGAGGGTCTGACTGTGAGGGACTCTCTCACAGACTATGTTGGAGATGATATTCTGTCTGTAGATGGAGGGTCTGACTGTGAGGGACCCTCTCACAGAGTATGTTGGAGATGATATTCAGTCTGTAGATGGAGGGTCTGACTGTGTGGACCCTCTCAGACTATGTTGGAGATGATATTCTGTCTGTAGATGTAGGGTCTGACTCTGAGGGACTCTCTCACATACTATGATGGAGATGATATTTTGTCTGTAGATGGAGGGTCTGACTGTGAGGGACCCTCTCACAGACTATGTTGGAGATGATATTCAGTCTGTAGATGGAGGGTCTAACTGTGAGGGACCCTCTCACAGACTATGTTAGAGATGATATTCTGTCTGTAGATGGAGGGACTGACTGTGAGGGACCCTCTCACAGACTATGTTGGAGATGATATTCTGACTGTAGATGTAGGGTCTGACTGTGAGGGACCCTCTCACAGACTATGTTGGAGCTGATATTCTGTCTGTAGATGGAGGGACTGACTGTGAGGGACCCTCTCACAGACTATGTTGCAGATGATATTCAGTTTGTAGATGGAGGTTCTGACTGTGAGGGACCCTCTCACAGACTATGTTGGAGATGATATTCTGTCTGTAGATGGAGGGTCTGACTGTGAGGGACCCTCTCACAGACTATGTTGGAGATGACATTCAGTCTGTAGATGGAGGGTCTGACTGTGAGGGACCCTCTCACAGACTATGTTGCAGATGATATTCAGTCTGTAGATGGAGGGTCTGACTGTGTGGACCCTCACACAGACTATATTGCAGATGATATTCAGTCTGTAGATGGAGGGTCTTACTGTGTGATCCCTCTCACAGACTATGTTGCAGATGATATTCAGTCTGTAGATGGAGGGTCTGACTGTGTGGACCCTCTCAGACGATGTTGGAGATGATATTCAGTCTGTAGATAGAGGGTCTGACTGTGTGGACCCTCTCACAGACTATGTTGCAGATGATATTCAGTCTGTAGATGGAGGGTCTGACTGTGTGGACCCTCTCAGACTATGTTGGAGATGATATTCTGTCTGTAGATGTAGGGTCTGACTCTGAGGGACTCTCTCACAGACTATGATGGAGATGATATTTTGTCTGTAGATGGAGGGTCTGACTGTGAGGGACCCTCTCACAGACTATGTTGGAGATGATATTCAGTCTGTAGATGGAGGGTCTAACTGGGAGGGACCCTCTCACAGACTATGTTAGAGATGATATTCTGTCTGTAGATGGAGGATCTTACTGTGTGGACCCTCTCACCGACTATGTTGCAGATGATATTCAGTCTGTAGATGGAGGGTCAGACTGTGTGGACCCTCTCAGACTATGTTGGAGATGATATTCAGTCTGTAGATGGAGGGTCTGACTGTGTGGACCCTCTCACAGACTATGTTGCAGATGATATTCAGTCTGTAGATGGAGGGTCTGACTGTGTGGACCCTCTCACAGACTATGTTGGAGATGATATTCAGTCTGTAGATGGAGGGTCTGACTGTGAGGGACCCTCTCACAGACTATGTTAGAGATGATATTCTGTCTGTAGATGGAGGGTCTGACTGTGAGGGACCCTCTCACAGACTATGTTGGAGATGATATTCTGTCTGTAGATGGAACGTCTGACTGTGAGGGACCCTCTCACAGACTATGTTGCAGATGATATTCAGTCTGTAGATTGAGGGTCTGACTGTGAGGGACCCTCTCACAGACTATGTTGCAGATGATATTCTGTCTGTAGATGGAGGGTCTGACTGTGAGGGACTCTCTCACAGACTATGTTGGAGATGATATTCTGTCTGTAGATGGAGGGTCTGACTGTGAGGGACCCTCTCACAGACTATGTTGGAGATGATATTCTGACTGTAGATGGAGGGTCTGACTGTGAGGGACCCTCTCACAGACTATGTTGGAGATGATATTCAGTCTATAGATGGAGGTTCTGACTGTGAGGGACCCTCTCACAGACTATGTTGGAGATGATATTCTGTCTGTAGATGGAGGGTCTGACTGTGAGGGACCCTCTCAGAGACTATGTTGGAGATGACATTCAGTCTGTAGATGGAGGGTCTGACTGTGAGGGACCCTCTCACAGACTATGTTGCAGATGATATTCAGTCTGTAGATGGAGGGTCTGACTGTGTGGACCCTCACACAGACTATGTTGCAGATGATATTCAGTCTGTAGATGGAGGGTCTTACTGTGTGGACCCTCTCACAGACTATGTTGCAGATGATATTCAGTCTGTAGATGGAGGGTCTGACTGTGTGGACCCTCTCAGACGATGTTGGAGATCATATTCAGTCTGTAGATAGAGGGTCTGACTGTGTTGACCCTCTCACAGACTATGTTGCAGATGATATTCAGTCTGTAGATGGAGGGTCTGACTGTGTGGACCCCCTCAGACTATGTTGGAGATGATATTCTGTCTGTAGATGTAGGGTCTGACTCTGAGGGACTCTCTCACAGACTATGATGGAGATGATATTTTGTCTGTAGATGGAGGGTCTGACTGTGAGGGACCCTCTCACAGACTATGTTGGAGATGATATTCAGTCTGTAGATGGAGGGTCTAACTGGGAGGGACCCTCTCACAGACTATGTTAGAGATGATATTCTGTCTGTAGATGGAGGGTCTGACTGTGAGGGACCCTCTCACAGACTATGTTGGAGATGATATTCTGTCTGTAGATGGAACGTCTGTCTGTGAGGGACCCTCTCACAGACTATGTTGCAGATGATATTCAGTCTGTAGATGGAGGGTCTGACTGTGAGGGACCCTCTCACAGACTATGTTGGAGATGATATTCTGTCTGTAGATGGAGGGTCTGACTGTGAGGGACTCTCTCACAGACTATGTTGGAGATGATATTCTGTCTGTAGATGGAGGGTCTGACTGTGAGGGACCCTCTCACAGACTATGTTGGAGATGATATTCTGTCTGTAGATGGAGGGTCTGACTGTGAGGGACCCTCTCACAGACTATGTTGCAGATGATATTCAGTCTGTAGATGGAGGGTCTGACTGTGTGGACCCTCTCACAGACTATGTTGCAGATGATATTCAGTCTGTACATGGAGGGTCTGACTGTGTGGACCCTCTCACAGACTATGTTGCAGATGATATTCAGTCTGTCGATGGAGGGTCTGACTGTGTGGACCCTCTCAGACTATGTTGGAGATGATATTCAGTCGGTAGATGGAGGGTCTGACTGTGTGGACCCTCTCACAGACTATATTGCAGATGATATTCAGTCTGTAGATGGAGGGTCTGACTGTGTGGACCCTCTCAGACTATGTTGGAGATGTTATTCTGTCTGTAGATGTAGGGTCTGACTCTGAGGGACTCTCTCACAGACTATGATGGAGATGATATTTTGTCTGTAGATGTAGGGTCTGACTGTGTGGGACCCTCTCACAGACTATGTTGGAGATGATATTCAGTCTGTAGATGGAGGGTCTGACTTTGTGGACCATCTCACAGACTATGTTGGAGATGATATTCAGTCTGTATATGGAGGGTCTGACTGTGAGGGACCCTCTCACAGACTGTTGGAGATGATATTTTGTCTGTAGATGCAGGGTCTGACTGTGAGGGACCCTCTCACAGACTATGTTAGAGATGATATTCTGTCTGTAGATGGAGGGTCTGACTGTGAGGGACCCTCTCACAGATTATGTTGGAGATGATATTCTGCCTGTAGATGGAGGGTCTGACTGTGAGGGACCCTCTCACAGACTATGTTGCAGATCATATTCAGTCTGTAGATGGAGGGTCTGACTGTGAGGGACCCTCTCACAGACTATGTTGCAGATGATATTCTGTCTGTAGATGGAGGTCTGACTGTGAGGTACTCTCCCATAGACTATGTTGGAGATGATATTCTGTCTGTAGATGGAGGGTCTGACTGTGAGGGACCCTCTCACAGACTATGTTGGAGATGATATTCAGTCTGTAGATGGAGGGTCTGACTGTGTGGACCCTCTCAGACTATGTTGGAGATGATATTCAGTCTGTAGATGGAGGGTCTGACTGTGTGGACCCTCTCACAGACTATGTTGCAGATGATATTCAGTCTGTAGATAGAGGGTATGACTGTGTGGACCCTCTCACAGAGAATGTTGGAGATGATATTCAGTCTGTGGATGGAGGGTCTGACTGTGAGGGACCCTCTCACAGACTATGTTAGAGATGATATTCAGTCTGTAGATGGAGGGTCTGACTGTGAGGGACCCTCTCACAGACTATGTTGCAGATGATATTCTGTCTGTAGATGGAGGGTCTGACTGTGAGGGACCCTCTCACAGACTATGTTGGAGATGATATTCTGTCTGTAGATGGAGGGTCTGTCTGTGAGGGACCCTCTCACAGACTATGTTGCAGATGATATTCAGTCTGTAGATGGAGGGTCTGACTGTGTGGACCCTCTCACAGACTATGTTACAGATGATATTCAGTCTGTACATGGAGGGTCTGACTGTGTGGACCCTCTCACAGACTATGTTGCAGATGATATTCAGTCTGTAGATGGAGGGTCTGACTGTGTGGACCCTCTCAGACTATGTTGGAGATGATATTCAGTCTGTAGATGGAGGGTCTGACTGTGTGGACCCTCTCACAGACTATATTGCTGATGCTATTCAGTCTGTAGATGGAGGGTCTGACTGTGTGGACCCTCTCAGACTATGTTGGAGATGTTATTCTGTCTGTAGATGTAGGGTCTGACTCTGAGGGACTCTCTCACAGACTATGATGGAGATGATATTTTGTCTGTAGATGGAGGGTCTGACTGTGAGGGACCCTCTCACAGACTATGTTGGAGATGATATTCAGTCTGTAGATGGAGGGTCTGACTTTGTGGACCCTCTCACAGACTATGTTGGAGATGATATTCAGTCTGTAGATGGAGGGTCTGACTTCGTGGACCGTATCACAGACTGTTGGAGATGATATTCTGTCTGTTGATGGATGGTCTGACTGTGAGGGACCCTCTCACAGACTATGATGGAGATGATATTTTGTCTGTAGATGCAGGGTCTGACTGTGAGGGACCCTCTCACAGACTATGTTAGAGATGATATTCTGTCTGTAGATGGAGGGTCTGACTGTGAGGGACCCTCTCACAGATTATGTTGGAGATGATATTCTGCCTGTAGATGGAGGGTCTGACTGTGAGGGACCCTCTCACTGACTATGTTGGAGATGATATTCTGTCTGTAGATGGAGGTTCTGACTGTGAGGGACCCTCTCACAGATTATGTTGCAGATGATATTCCGTCTGTAGATGGAGTGTCTGACTGTGAGGGACCCTCTCACAGACTATGTTGCAGATGATATTCTGTCTGTAGATGGAGGGTCTGACTGTGAGGGACTCTCTCACAGACTATGTTGGAGATGATATTCTGTCTGTAGATGGAGGGTCTGACTGTGAGGGACCCTCTCACTGACTATGTTGGAGATGATATTCAGTCTGTAGATGGAGGGTCTGACTGTGAGGGACCCTCTCACAGACTATGTTGGAGATGATATTTTGTCTGTAGTTGGAGGGTGTGACTGTGAGGGACTCTCTCACAGACTATGATGGAGATGATATTTTGTCTGTAGATGGAACGTCTGACTGTGAGGGACTCTCTCACAGACTATGATGGAGATGATACTATCTGTAGATGGAGGATCTGACTGTGAGGGACTCTCTCACAGACTATGATGGAGATGATACTCTATCTGTAGATGGAGGATCTGACTGTGAGGGACTCTCTCACAGACTATGATGGAGATGATATTTTGTCTGTAGATGGAGGGTCTGACTGTGAGGGACCCTCTCCCAGACTATGTTGCAGATGATATTCAGTCTGCAGATGGAGGGTCTGACTGTGAGGGACCCTCTCACAGACTATGTTGGAGATGATATTCTGTCTGTAGATGGAAGGTCTGACTGTGAGGGACCCTCTCACAGACTATATTGGAGATGTTATTCTGTCTGAAGATGGAGGGTCTGACTGTGTGAACCCTCTCACAGACTATGTTGGAGATGATATTCTGTCTGTAGATGGAGTGTCTGACTGTGAGGGACCCTCTCACAGACTATGTTGGAGATGATATTCTGTCTGTAGATGGAGGGTCTGACTGTGTGGACCCTCTCACAGACTATGTTGGAGATGATATTCTGTCTGTAGATGGTGGGTCTGACTGTGAGGGACCCTCTAAAAGATTATGTTGGAGATGATATTCTGCCTGTAGATGGAGGGTCTGACTGTGAGGGACCCTCTCACAGACTATGTTGGAGATGATATTATGTCTGTAGATGGAGGTTCTGACTGTGAGGGACCCTCTCACAGACTATGTTGCAGCTGATATTCAGTCTGTAGATGGAGGGTCTGACTGTGAGGGACCCACTCACAGACTATGTTGCAGATGATATTCTGTCTGAAGATGGAGGGTCTGACTGTGAGGGACTCTCTCACAGACTATGTTGGAGATGATATTCTGTCTGTAGATGGAGGGTCTGACTGTGAGGGACCCTCTCACAGACTATGTTGGAGATGATATTTTGTCTGTAGTTGCAGGGTGTGACTGTGAGGGACTCTCTCACAGACTATGATGAAGATGATATTTTGTCTGTAGATGTAGGGTCTGACTGTAAAGGACCCTCTTACAGACTTAAGTTGCAGATGATGTTCAGTCTGTAGATGGAGGGTCTGACTGTGAGGGACCCTCTCACAGACTATGTTGGAGATGATATTCTGTCTGTAGATGGAGGGTCTGACTGTGTGGACCCTCTCACAGACTATGTTGGAGATGATATTCTGTCTGTAGATGGAGTGTCTGACTGTGAGGGACCCTCTCACAGACTATGTTGGAGATGATATTCTGTCTGTAGATGGAGGTTCTGACTGTGAGGGACCCTCTCACAGACTATGTTGGAGATGATATTCTGTCTGTAGATGGAGGGTGTGACTGTGAGGGACTCTCTCACAGACTATGATGAGTTGATATTTTGACTGTAGATGGAGGGTCTGACTTTGAAGGACCCTCTGACAGACTATGTTGGAGATGATATTCAGTCTGTAGATGGAGGGTCTGACTGTGAGGGACCCTCTCACAGAGTATGTTGGAGATGATATTTTGTCTGTAGATGGAGGGTCTGACTGTGAGGGACCCTCTCACAGTCTATGTTGGAGATGATATTCCGTCTGTAGATGGAGGGTCTGACTGTGTGGACCCTCTCACAGACCATGTTGGAGATGATATTCTGTCTGTAGATGGAGGGTCTGACTGTGAGGGACCCTCTCACAGACTATGTTGCAGGTAATATTCTGTCTGTAGATGGAGGGTCTGACTGTGAGGGACCCTCTCACAGACTATGTTGGATATGATATTTTGTCTGTAGATGGAGGGTCTGACTGTGAGGGACTCACTCACAGACTATGATGGAGATGATATTTTGTCTGTAGATGGAGGATCTGACTGTGAGGGACCCTCTCACAGACTATATTGTAGATGATATTCCGTCTGTTAATGGAGGGTCTGACTGTGTGGACCCTCTCACAGACTATGTTGTAGATGATATTCTGTCTGTAGATGGTGGGTCTGACTGTGAGGGACCCTCGCACAGACTATGTTGGAGATGATATTCTGTCTGTAGATGGAGTGTCTGACTGTGAGGGACCCTCACACAGACTATGTTGGAGATGACATTCTGTCTGTAGATGGAGGGTCTGACTGTGTGGACCCTCTCACAGACTATGTTGGAGATGATATTCTGTCTGTAGATGTTGGGTCTGACTGTGAGTGACCCTCTCACAGACTATGTTGGAGATGATATTCTGCCTGTAGATGGAGGTTCTGAGCGTGAGGGACCCTCTCACAGACTATGTTGCAGATGATATTCAGTCTGTAGTTGGAGGGTCTGACTGTGAGGGACCCTCTCACAGACTATGTGGCAGATGATATTCTGTCAGTAGATGGAGGGTCTGACTGTGAGGGACCCTCTCACAGACTATGTTGGAGATGATATTCTGTCTGTAGATGGAGGGTCTGACTGTGAGGGACCCTCTCACAGACAATGCTGGACATGATATTCAGTCTGTAGATGGAGGGTCTGACTGTGAGGGACCCTCTCACAGAGTATGTTGGGGATGCTATTTTGTCTGTAGATGGAGGGTCTGACTGTGAGGGACCCTCTCACAGTCTATGTTGGAGATGGTATTCCGTCTGTAGATGGAGGGTCTGACTGTGTGGACTCTCTCACAGACTATGTTGGAGATGATATTCTGTCTGTAGATGGGGGGTCTGACTGTGAGGGACCCTCTCACAGACTATGTTGCAGATAATATTCTGTCTGTAGATGGAGGGTCTGACTGTGAGGGACCCTCTCACAGACTATGTTGCAGATAATATTCTGTCTGTAGATGGTGGGTCTGACTGTGTGGACCCTCTCACAGACTATGTTGGAGATGATATTCTGTCTGTAGATGGTGGGTCTGACTGTGAGGGACCCTCGCACAGACTATGTTGGAGATGATATTCTGTCTGTAGATGGAGGGTCTGACTGTGAGAGACCCTCTCACAGACTATGATGCAGTTGATATTCAGTCGGTAGATAGAGGGTCTGACTGTGTGGACCCTCTAACAGACTATGTTGCAGATGATATTCAGTCTGTAGATGGAGGGTCTGACTGTGTGGACCCTCTCAGACTATGTTGGAGATGATATTCTCTCTGTAGATGGAGGGTCTGACTCTGAGGGACTCTCTGACAGACTATGATGGAGATGATATATTGTCTGTAGATGGAGGGTCTGACTGTGAGGGACCGTCTCACAGACTATGATGGAGATGATATTAAGTCTGTAGATGGAGGGTCCGAATGTGTGGACCCTCTCAGACTATGTTGGAGATGATATTCTGTCTGTAGATGTAGGGTCTGACTGTGTGGACGCTCTCACAGACTATGTTGCAGATGATATTCTGTCTGTAGATGGAGGGTCTGACTGTGTGGACCCTCTCACAGACTATGTTGGAGATGATATTCTGTCTGTAGATGGTGGGTCTGACTGTGAGGGACTCTCTCACAGACTATGTTGGAGATGATATTCTGCCTGTAGATGGAGGGTCTGATTGTGAGGGACCCTCTCACAGACTATGTTGGAGATGATATTCTGTCTGTAGATGGTGGGTCTGACTGTGAGGGACCCTCTCACAGACTTTGTTGGAGATGATATTCTGCCTGTAGATGGAGGGTCTGACTGTGAGGGACCCTCTCACACACTATGTTGGAGCTGATATTCTGTCTGTAGATGGAGGGTCTGACTGTGAGGGACCCTCTCACAGACTATGTTGCAGATGATATTCTGTCTGTAGATGGAGGGTCTGACTGTGAGGGACCCTCTCACAGACTATGTTGGAGATGACATTCTGTCTGTAGATGGAGGGTCTGACTGTGAGAGACCTTCTCACAGACTATGTTGGAGATGATATTCTGTCTGTAGATGGAGGTTCTGACTGTGAGGGACCCTCTCACAGACTATGTTAGAGATGATATTCAATCTGCAGATGGCGGGTCTGACTGTGAGGGACCCTCTCACAGACTATGTTGGAGATGGTATTCTGTCTGTAGATGGAACGTCTGACTGTGAGGGACTCTCTCACAGACTATGTTGGAGATGATATTATGTCTGTAGATGGAGGATCTGACTGTGAGGGACCCTATCACAGACTATGTTGCAGATGATATTCAGTCTGCAGATGGAGGGTCTGACTGTGAGGGACCCTCTCACAGACTATGTTGGAGATGACATTCTGTCTGTAGATGGAGGGTCTGACTGTGTGGACCCTCTCACAGACTATGTTGGAGATGATATTCTGTCTGTAGATGGTGGGTCTGACTGTGAGGTACCCTCTCACAGACTAAGTTGGAGATGATATTCTGCCTGTAGATGGAGGGTCTGACTGTGAGGGACTCTCTCACAGACTATATTGGAGATGATATTCTGTCTGTAGAAGGAGGGTCTGACTGTGAGGGATCCTCTCACAGACTATGTTGCAGATGATATTCAGTCTGTAGTTCGAGGGTCTGACTGTGAGGGACCCTCTCACAGACTATCTGGCAGATGATATTCTGTCTGTAGATGGAGGGTCTGACTGTGAGGGACTCTCTCACAGACTATATTGGAGATGTTATTCTGTCTGTAGATGGAGGGTCTGACTGTGTGGACACTCTCACAGACTATGTTGCAGATGATATTCTGTCTGTAGATGGAGTGTCTGACTGTGAGGGACCCTCACACAGACTATGTTGGAGATGACATTCTGTCTGTAGATGGAGGGTCTGACTGTGTGGACCCTCTCACATACTATGTTGGAGATGATATTCTGTCTGTAGATGTTGGGTCTGACTGTGAGGGACCCTCTCACAGACTATGTTGGAGATGATATTCTGCCTGTAGATGGAGGGTCTGAGCGTGAGGGACCCTCTCACAGACTATGTTGGAGATGATATTCTGTCTGTAGAAGGAGGGTCTGACTGTGAGGGACCCTCTCACAGACTATGTGGCAGATGATATTCTGTCTGTAGATGGAGGGTCTGACTGTGTGGACCCTCTCAGACTATGTTGGAGATGATATTCTCTCTGTAGATGGAGGGTCTGACTCTGAGGGACTCTCTGACAGACTATGATGGAGATGATATATTGTCTGTAGATGGAGGGTCTGACTGTGAGGGACCGTCTCACAGACTATGATGGAGATGATATTTAGTCTGTAGATGGAGGGTCCGAATGTGTGGACCCTCTCAGACTATGTTGGAGATGATATTCTGTCTGTAGATGTAGGGTCTGACTGTGTGGACCCTCTCACAGACTATGTTGCAGATGATATTCTGTCTGTAGATGGAGGGTCTGACTGTGTGGACCCTCTCACAGACTATGTTGGAGATGATATTCTGTCTGTAGATGGTGGGTCTGACTGTGAGGGACCCTCTCACAGACTATGTTGGAGATGATATTCTGTCTGTAGATGGTGGGTCTGACTGTGAGGGACCCTCTCACAGACTTTGTTGGAGATGATATTCTGCCTGTAGATGGAGGGTCTGACTGTGAGGGACCCTCTCACACACTATGTTGGAGCTGATATTCTGTCTGTAGATGGAGGGTCTGACTGTGAGGGACCCTCTCACAGACTATGTTGCAGATGATATTCTGTCTGTAGATGGAGGGTCTGACTGTGAGGGACCCTCTCACAGACTATGTTGGAGATGACATTCTGTCTGTAGATGGAGGGTCTGACTGTGAGGGACCCTCTCACAGACTATGTTGGAGATGATATTCTGTCTGTAGATGGAGGTTCTGACTGTGAGGGACCCTCTCACAGACTATGTTAGAGATGATATTCAATCTGCAGATGGCGGGTCTGACTGTGAGGGACCCTCTCACAGACTATGTTGGAGATGGTATTCTGTCTGTAGATGGAACGTCTGACTGTGAGGGACTCTCTCACAGACTATGTTGGAGATGATATTATGTCTGTAGATGGAGGATCTGACTGTGAGGGACAATCTCACAGACTATGTTGGAGATGACATTCTGTCTGTAGATGGAGGGTCTGACTGTGTGGACCCTCTCACAGACTATGTTGGAGATGATATTCTGTCTGTAGATGGTGGGTCTGACTGTGAGGTACCCTCTCACAGACTAAGTTGGAGATGATATTCTGCCTGTAGATGGAGGGTCTGACTGTGAGGGACTCTCTCACAGACTATATTGGAGATGATATTCTGTCTGTAGAAGGAGGGTCTGACTGTGCGGGATCCTCTCACAGACTATGTTGCAGATGATATTCAGTCTGTAGTTCGAGGGTCTGACTGTGAGGAACCCTCTCACAGACTATCTGGCAGATGATATTCTGTCTGTAGATGGAGGGTCTGACTGTGAGGGACTCTCTCACAGACTATATTGGAGATGTTATTCTGTCTGTAGATGGAGGGTCTGACTGTGTGGACACTCTCACAGACTATGTTGCAGATGATATTCTGTCTGTAGATGGAGTGTCTGACTGTGAGGGACCCTCACACAGACTATGTTGGAGATGACATTCTGTCTGTAGATGGAGGGTCTGACTGTGTGGACCCTCTCACATACTATGTTGGAGATGATATTCTGTCTGTAGATGTTGGGTCTGACTGTGAGGGACCCTCTCACAGACTATGTTGGAGATGATATTCTGCCTGTAGATGGAGGGTCTGAGCGTGAGGGACCCTCTCACAGACTATGTTGGAGATGATATTCTGTCTGTAGAAGGAGGGTCTGACTGTGAGGGACCCACTCACAGACTATGTGGCAGATGATATTCTGTCTGTAGATGGAGGGTCTGACTGTGTGGACCCTCTCAGACTATGTTGGAGATGATATTCTCTCTGTAGATGGAGGGTCTGACTCTGAGGTACTCTCTGACAGACTATGATGGAGATGATATATTGTCTGTAGATGGAGGGTCTGACTGTGAGGGACCGTCTCACAGACTATGATGGAGATGATATTTAGTCTGTAGATGGAGGGTCCGAATGTGTGGACCCTCTCAGACTATGTTGGAGATGATATTCTGTCTGTAGATGTAGGGTCTGACTGTGTGGACCCTCTCACAGACTATGTTGCAGATGATATTCTGTCTGTAGATGGAGGGTCTGACTGTGTGGACCCTCTCACAGACTATGTTGGAGATGATATTCTGTCTGTAGATGGTGGGTCTGACTGTGAGGGACCCTCTCACAGACTATGTTGGAGATGATATTCTGCCTGTAGATGGAGGGTCTGATTGTGAGGGACCCTCTCACAGACTATGTTGGAGATGATATTCTGTCTGTAGATGGTGGGTCTGACTGTGAGGGACCCTCTCACAGACTTTGTTGGAGATGATATTCTGCCTGTAGATGGAGGGTCTGACTGTGAGGGACCCTCTCACACACTATGTTGGAGCTGATATTCTGTCTGTAGATGGAGGGTCTGACTGTGAGGGACCCTCTCACAGACTATGTTGCAGATGATATTCTGTCTGTAGATGGAGGGTCTGACTGTGAGGGACCCTCTCACAGACTATGTTGGAGATGACATTCTGTCTGTAGATGGAGGGTCTGACTGTGAGGGACCCTCTCACAGACTATGTTGGAGATGATATTCTGTCTGTAGATGGAGGTTCTGACTGTGAGGGACCCTCTCACAGACTATGTTAGAGATGGTATTCAATCTGCAGATGGCGGGTCTGACTGTGAGGGACCCTCTCACAGACTATGTTGGAGATGGTATTCTGTCTGTAGATGGAACGTCTGACTGTGAGGGACTCTCTCACAGCCTATGTTGGAGATGATATTCTGTCTGTAGATGGAGGATCTGACTGTGAGGGACAATCTCACAGACTATAATGGAGGTGATATTTTGTCTGTAGATGGAGGGTCTGACTGTGTGGGACCCTATCACAGACTATGTTGCAGATGATATTCAGTCTGCAGATGGAGGGTCTGACTGTGAGGGACCCTCTCACAGACTATGTTGGAGATGACATTCTGTCTGTAGATGGAGGGTCTGACTGTGTGGACCCTCTCACAGACTATGTTGGAGATGATATTCTGTCTGTAGATGGTGGGTCTGACTGTGAGGTACCCTCTCACAGACTAAGTTGGAGATGATATTCTGCCTGTAGATGGAGGGTCTGACTGTGAGGGACTCTCTCACAGACTATGTTGCAGATGATATTCAGTCTGTAGTTCGAGGGTCTGACTGTGAGGGACCCTCTCACAGACTATGTGGCAGATCATATTCTGTCTGTAGATGGAGGGTCTGACTGTGAGGGACTCTCTCACAGACTATATTGGAGATGTTATTCTGTCTGTAGATGGAGGGTCTGACTGTGTGGACACTATCAAAGACTATGTTGGAGATGATATTCTGTCTGTAGATGGAGTGTCTGACTGTGAGGGACCCTCACACAGACTATGTTGGAGATGACATTCTGTCTGTAGATGGAGGGTCTGACTGTGTGGACCCTCTCACAGACTATGTTGGAGATGATATTCTGTCTGTAGATGTTGGGTCTGACTGTGAGGGACCCTCTCACAGACTATGTTGGAGATGATATTCTGCCTGTAGATGGAGGGTCTGAGCGTGAGGGACCCTCTCACAGACTATGTTGGAGATGATATTCTGTCTGTAGAAGGAGGGTCTGACTGTGAGGGACCCTCTCACAGACTATGTGGCAGATGATATTCTGTCTGTAGATGGAGGGTCTGACTGTGAGGGACCCTCTCACAGACTATGTTGGAGATGATATTCTGTCTGTAGATGGAGGGTCTGACTGTGAGGGACCCTCTCACAGACTATGTTGGAGATGATATTCAGTCTGTAGATGGAGGGTCTGACTGTGAGGGACCCTCTCACAGAGTATGTTGGGGATGATATTTTGTCTGTAGATGGAGGGTCTGACTGTGAGGGACCCTCTCACAGTCTATGTTGGAGATGATATTCCGTCTGTAGATGGAGGGTCTGACTGTGTGGACTCTCTCACAGACTATGTTGGAGATGATATTCTGTCTGTAGACGGGGTGTCTGACTGTGAGGGACCCTCTCACAGACTATGATGCAGTTGATATTCAGTCGGTAGATAGAGGGTCTGACTGTGTGGACCCTCTCACAGACTATGTTGCAGATGATATTCAGTCTGTAGATGGAGGGTCTGACTGTGTGGACCCTCTCAGACTATATTGGAGAGAATATTCAGTCTGTAGATGGAGGGTCTGACTGTGTGGACCCTCTCACAGACTATGTTGCAGATGATATTCAGTCTGTAGATGGAGTGTCTGACTGTGTGGACCCTCTCAGACTATGTTGGAAATGATATTCTGTCTGTAGATGGAGGGTCTGACTCTGAGGGACTCTCTGACAGACTATGATGGAGATGATATTTTGTCTGTAGATGGAGGGTCTGACTGTGAGGGACCCTCTCACAGACTATGTTGGAGATGATATTCAGTCTGTAGATGGAGGGTCTGACTGTGAGGGACCCTCTCACAGACTATGTTGGAGATGATATTCTGTCTGTAGATGGTGGGTCTGACTGTGAGGGACCCTCTCACAGACTATGTTGGAGATGATATTCTGCCTGTAGATGGAGGGTCTGACTGTGAGGGACCCTCTCACAGACTATGTTGGAGCTGATATTCTGTCTGTAGATGGAGGGTCTGACTGTGAGTGACCCTCTCACAGACTATGTTAGAGATGATATTCAGTCCGCAGATGGAGGGTCTGACTGTGAGGGACACTCTCACACACTATGTTGGAGATGGTATTCTGTCTGTAGATGGAAGGTCTGACTGTGAGGGACCCTCTCACAGACTATATTGGAGATGTTATTCTGTCTGTAGATGGAGGGTCTGACTGTGTGGACCCTCTCACAGACGATGTTGCAGATGATATTCAGTCTGTAGATGGAGGGTCTGACTGAGTGGACCCTCTCAGACTATGTTGGAGATGATATTCAGTCTGTAGATGGAGGGTCTGAATGTGTGGACCCTCTCACAGACTATGTTGCAGATGATATTCAGTCTGTAGATGGAGGGTCTGACTGTGTGGACCCTCTCAGACTATGTTGGAGATGATATTCTGTCTGAAGATGTAGGGTCTGACTGTGTGGACCCTCTCACAGACTATGTTGGAGATGATATTCTGTCTGTAGATGGAGTGTCTGACTGTGAGGGACCGTCTCACAGACTATGTTGGAGATGATATTCTGTCTGTAGATGGAGGGTCTGACTGTGTGGACCCTCTCACAGACTATGTTGGAGATGATATTCTGTCTGTAGATGGTGGGTCTGACTGTGAGGGACCCTCTCACAGACTATGTTGGAGATGATATTCTGCTTGTAGATGGAGGGTCTGACTGTGTGGACCCTCTCAGACTATGTTGGAGATGATATTCTCTCTGTAGATGGAGGGTCTGACTCTGAGGGACTCTCTGACAGACTATGATGGAGATGATATATTGTCTGTAGATGGAGGGTCTGACTTTGTGGACCCTCTCACAGACTATTTTGGAGATGATATTCAGTCTGTAGATGGAGGGTCTGACTGGGAGGGACTGTCTCACAGACTATGATGGAGATGATATTTTGTCTGTAGATGGAGGGTCCGACTGTGAGGGACCCTCTCACAGACTATGTTGCAGATGATATTCAGTCTGTAGATGGAGGGTCTGACTGTGAGGGACCCTCTCACACTCTATGTTGGAGATGATATTCTGTCTGTAGATGGAGGGTCTGACTGTGTGGACCCTCTCACAGACTATGTTGGAGATGATATTCTGTCTGTAGATGGTGGGTCTGACTGTGAGGGACCCTCTCACAGACTATTTTGGAGATGATATTCTGTCTGTAGATGGAGTGTCTGACTGTGAGGGACCCTCTCACAGACTATGTTGGAGATGATATTCTGTCTGTAGATGGACGGTCTTACTGTGTGGACCCTCTCACAGACTATGTTGGAGATGATATTCACTCTGTAGATGGTGGGTCTGACTGTTAGGGACCCTCTCACAGACTATGTTGGAGATGATATTCTGCCTGCAGATGGAGGGTCTGACTCTGAGGGACCCTCTCACAGACTATGTTGCAGATGATATTCAGTCTGTAGTTGGAGGGTCTGACTGTGAGGGACCCTCTCACAGACTATGTTGCAGATGATATTCTGTCTGTAGATGGAGGGTCTGACTGTGAGGGACTCTCTCACAGACTATGTTGGAGATGATATTCTGTCTGTAGATGGAGGGTCTGACTGTGAGGGACCCTCTCACAGACTATGTTGGAGATGATATTCAGTCTGTAGATGGAGGGTCTGACTGTGAGGGCCCCTCTCACAGACTATGTTGGAGATGATATTCTGTCTGTAGATGGAGGGTTTGACTGTGAGGGACTCTCTCACAGACTATGATGGAGATGATATTTTCTCTGTAGATGTAGGGTCTGACTGTGAAGGACCCTCTTACAGACTATGTTGGAGATGATATTCTGTCTGTAGATGGAGGGTCTGACTGTGAGGGACCCTCTCACAGACTATGTTGGAGATGATATTCAGTCTGTAGATGGAGGGTCTGACTGTGAGGGACCCTCTCACAGAGTATGTTGGGGATGATATTTTGTCTGTAGATGGAGGGTCTGACTGTGAGGGACCCTCTCACAGTCTATGTTGGAGATGATATTCCGTCTGTAGATGGAGGGTCTGACTGTGTGGACTCTCTCACAGACTATGTTGGAGATGATATTCTGTCTGTAGACGGGGTGTCTGACTGTGAGGGACCCTCTCACAGACTATGATGCAGTTGATATTCAGTCGGTAGATAGAGGGTCTGACTGTGTGGACCCTCTCACAGACTATGTTGCAGATGATATTCAGTCTGTAGATGGAGGGTCTGACTGTGTGGACCCTCTCAGACTATATTGGAGAGAATATTCAGTCTGTAGATGGAGGGTCTGACTGTGTGGACCCTCTCACAGACTATGTTGCAGATGATATTCAGTCTGTAGATGGAGTGTCTGACTGTGTGGACCCTCTCAGACTATGTTGGAAATGATATTCTGTCTGTAGATGGAGGGTCTGACTCTGAGGGACTCTCTGACAGACTATGATGGAGATGATATTTTGTCTGTAGATGGAGGGTCTGACTGTGAGGGACCCTCTCACAGACTATGTTGGAGATGATATTCAGTCTGTAGATGGAGGGTCTGACTGTGAGGGACCCTCTCACAGACTATGTTGGAGATGATATTCTGTCTGTAGATGGTGGGTCTGACTGTGAGGGACCCTCTCACAGACTATGTTGGAGATGATATTCTGCCTGTAGATGGAGGGTCTGACTGTGAGGGACCCTCTCACAGACTATGTTGGAGCTGATATTCTGTCTGTAGATGGAGGGTCTGACTGTGAGTGACCCTCTCACAGACTATGTTAGAGATGATATTCAGTCCGCAGATGGAGGGTCTGACTGTGAGGGACACTCTCACACACTATGTTGGAGATGGTATTCTGTCTGTAGATGGAAGGTCTGACTGTGAGGGACCCTCTCACAGACTATATTGGAGATGTTATTCTGTCTGTAGATGGAGGGTCTGACTGTGTGGACCCTCTCACAGACGATGTTGCAGATGATATTCAGTCTGTAGATGGAGGGTCTGACTGAGTGGACCCTCTCAGACTATGTTGGAGATGATATTCAGTCTGTAGATGGAGGGTCTGAATGTGTGGACCCTCTCACAGACTATGTTGCAGATGATATTCAGTCTGTAGATGGAGGGTCTGACTGTGTGGACCCTCTCAGACTATGTTGGAGATGATATTCTGTCTGTAGATGTAGGGTCTGACTGTGTGGACCCTCTCACAGACTATGTTGGAGATGATATTCTGTCTGTAGATGGAGTGTCTGACTGTGAGGGACCGTCTCACAGACTATGTTGGAGATGATATTCTGTCTGTAGATGGAGGGTCTGACTGTGTGGACCCTCTCACAGACTATGTTGGAGATGATATTCTGTCTGTAGATGGTGGGTCTGACTGTGAGGGACCCTCTCACAGACTATGTTGGAGATGATATTCTGCTTGTAGATGGAGGGTCTGACTGTGTGGACCCTCTCAGACTATGTTGGAGATGATATTCTCTCTGTAGATGGAGGGTCTGACTCTGAGGGACTCTCTGACAGACTATGATGGAGATGATATATTGTCTGTAGATGGAGGGTCTGACTTTGTGGACCCTCTCACAGACTATTTTGGAGATGATATTCAGTCTGTAGATGGAGGGTCTGACTGGGAGGGACTGTCTCACAGACTATGATGGAGATGATATTTTGTCTGTAGATGGAGGGTCCGACTGTGAGGGACCCTCTCACAGACTATGTTGCAGATGATATTCAGTCTGTAGATGGAGGGTCTGACTGTGAGGGACCCTCTCACACTCTATGTTGGAGATGATATTCTGTCTGTAGATGGAGGGTCTGACTGTGTGGACCCTCTCACAGACTATGTTGGAGATGATATTCTGTCTGTAGATGGTGGGTCTGACTGTGAGGGACCCTCTCACAGACTATTTTGGAGATGATATTCTGTCTGTAGATGGAGTGTCTGACTGTGAGGGACCCTCTCACAGACTATGTTGGAGATGATATTCTGTCTGTAGATGGACGGTCTTACTGTGTGGACCCTCTCACAGACTATGTTGGAGATGATATTCACTCTGTAGATGGTGGGTCTGACTGTTAGGGACCCTCTCACAGACTATGTTGGAGATGATATTCTGCCTGCAGATGGAGGGTCTGACTCTGAGGGACCCTCTCACAGACTATGTTGCAGATGATATTCAGTCTGTAGTTGGAGGGTCTGACTGTGAGGGACCCTCTCACAGACTATGTTGCAGATGATATTCTGTCTGTAGATGGAGGGTCTGACTGTGAGGGACTCTCTCACAGACTATGTTGGAGATGATATTCTGTCTGTAGATGGAGGGTCTGACTGTGAGGGACCCTCTCACAGACTATGTTGGAGATGATATTCAGTCTGTAGATGGAGGGTCTGACTGTGAGGGCCCCTCTCACAGACTATGTTGGAGATGATATTCTGTCTGTAGATGGAGGGTTTGACTGTGAGGGACTCTCTCACAGACTATGATGGAGATGATATTTTCTCTGTAGATGTAGGGTCTGACTGTGAAGGACCCTCTTACAGACTATGTTGCAGATGATATACAGTCGGTAGATGGAGGGTCTGACTGTGTGGACCCTCTCACAGACTATGTTGCAGATGATATTCAGTCAGTAGATGGAGGGTCTGACTGTGTGGACCCTCTCACAGACTATGTTGCAGATGATATTCAGTCGGTAGATGGAGGGGCTGACTGTGTGGACCCTCTCAGACTATGTTGGAGATGATATTCAGTCTGTAGATGGAGGGTCTGACTATGTGGACCCTCTCACAGACTATGTTGCAGATGATATTCAGTCTGTAGATGGAGGGTCTGACTGTGTGGACCCTCTCAGACTATGTTGGAGATGATATTCTCTCTGTAGATGGAGGGTCTGACTCTGAGGGACTCTCTGACAGACTATGATGGAGATGATATATTGTCTGTAGATGGAGGGTCTGACTGTGAGGGACCCTCTCACAGACTATGTTGGAGATGATATTCTGTCTGTAGATGGAGGGTCTGACTGTGTGGACCCTCTCACAGACTATGTTGGAGATGATATTCTGTCTGTAGATGGTGGGTCTGACTGTGAGGGACCCTCTCACAGACTATTTTGGAGACGATATTCTGCCTGTAGATGGAGTGTCTGACTGTGAGGGACCCTCTCACAGACTATATTGGAGCTGATATTCTGTCTGTAGATGGAGTGTCTGACTGTGAGGGACCCTCTCACAGACTATGTTGGAGATGACATTCTGTCTGTAGATGGAGGGTCTGACTGTGAGGGACCCTCTCACAGACTATGTTGGAGATGATATTCTGTCTGTAGATGGAGGTTCTGACTGTGAGGGACCGTCTCACAGACTATGTTAGAGATGATATTCAGTCTGCAGATGGAGGTTCTGACTGTGAGGGACCCTCTCACACACTATGTTGGAGATGGTATTCTCTCTGTAGATGGAAGGTCTGACTGTGTGGACCCTCTCACAGACTATGTTGCAGATGATATTCAGTCTGTAGATGGAGGGTCTGACTGTGTGGACCCTCTCAGACTATGTTGGAGATGATATTCTGTCTGTAGATGGAGGGTGTGACTGTGAGGGACTCTCTCACAGACTATGATGGAGATGATATTTTGTCTGTAGATGTAGGGTCTGAATGTGAAGGACCCTCTTACAGACTATGTTGCAGATGATATACAGTCGGTAGATGGAGGGTCTGACTGTGTGGACCCTCTCACAGACAATGTTGCAGACGATATTCAGTCGGTAGATGGAGGGTCTGACTGTGTGGACCCTCTCAGACTATGTTGGAGATGATATTCAGTCTGTAGATGGAGGGTCTGACTGTGTGGACCCTCTCACAGACTATGTTGCAGATGATATTCAGTCTGTAGATGGAGGGTCTGACTGTGTGGACCCTCTCAGACTATGTTGGAGATGATATTCTCTCTGTAGATGGATGGTCTGACTCTGAGGGACTCTCTGACAGACTATGATGGAGATGATATATTGTCTGTAGATGGAGGGTCTGACTTTGTGGACCCTCTCACAGACTATGTTGGAGATGATATTCAGTCTGTAGATGGAGGGTCTGACTGTGAGGAACTGTCTCACAGACTATGATGGAGATGATATTTTGTCTGTAGATGGAGGGTCCGACTGTGAGGGACCCTCTCACAGACTATGTTGCAGATGATATTCAGTCTGTAGATGGAGGGTCTGATTGTGAGGGACCCTCTCACAGACTATGTTGGAGATGATATTCTGTCTGTAGATGGAGGGTCTGACTGTGTGGACCCTCTCACAGACTATGTTGGAGATGATATTCTGTCTGTAGATGGAGGTTCTGACTGTGAGGGACCCTCTCACAGACTATTTTGGAGATGATATTCTGCCTGTAGATGGAGGGTCTGACTGTGAGGGACCCTCTCACAGACTATGTTGGAGCTGATATTCTGTCTGTAGATGGAGTGTCTGACTGTGAGGGACCCTCTCACAGACTATGTTGGAGATGACATTCTGTCTGTAGATGGAGGGTCTGACTGTGAGGGACCCTCTCACAGACTATGTTGGAGATGATATTCTGTCTGTAGATGGAGGTTCTGACTATGAGGGACCTTCTCACAGACTATGTTAGAGATGATATTCAGTCTGCAGATGGAGGGTCTGACTGTGAGGGACCCTCTCACACACTATGTTGGAGATGGTATTCTGTCTGTAGATGGAAGGTCTGACTGTGTGGACCCTCTCACAGAGTATGTTGCAGATGATATTCAGTCTGTAGATGGAGGGTCTGACTGTGTGGACCCTTTCAGACTATGTTGGAGATGATATTCAGTCTGTAGATGGAGGGTCTGACTGTGTGGACCCTCTCACAGACTATGTTGCAGATGATATTCAGTCTGTAGATAGAGGGTCTGACTGTGTGGACCCTCTCAGACTATGTTGGAGATGATATTCAGTCTGTAGATGGAGGGTCTGACTGTGTGGACCCTCTCACAGACTATGTTGGAGATGATATTCTGTCTGTAGATGGAGTGTCTGACTGTGAGGGACCCTCTCACAGACTATGTTGGAGATGATATTCTGTCTGTAGATGGAGTGTCTGACTGTGAGGGACCCTCTCACAGACTATGTTGGAGATGATATTCTGTCTGTAGATGGAGGGTCTGACTGAGAGGACCCTCTCACAGACTATGTTGGAGATGATATTCTGTCTGTAGATGGTGGGTCTGACTGTGAGGGACCCTCTCACAGACTATGTTGTAGATGATATTCTGCCTGTAGATGGAGGGTCTGACTGTGAGGGACCCTCTCACAGACTATGTTGGAGATGATATTCTGTCTGTAGAAGGAGGGTCTGACTGAGAGGGACCCTCTCACAGACTATTTTGCAGATGATATTCAGTCTGTAGTTGGAGGGTCTGACTGTGAGGGACCCTCTCACAGACTAAGTTGCAGATGATATTCTGTCTGTAGATGGAGGGTCTGACTGTGAGGGACTCTCTCACAGACTATGTTGGAGATGATATTCTGTCTGTAGATGGAGGGTCTGACTGTGAGGGACCCTCTCACAGACTATGTTGCAGATGATATTCTGTCTGTAGATGGAGGGTCTGACTGTGAGGGACCCTCTCACAGACTATGTTGGAGATGATATTCTGTCTGTAGATGGAGGGTGTGACTGTGAGGGACTCTCTCACAGACTATGATGGAGATGATATTTTGTCTGTAGATGTAGGGTCTGACTGTGAAGGACCCTCTTACAGACTATGTTGCAGATGATGTTCAGTCTGCAGATGGAGGGTCTGACTGTGAGGGACCCTCTCACAGACTATGTTGGAGATGATATTCTGTATGTAGATGGAGGGTCTGACAGTGAGGGACCCTCTCACAGACTATGTTGGAGATGATATTCAGTCTGTAGATGGAGGGGCTGACTGTGAGGGACCCTCTCACAGAGTATGTTGGAGATGATATTTTGTCTGTAGATGGAGGGTCTGACTGTGAGGGACCCTCTCACAGTCTATGTTGGAGATGATATTCCGTCTGTAGATGGAGGGTCTGACTGTGTGGACCCTCTCACAGACTATGTTGGAGATGATATTCAGTCTGTAGATGGAGGTTGTGACTGTGAGGGACTCTCTCACAGACTATGATGGAGATGACATTTTGTCTGTAGATGTAGGGTCTGACTGTGAAGGACCCTCTTACAGACTATGTTGCAGATGATGTTCAGTCTGTAGATGGAGGGTCTGACTGTGAGGGACCCTCTCACAGACTATGTTGGAGATGATATTCTGTATGTAGATGGAGGGTCTGACAGTGAGGGACCCTCTCACAGACTATGTTGGAGATGATATTCAGTCTGTAGATGGAGGGTCTGACTGTGAGGGACCCTCTCACAGAGTATGTTGGAGATGATATTTTGCCTGTAGATGGAGGGTCTGACTGTGAGGGACCCTCTCACAGTCTATGTTGGAGATGATATTCCGTCTGTATATGGAGGGTCTGACTGTGAGGACCCTCTCACAGACTATGTTGGAGATGACATTCTGCCTGTAGATGGTGGGTCTGACTGTGAGGGACCCTCTCACAGACTAAGTTGGAGATGATATTCTGTCTGTAGATGGAGGGTCTGACTGTGAGGGACCCTCTCACAGACTATGTTGCAGATAATATTCTGTCTGTAGATGGAGGGTCTGACTGTGAGGGACCCTCTCACAGACGATGTTGGATATGATATTTTGTTTGTAGATGGAGGGTCTGACTGTGAGGGACTCACTCACAGACTATGATGGAGATGATATTTTGTCTGTAGATGGAGGGTCTGACTGTGAGGGACCCTCTCACAGACTATATTGGAGATGATATTCTATCTGTTAATGGAGGGACTGACTGTGTGGACCCTCTCACAGACTATGTTGGAGATGATATTCTGTCTGCAGATGGTGGGTCTGACTGTGAGGGACCCTCTCACAGACTATGTTGGAGATGATATTCTGTCTGTAGATGGAGGGTCTGACTGAGAGAGACCCTCTCACAGACTATGTTGCAGATGATATTCTGTCGGTAGATGGAGGGTCTGACTGTGAGGGACCCTCTCACAGACTATGTTGCAGATGATATTCAGTCTGTAGTTGGAGGGTCTGACTGTGAGGGACCCTCTCACAGACTATGTTGCAGATGATATTCTGTCTGTAGTTGGAGGGTCTGACTGTGAGGGACCCTCTCACAGACTATGTTGCAGATGATATTCTGTCTGTAGATGGAGGGTCTGACTGTGAGGGACTCTCTCACAGACTATGTTGGACATGATATTCTCTCTGTAGATGGAGGGTCTGATTCTGAGGGACTCTCTGACAGACTATGATGGAGATGATATTTTGTCGGTAGATGGAGGGTCTGACTGTGAGGGACGCTCTCACAGACTATGTTGGAGATGATATTCAGTCTGTAGATGGAGGGTCTGACTTTGTGGACCCTCTCACAGACTATGTTGGAGATGATATTCAGTCTGTAGATGGAGGGTCTGACTGTGAGGGACCGTCTCACAGACTATGATGGAGATGATATTTTGTCTGTAGATGGAGGGTCCGACTGTGAGGGACCCTCTCTCAGACTATATTGGAGATGTTATTCTGTCTGTAGATGGAGGGTCTGACTTTGTGGACCCTCTCACAGACTATGTTGCAGATGATATTCAGTCTGTAAATGGAGGATCTGACTGTGTGGACCCTCTCAGACTATGTTGGAGATGATATTCAGTCTGTAGATGGAGGGTCTGACTGTGTGGACCCTCTCACAGACTATATTGCAGATGATATTCTGTCTGTAGATGGAGGGTCTGACTGTGTGGACACTCTCACAGACTATGTTGGAGATGATATACTCTCTGTAGATGGTGGGTCTGACTGTTAGGGACCCTTTCACAGACTATGTTGGAGATGATATTCTGCCTGTAGATGGAGGGTCTGACTGTGAGGGACCCTCTCACAGACTATGTTGGAGATGATATTCTGTCTGTAGAAGGAGGGTCTGACTGTGAGGGACCCTCTCACAGACTAT